>NC_142357.1:31814985-32118319 GCF_059441175.1 Urocampus carinirostris
AAACATTAGGCCAACAGGCCAATTTATTTTGATCATTTATCATGATTTTTTCCAAAAATTACAAATACAACACTCGAATCTTTAGAGTGCATCGTTGTTGGCTCCGAGTGCGTGCATATCACAATCAGTGATTGCGATACGATTGATCAATAATCATTTGTCCATTGATCGATATATCTTATAAACTTGCTTTCTTTCACTCCCTAAATTAAAAAACAGAACAGATAAAGTAATAATGATCAACTAATACGATTTTTTTGACTTAAGAAAACAAAAAAAATAGAGACCCGGGTGCTAAATGACGTGTAAACGACCTGATTTTTTTAGTTGTACACCTTCATGTTAGAGTTATCTTTCGTACGGAAGATTACGCTAACGCGAACGTACGATTAGCCTGGGTTAGCTTCATGTTTACGTTCATGGTAAGCTTTCAGGGTGTTGGAACGAATTAAAATGATTTTACATTACTTTTGATGGGAAAAACGATTTTCGGTGATCGAACAAATCGGTTTTCGAACAGGGTTCTGGAACGGATTATGGTCGAGAACCGAGGTTCCACTGTATAAGGAAAAGCATACAATATCCTTTATAATGAGACAAAAAAGATCAATAATTTCGAAATAATTTGCAAGAATATTACCTGCATATACGGAATCTATGGAACTGTTTTTGAAATATCTATCCGTCTATCCATCTGTCTATCCATTTATCTTTCTGTCAATTTCTAGATCTATCTATCTATCTATCTATCTATCTATCTATCTATCTATCTATCTATCTATCTATCTATCTATTCAACCATCTATTCAACCATCTATCTATCTATCTATCTATCTATCTATCTATTCAACCATCTATTCAACCATCTATCTATCTATCTATCTATCTATCTATCTATCTATCTATCTATCTATCTATCTATCTCTCTATCTATCTATCGATCTCTCTGTCTCTCTCTCTCTCTCTCTCTCTCTCTCTCCCTATCTATCAATTTCTAGATCTATCTATTAATTGTCAACAGTTTGGACTTATTTTCATTTTGTTTCTGTCACATTTTATGTTAGTTTTGCCGGAGATCAAAGAGATCAAAGCCAGGAGAGAAAGCTTACCACGTGTTGTGAGTCATAATTTTATTCATATTTAGTTTCTTTTGTCTTTTATTAGCATATTTGGTATTGGAATAATCCAAAAGTAATTGAAAGTAACCCTGTGGATCACTTATTTAGTGCCAGTAAATCACGGCAAAGTATTTAGTACTTTGGTTTTGTTTGGATACGCTGCAATCTAGAAGTCAAATGCAGCATTTCAGCATAGACATTAATATTTTTTAGTGGCAGTAGCAAATTGGAGAACTCCAAAGGTTGTTGATGTAAAGTGTAATTTATTAGAATTCTTTGCTTTTTAATTTTTGCTTATAGTGTACTCAATATTTAATGATTAAAAGCCTGTGCATTCACAATAATTTATCCTTAAATATATTATGTTGGAGTTTATCAATATGCCTAACAAATAAATGAAGAAAAATACTGTTAATTAAATCATTATTAGGTATATGTTGGAATTTTGATTTTTAACCACAATTTAAGTACAGGGTATTTAACTTTGGGGGATGAATTGAACTGCACTACCGCAGTACAGTGATACTTGATAGTAAAAACATTGGCAATCAAAAAAAGACTAGAATTGAGTCTGTGTTTACTTTTGTATCAGATATTTTAATTTAGATAAAATGTATTTGATGTATTGAGACAATTTGACAAATTCAATTCCACCAATTAGGAATCTCTTTTGAATGCTAGACTGCTATTGGATCTCCATTTTTTGTGGTGGGTAGATCATTTTGACATGGTCATTTTGTAAGTGACTCGGATGGTGAATAGTCCTTTTGTTGGTGCTGCTAAACCTGGGTATACTCTAATCCTTTGCTACTCCACACTTCATAATTTGCAGCCCCAGTTAATCACAAATTGGAAAACATTCCAGGATCCGTTATCCCTGATCCCATATTGCTTCAAGTGCAGCCAGCAGAGCATGTTTTGTTGGACCTGGCGACTCTTTTTTGCTATTCTGTCCAACAAAAAATGAAATGCACTTGTGCAGCCGCAATCTATTATCCCCATTTATCTATTGATGAGACTAAGGTTCAGCAGAGTTTGTCAGGCCAGAAGACTCTTTTTATGCCTAAAATTAACTGCATTTGAGCAGCGGCAATCCAGTATCCCCAATCTCATATTTTTTTAATCATGTTCAAAAAATGGTGAACTGCACTCATGCCGCCTCGATCCATTATCCTTTATCACAGTATCCGGCAGAGCGCACTTTCATCCGGCCTAGTGTTTTCATTTATTATTTGTTAATAAAGGAGCTGCACTCATGCGGGTGCAATCCATTCTAAAAGATTGCATGTTGCTTCAAGCAGGGACAGGCAGAGTGCACTTGTCAGGCCTGGCAGGTCTTTTTTTGCCTTTATTTACAGCTAAGATGAACTGCATTGGTGTGGCCGCTATCCATTATCTTCAATCTATAATGCTGCAAACGAGGATTGGCAAAGAGGACTTTTGTAAGAAGGAGTGCCGTTGTGATCCGCCTGAAATAAAATGCACAATGATGGCAACAGCCATTATTCCTGGTTTATTATTACGAATAGTAGGGACGGGCAAAGTGTGTTATTTTTTCCAGGTCAGGTCGCTGAAACATGCCATTGTGATCCTCCCAAAATTAACTGTACTGTTTTGGCTGTGTTCTTTTTGCCTTTACTGTGTTCCCCCTTAAATGATCTGCACTTGTGCAATTGTGATCATTTATCCCCTCTTATAATGCTGCAACACACAGTAATGGGCACAATCCATTATCTTGGATGCATTATTGCTGAGAGCAGTTGCCGGCAAAGCACTTTTTCTTCAGGTCAGCTCCTAAAGCGGGCAATTGTGGTCCTCCTAAAATAAACTTCACTGTTTGGCTGCAATCATTTATCTCAAGTCAACGATTGCGGAGGCCAAGAGAGATGATTTGAGTCATGTGTGGTTTTTTTTTTCTGTTCTTTCTACCTATAAAGAACTGAACTGTTTTGCCTGGGATCAGTAATCCCTGCCATCATTGTCATTTTATTTCAGGAGGGTCACAACGGCACACCACCCGACAAAAGTGCCCCAGCTGGTCCTCGCTTGCAGCAATATAAGATCGGAGATAATGGATAGCGGCCAGCAGAGCATTTTATTTTCAGTTTACATCACTCAAACATCCTATATTAGCTCGCCTAAAATAAAACAGCAAGGTTTTTGCTGTGATCCATTATCCCTGGTTGACCAAGAGAGCAAATTTGTGCCATGCTATATTGGCTCACCTAAAATAAAACAGCAAGTTTTTGGCTGTGATCCTTTATCCCTGGTTGACCAAGAGAGCAAATTTGTGTAATGCTATATTGGCTCACCTAAAATAAAACAGCAAGGTTTTGGCTGTGATCCATTATCCATGGTTGACCAAGAGAGCAAATTTGTATCATGCTTGGTGCCTCTATTTTCCATTTTGTATGACTGAAATAAACAGCACCTACGCGGCCGTGATCCATCATCGGAACTATTGACTATTGCTGCGAATTGGGAGCAGCAGAGCACATGTTATAAATAAGGGTAGGCTACGAAGACGGATTTTCGCATATCGCACAAGGTGTTGGTCCCTATTAAGCGTGACAAAGAGGGAATAACAGTCAAATAATGTCAAATTTCGCGCCTTTTACAGGTGTTAACCTTCAACCTCCCAGCTTTAATTCCACTTTGCTTTTAAAGAGCAGAAGCATCTGGACGACTCGGTGTCAGTCTGCTTAATGGATTTGGGGGCCGATGCCTTGCTTAATTGCGCCGTTTAATGTGTTATTAAGGACTCAGCTGACTTTGACTTTTTGCTCAATTAGTCTTTGGTAATGACATTTTCATAAATCTACATAATATTCGGGGGCGTCTGTCTTTAAAGATTTAAGACCATGAACGTGATCAGAAAAAATGAGTGTTATATCTGTAAGATATATTTTTCAGACTGAAACCGATACTAAACTCTAAAAGCAAAAAAAATTAAACAGTCAAAAACATATACATATATGTCATTTTACTTGTATTTTTAAAAGGATATTAATGCGATACGACAAATACATATATTTCTCTCCCCATTCCAAACATTTTAATAAAAACCTTATAAATTCCACAATATTTAACAGAAAAAAACATGATTGAAATGCAAAATAATGTGATATTCATCTAATTTGTATTTCCTAGCTGTTAAACAGACACACAAAGGTAGCCAACACTGCTTTCAGCCACTGTCGTGAGTCCCATACCAAGGATATTCCACAATTGTTCAAACCAATACTATGACCGATACCCGACACGATACTTGATCTGATACCACTAGTGCAGGGGTCGGGAACCTTTTTGACTCAAAGAGCCATAAAAGCAAAATATATCAATTTTATTTTGGGAAAGAGCCACACCATATATTATGAGACAAATTTACTAAATTGCTAAACCCGCGCCCCAGACAAAAGCTTAGTCTTCAGCACATTTACTTTTGATGATTTGATAAAAATTATGAAAAGAGAATAATGCCAGAGCCTGTGTCCCAAAATCAACAACCATACCACTTTAAACTTGTCTCTTTCTTGCAATTACTCAAGATCGGTTAAACTCATTTTGACCCTTTTTTTCATACATATTGGTTTCAAAACCAGATGTAAGCAGTTATTTTGTAAACACGTCACAACATTCTGCAAACAGGGAGACTGATGTACTTATCTATGGCGCAGACGGTGTAGGGCGAGAGATGGGAGGGAGTGCTTGCACTTTTTGCATAGCTCCACCCATCCCTCCCACTCACCCAATCAAAAAACTTTAAGTTCTCTTCCGGTGTTTTGGCATATTCATAGTTTGTTCTGTGGATTCATCGTAAGGTATCTGAACACTGAAGACAGATAATATAGTGATGTTTTATATAACGGATTATTTAGCGTTGTACAGCCAGAACAAGGTTTTTTTTTTTGTGTGACACCTTGACTGTAAATTGTAGTGAAAAACGTGCCCTATATATACTGCGAAGTACTACTCCACTCTTAACCTTGGTGTGGCTCTGTGTATATCTGAACAGGATTTATAGCTTATGTTTTGGACGAGATGGAGAAAATTTGCATGCAATCAAATTTGTCTCTGAGCCACAGGTACGCATAGAAAGAGCCATATATGGCTCGCGAGCCATAGGTTCCCGACCCCTGCACTAGTGCATATCATCATTGTAATGGGAAAAAAACGCAAATACATTAGCAGCTATGTTCACAATCATTGAGTAGTTAAGGTCCTTGAAACTGGGCTTACTTCGCAT
Organism: Urocampus carinirostris; assembly: GCF_059441175.1. Lineage (NCBI taxonomy): Eukaryota > Metazoa > Chordata > Actinopteri > Syngnathiformes > Syngnathidae > Urocampus > Urocampus carinirostris. Next base: position 31,820,350 of record NC_142357.1, read on the forward strand.
GAACTGGTAACGGGCTAAAGCAAAGCTAGCTGTGTAAGCAATAGCATTCGCTAATGTGGCTAGAGATTGCATAAAACGGAAATATGCACTAAATCCAAGCCAGGGATTGTTCCAACAGAATAGAATTGGCCCAAGAGACGTTGCGATAATCTTTCAATTCTTCAATTCACCATCTTGTTCGAAACTATAACGATCTAATCTTACAAAAAAACGTCTACAAAAACTGTATCATTTTGCGGGGTGCATTACTAGATGCTAATTTGATTGTACCGTGCTAAGGACGAGGTCACATGACAGGAGCGTGCATGATTACATTGATATTCCATTAGCAAAGGCCAACAGTTAACTCAGTTAACTACCTTCTCGGTGAACGCGCCACGTCGGAGGACGACGAAAAAGAAAATCTACGTTTCACTCCGTCCTTTAGCTTTGCCTGTTAATTTACCTTTTGTGCTTTTGCGCACAGGCCGGATTATCGTCATTAGGTCTTTAGATGTTAGAATTAAAACAGTAATGTTCCTGGAAACCTGAATTAAGGATTTGCTAGTGTTTAGAAGAGAAAATGTTCAATAGCATGAATGTAGTTTTTGTCTACAAGTTGAATTGAATTGTCTTTATGGTCATTGATATCATCGTTGTGAAACATTGTATTCAATGAGATTAGACATGGCACTCCAGGGTAAACATGTAATAAAGACTTTGAAAAAAAAAACGATTGGGGTGACTAGGCAATACCATTTACATATTAAAACCCTTAATGTCCCTGTAAAATTCAATATTCCAATCCAAGACGCTCCCAAACTAAAATGAATGCTGTTCTTAAACCACTTAGAGAATATGGACGGTTTCGGTCTCTTTGTCCCAAACTGAAATAATTACTGCAAGTACTACTAATGTTGAGTAATCTGAGTTGAAACACACAGTAATGGAATGATTTTATTCTCGCCTGAGTATTTTGGGGGAATTAAATGCCGGCAATTGAGTGTAACATGTACATCTTATTCAAGTCAAGTCATGTTTATTTGTATAGACCATAATCAAAAGGAGTCTCAAAGACCCGCACAGACCACAGACTATTATTACACCATCCCCTGATCTAAAACCTAAAAGAGGGCAAGGAAAAACTGAAAAACCTCAACATGAGGAAAATGAAGAAATATTGAGAAGGGACCGCACAGGAGGTAATAGCTTGAAGCCTTACCTGGTACCTTATCAAATTTGAACACAATGTGAAAAACTCAACATTGTATTTTACAATTTTTCCAAGGGTAGGTTTAGGCATTTCCAAAACTAGCCATTTGGGGAGAAGCGGTCACAGCCCTCAAGACTCTGCAAACGTGTACTTTACTTTGGCCATTTTCTTCGACATTATGTAAGAGTTGTAAATGTTTAACTTCTCCTTCCAGAAGTCAAATAATTGATTGTGCTTGCTTGCGCTTAATGGTAATAACTTGCGCATAAAAATGAATCACAGATTGTCTTGCACATGTTATATTTGGCTGTGATTTAAATACAACCCTGGAAAATGGGCTAAAATTATGCTTGGATTTTCATTGGCCAACCAATTTGTCAATCATGATTCAATTTGGATACTACTGGCTGAAGATATTATGTTAGTTATGAGCGAAAATTGTTATTTATTCCGGAAACCTTGCAGACCTGACTAAAGAAATATCGTATATTTTTAATCAGCCGCAAAACTTCCAACAGGCACATTCTCCCATGAGTGGTTTCCTCGACAAAATCCGGGATTAAGTGACATCTGCCATTGAGAGAAAATCTTCTCCGACAAAGTTCATTCTGGAGCTGAATGACTTCTAAAGGCCATGTGACACCAAAGCCTTCATCCACGCTAAATCGCCCCGACATGCCATCCGTGTATTGTTGTCCTTTGTGGGGCTTTAGCCTCGACGGGAGAAAGTCTACAAACACCGCGACATATAATCTTCCGGTTTTACAAAATACAATGTCTAGTTTTCCGTTTGATTTGTGAGCAAACATCGCGGTTCACTTTTAAATGAATAAAAACCAAACAACTACAAACAACTTACAAACCTTGTACAAATGCATGCTAGCTTAATGCTAACAAACCATATAAATCCAAGAAACCGGCTAACAAAACAGATTCACAGTGTAAAATTAGCAACTCTTTTTTTGAACGAATGAAAACAAAACAAAAATTTGAAAAACCCTAAAACCATTTTAGCCTCGGAGACAATTTTTCTTTATCTCTAACGCTACAAAATCCCATAGACCGGCTAGCAAATCAGATTTACTGCGTCAAGCAAGCAACTCCAAACACGGCAGCACATAATCTGCCGGATTTATAAAATACAATATCTCATTCGGTTGATTTTCGGTTTGATTTGTGAGTAAAACATTGTGGTTCACTTTTGAATCAATAAAAACAAAACAACTAGAAATAACCTACATACCCTCTTAGCCTCGGAGAGAAGATTGCTAGCTTAATGCTAACAAAACATGCAATACCCCATAGACCGGCTAACGAATCAGATTCACTGTGTTATGTAAGCAACTCCAAAATACAATTTCTCATTCAGTTGATTTTTTTTTTTTTTGTTGGATTCGTGAGCAAACAATTGAGATAAATGCAAAAACAAACAAGTATAAATATTAACTTTCTTTGCCTCGGAGAAATGATTCCTAGCTTAATGCTAACAAGCCAGACAAAATATCATAGAAAGGCTAACAGAACAGTTTCTTCTATTGACTAAGCAACAAATATTATCGTTGAGGAAAATGAAACCCCTAAAAGTGTACTCTTCTTAACAAATAGACAAGATATTATACTTTTTTTAAAGATTCAAAGACGGTTCGATCAGAAACAGCGGGGAAAAAAAAATCTATTCAGTTGAGTGATTTGATTCTTTATCGTACTGCTCATTCCTTGGGAAAATAATGCAGTTTTAGCTATTATTGTGATTTTAATATATAGATGAGTACATAGATATGTACAGTAAGAGATATCCATCCAACTACTGTATCAACAATATGGTACATATATATATTTTTATTTAATATATTCCAAAGTGATAAACAGTAAACAGTCTGTTTTTATTTCTTATATTAAAAATGTGACTTTCCGGTTCATATCCTAAATATTTTGTTGTTCCCTTTTGTAACTCAGTGGTTGATGCAGGTTTTTGTTTTGGTACTGTGCCAAAAAAACTTCATTCATTCAATTATTATCCTGGAAAATGTCATGTCCAGCATGGTCGCCGTGGTGACCGGCTGGCCCCGCCCCCTTGGCACCGGCTGTAGCAGATCGTCTAATTTGCGTGTGTGCTTCTTAAAGGCGGGTTTTGGGGATTGCCGGTTGCTGGTTCATTGCGTTTTCTGTTCTGCATTAATCTGTTCTGTTTGACTTGTGGAATCCTGTGTTTGCCTCTTCTGAGTAAAAGCCTGTTTTGTGAGTATTCCTAGTCTGAGTTCCTGTTTGCCTGTAAGCCTGTTTTTGTTTTTGTTTCTGTCCCTGAGTGTTGGATGACTTTTATTTCCTTAATAAAAGTAACTGGTCGTTACGCAATTGAGTTCATCCTTCCTGCCTCCTGCCTCCGATCTGGTCCGTTCTCGTGACAGAAAAGTTATATTTGGTTGAACATTTCACTTCTACTCCCAGGGGTATTTTCTTCATCTTTATAAACCCCATCGCTTTAGTTTGTAAAAATCCTTGTGTATCACTTCCTGTTGGATTATATAATAATTGATACTACTTTCAGATCGATGCACATAGATAACTCTTGATTAGTAGTAGATTGAATCTGTCACGATTACCTATTGCCCTCACCTGTGCCCGCTCGTTTGGGATCAGCTGTTGCTCATTGCGTGATTGGTTTCCCTCCTATGTGAACTCAGCACTCGGTTCACTCCTTGTCAGTCCGTCAACAAACCTCTGCACTTGCAAGGCAAGTATTTTGACTCTATCCCGTCCTGTCCGGTATCCTGCCCGTGTATCTAGTATCCAGTATTGAATCCGTCGGTCCCGTCCTGTCCGGAATCTTACTCGTGCATCCTGTATCCTGTATCGATCCCGTCTCTTCCGTCCTATCCGGTATCAAATATCCGGTATCGATCGCATTCTGTCCGGTATCCTGATCGTGTATCCGGTATTAATCCTGTCTGTCCCGTCCTGTCCAGTATCCCGCAAGTGTATCCAGTATCCTGTACTGATCCTGCCTGTCCAGTCCTGTCCGGTATCCCACTCGTGTATCCAGTATCCGGTATCTATTCCGTCCTGTCCAGTATCTTGCTCTTGCATGCTGTATCGGGTATCGATCCCGTCTGTCCCGTCCTCATCTGTATCTTAGTTGGGTATTCCGTATCTGGTATTGATCATGCCTGTCCCGTCCTCACCTGTATCCGGTATTGATCCCGTCTGCCCCATCTTGTCCAATATCCTGCTCGTGTATCTAGTATCCGGTATCGAATCCGTCTGTCCCGTCCTTGCTGGGATCTTGCTCATGTGTCCAGTATCCGGTATTGATCCCGTCTGTCCCTTCCTGTCCCGTATCTTACTTGTGCATCCTATCTGTCTGTCGCGTCCTATCCAGTACCCAGTATCCGGTATCGATCACATCCAGTCCGGTATCCTGCTCGTGTATCCGGTATCAATCCTGTTTGTCCCGTCCTGTCCGGTATCCTGCTCGTGTATCCAGTATCCTCTACTGATCTCGTCTGTCTCATCCTGTCCGGTATCCCGCTCGTGTATCCAGTATCCAGCATTGGTCCTGTCCTGTCCGGTATCTTGCTCATGCATCCTGTATTTGGTATCAATGCCGTCTGTAACGTTCTCATCTGTATCTTGCTTGTGTATTGTGTATCCGGTATCGATCCTGACTGTCCCGTCCTCACCTGTATCCGGTATTGATCCCGTCCGTCCCTTCCTGTCCAGTATCCTGCTCGTGTATTTGGCCCGCTTCTTCTGCCCAGTGATCGCCGAATCACTGGCGTTTGTGTTCCCGCGCATTCCTGCCCCGCTTCCGTAAAATAAAGCTTGGTATGAAAATGTTACGCGTTTGGGTCTACCGTCTGTTCGGGTTCTGACAGATGCCACAAACAAATCAAAATCCCTCTAACAGAGATTTTTAATAAATACGTTTAAACTGATAAATAACCCTTGGATAGTAATTAATACTGATACCAAACATTGATACTCCAAGCACATACTATTCACTCTCAGACTGATTTTCAATTCATCAATACTGTTAAAATTGGTAAACAACACTTGATTAGTAATTGATACCGATACCAGACATTGACACCACAAGCACATATGATTTTCTTCTATTCTTTACAGTTTTACAAATAAATATTGTTATACTGATAAATAACTCCTGAATAGTAGTTGATACCAATAGCAGACGTCAATACAAGCACACAAAATTCACTCTCCTAGACTGATTTTATTTTATTTTAAATAAATAGCTTTAACTTCCTAAAAAATATACATTTTATTAAATGTCCATTCACTTATGTCTCTAGAACAATATTTTCCTTAGAATCATATAGGACCAATGTTGTTTTTCTCTATTTCCCAAGTCCTACTGGGAAAAAGGCTACAAGAGGGCAGCCGATAGTGGCATAGGCGGGGTATGATATCTTAAAATGAGGCTAGTATCAGTGCCAATATTGATATCTGGTTTTACTACTTGTCCTTCCTTAAAAAATAACTAGTAAAACAGCTTTATTGTTTTATGCTATTACCGCAAATTCCGGACTATAGAGCGCACCTGATTATAAGCCGCACCCACCACATTTCGGGAGGAAAACCGATTTTGTACAAACACAAGCCGCACCTGTATATTAGCCGCATGCGCCCACATTGAAAAAACGCATTTCAAACAGAAAATTAACCCACAACCGATAAAGTCCAAAAAACACAGCTGGCAAATTGAACGGAAAATGATACCGGTACTTAAGATTTAATGCAGACCTGCAGAGTCCGGGTGCCCGTTGAAAGTAATCCAAGGAAAAAAGTGTATATTTCCAAAGGTAAGGGTGGGAAAAATATATATCCACTATTGTCGCCCGCGTCCACAAACACGTCTCACCTTTACTCCACTTCCCGTCAGCCCGCGTTTGCCCCGCCTCTTCTTTCTCATTTGCTCGTACAAAACATATCAGAATAATTTTCTAAAATAATTACATTACAAAAATATACAGTTGCAAATACATATTATACATGGTTACACATATTTACAAAGAAAGACGGTACACCGAGAGAGTTTTCAAAGCTTTAATAATAATAATATTATAACTTTCATCCCAAACCGTGCCTGTGAAGGGTAGCAAAACGCAACTAGTAACACGCTCTCAATACAGTAGACAGCTCTGTTAAAAACAACATATCGTATTTGTAATAAGCACGGTAAACTGGCCTTATCTTTCTCATCAAAGTCGTCTTCCCCCAGTATGGTGAAGAGACTTTGTCATATAGACGTCGTCCCACGCTCCTTTATTCATACACACGCTAGTATCACGCTCTCAAAGTAAAGATTACGTGCGGTAGCTCTGCTTCCTTCTATATCGGACTGTTCGATTGCGTTTAACTCGAAAGTTGCGTCATGTGCCTTTTTTTGCAATTTGCATGATGAGGATATGTCTATGCTAATTCAATTTGTGCACAAGTTAAGAGTTTGCAGTCTAAACCTTACCTTTTGTACTCGAGCGCCGCTGGCGGCCGTTAGAAAAATGACATAAATTGGCCGCATCACTGAATAAGCCGCAGGGTTGAAAGTTTGGAAAAAAAGTAGCGGCTTATAGTCTGGAATTTACGGTAATCTTAATTCATTCAAGAGACCCATTTGTAATAATTATTCGTCTTTCAATTACACCTTCGTCTTTCCGATAACTCCTTATTTCTTTCTTTACATTAACAGCAGCTCACTTGCTTAAGAACCTCAACAAGTTAATTAAAAATTCCTGTAGACTTAATGAAGGTTTTATGATGGTTGCAGTTTGACCCCGGAATGGATTCTTCCATTTATATTACTGAGAGGGGACAATAGCGCCTTGAAAATCGTTTTCTTGCAGAGCCCACAATGAACTCTTAGTGGCACATGTTCGCAGATCCCTAATAGGACCGATTCGTCAACAAAACTTTGACAATCTTATTGTTTAATGTCTCGTGAATCCATTCAATATGATTGGTCTAAAGTGTAAGGAAGAGGCAAGCTGTTTCTTTTGAAATGAAAGTGGAATAAGAAAGCTGATGCGGTTGAGAAAATGGTCGGAGCGCTTTTTTTCTGCCACTTTTTACCACAGAGGAGAAAGACGCCGAACTCTTGAAGCGCTTCTTCCAAAAGTAAGCTAAACTCAACTTTATTTATCTTTATAGAGCATATTATTTAATGAAATGTTTATTTTAGTACAAAACAATACAGGTTACTTAACCATCTATCTATCCATCAATCTATCTATCTATCTATCTATAATGTTTGTTTTGTTTACTGTTCTACAGCCTGTTCTAGGTTTACAATGTTAACAACTGTTAACTTAATTTTATTTTTTGATTATTTTTTTGGGCCTGTCCGCAAAAATTGGACAAAGTTTTATTCATGCAATTATGTCTCTACTGACTAAGCACTGTGCCTAATTGCTTTTGGATAGCATTTTTGTCTAATTTTTGCATGAATTTGCAGTATGTTCAGTAAAAAAAATGTTTTTTTCATTCACCCATTTTTCTATGCTCAGCATTATTTGCCACATAACGAAATGAATGAATAATAATCAGATTATTCAGTTAATCGTTTTAACAATCGGTGACTAGTCGATTAATAAAAAAGTGATAATTGAAGCCCTAATCCCTGTTATGATTCATACTGTACTTGTAAGAGTCCATCCATTGTCTGCACCGCTTATCATCAGTAGGGTCACGGGGGTGCTGGAGCCCATCCCAGCTATCTTCGAGCAGTGGGCAGGGGACACCCTGAACTGGTTGCCAGTCGGACACAGACTACTTACTCATTCACACCTAGGGACAATTAAGACCGGTCAATTAACCCTAACCCTAATCCTAACCCTAACCTGACATGCATGTTTTTGGAATGTGGGAGAAAACCAGAGTGCCTGGAGAACATACAAACCCCGAACAGGAAGGTTCGATCTCATGCTCTCAGAACTGTGTCACCGTGCTGCCACTTTTAAAAGTCATCATTTTGAAAATAATAATAAAAGTCTAGAAAGAGGTCACGAAACATACCACTAGCAGAAGCTTTGGACTCTGTGGTCAACTCAGTTTGTGTCATGATTCTCGATATGCATCACCTGTGCCCGCTCCTTTGGCGCCAACTGCCTCGGACTCTGATTGGCTCCCTGTCCCTGTTCAAACCCACTCCTATCGGCCCCTTTTGTCAGTCCGTCTGCGAACCTCAGTTAACACTAGGCAAACCTTTTTTCGACCCTGACTCCCACCTGTTTTTTGCTCCTGTCTGTCCCCCAGCTTCGGCCCGTTTTTGATCCTGACCACGTCTACTCTCCCAGCCCGGCTTTCGACCTCTTTTTGACCCCAACCACGTCTACTCTCTTTTCCTGGCTTACGACGACCACGTTTTGGCTCTCCTGTCCCGGCTACTGACATGTTCTTCCGTTCCCGACACCGCCATCGCTCGCCACGGAAGATCCACTTCCGCGTTCAGAGCGACCTGCTTTCCGCGCCTAGTGAACACCGGATCATGGGCACAGCCCTTCCTCTTTCCTTTAATGAAACTTGTGAGAACGTAACGCAATTGGGTCCTGTCTCCGTTCTGGTCCTGACAGTTTGACTGCACAACGTTCAAACAAATCTGCGTCACTTCAAGATATAAAGACGAAATGCGGGTGATTGATGCGTTTAAGGTCCCTCGGAATTTCTAAAGCACCGGCCTCAGTGTAGATGCTTAGCAGAGGGCGCCCTGTGACTCTCGGCACCGATATAAGCTATTATCTCCGAAGGAACATGTCTGTCACATTCCTGGAGACCATCAAATGTTGAAATGAAATCAATTGCTCTTGATGAAATAGAAGCTCTTATGGAAATGAGAAATCTGGCTGGATAGCAGAGTATTCTGATTTGTTGAGTGCTTGGAATTCTCACATTCCAGGCTCCAAATGACTAAATGTGGATATTTTAAAATATTTTTTTTTAAAAAGCAATAAAAAATTGTAAAACTAACGAATTTCTATTAAAAAAAAAATACATTACAAAAACAGCATAATGACAAACGTTCTGATTGACTCCCTGTCAGTATTTGAAAACCAGTCCTATCTGTCACCTATTGTCAGTCCGTCTGCGAACCTCAGTGAACACTAGGCAAGCCTTTTTCGACCCTGACTCCCACCTGTCCCGTTTTTCCTCCCGTCTGTCTCCGGCTTCAACCCGTTTTGTCCCCGACCACGTCTGCTCTCCCGTCACGGCTTATGATCTCTTTTTGTCCCCGACTACGTGTACTCTGCCGTTCTGTTCTACGACTCGCTTGCATGCCTTGCTCTCCGGTCCTGGCTTATGATCTCTTCTTGTCCCCGACTACGTTCACTCTCCCGTTCTGGCTTATGACCCGCTCCCGACCCCGACCACGCCTTGCTCTCCCAGTCCCGGCTACCGACCCGTTTTTTCCGTGCCTGACACCGCCATCGCTCGTTACGGAAGAATCCACTTCCGCATTCGGAACACCATCCGAGTACAAAAGCGACTTGCTTCCCGCGTCCAGCGAACACCGGATCGTGGGCGCCGCCCTTTCTCTTCGCTCCAATAAAACTTGTGAGAAACGTAACACAATTGGGTCCTGTTTCCGTTCTGGTCTTGATAGTAAGATGTTTTTTAGCCCTTTTATTTTGATATCTTCACCATTGTTATTCTCACCCTTATACAAAATTATTTTGAGTGCCCAAAATTTTGCATAGTTATTTGCAGTATTAATGCATATGTAGTTTTAGCACTCTAAGATGCCTCTCTGGTAGTGGTTGACGTACAGTATACAAAAATGCTAGATTTTTATTGGTGAGCCTAACAAAAATCTGGGTATACTAATGGAAGAACTACTTCCCACAAGCCCTTTCCCTTAATTCAGTTCAGAGTCTTGTGTGCTTCATAAAGGGAATGCGATACTATACTGTACATTTGTTATCTATGGGTCCCAAGAATTACAGTGATGCTAAAGAGAGAAGCAAAAAAAAAAGCTTGAGATTATCAAGAAGGCAAATGCATTGTTACCTTTGCCAAGGAATATGGCCGTAACAAATTGACATTTGGGACATTTTGTAAGATTAGGAGGTGATTACAGCATTGGCTCAGGAAGTAGAGCGCTCGTCTTGAGATCAAGAGGTCGCAGGTTTGATTGCCGGCTCCTCCGTGTTATACGTCGAAGTGTCCTTGGGCAAGACACTGAATCCCTAATGCCCCCAATCGCAGGTAGTTACCTTGCTTGGCCCACGCTGCTATCGGTTAGTTAGTGTGTAATAGCAAAAAGTGTGAAGCACATTGTAAAGCGCTTTGGAAGGTCTTTATTGACTTGAAAAGTGCTATATAAATGCAGACCATTCATCATAGTCGTAGGCAATGACAAGCCTTGGAAGCTTAAAATCAGTCTGAATTTTATCCCCTTCTGCATCCACCAAATAACTCCATCGTACCAGCTCAAGTCACGTCACACAATCATAAACTAAAATGTTTTGATCTTAAACATATAAGTTACACATGTTTAGTAGTAATCATTGCATACTTTGTTAATACTAATGTTTTATATGCATAGAATTAAAATGTTTTTACTTGGAGTACAGGAAGTTTCAAACATATTAGCTACCGTAAATTCCAGACTATAAGCCGCTACTTTTTTCCCTAACTTTCAACCCTGCGGCTTATTCAGTGATGCGGCCAATTTATGTAATTTTTCTAACGGCCGCCAGCGGCGCTCGAGTGTTGCTACCATTAACTGCCCTGTCACAGCCACCGTTTGGGATGAAAGTTATATTATTATTATTAAAGCTTTGAAAACTCTCTCGGTGTACTGTGTTTCTTTGTAAATATGTGTAATTCATGTATAATATGTATTTGCAACTGTATATTTTTGTAATGTATTTATTTGTATTTATTTTAGACACTTTTTCTGATATGTTTTGCACGGGTGAATGAAAAAGAAGGGGCGGAACAAACGCGAGGTGACGGGTTTACTGGGGACCGCTAAAGGTGAGAGACAGACAAAAAAAAGGTGAAGAGGGGGATAAAAAGTTGGTTAAAGAAAAACGAGTTGCGTGAGTAAATGTGTTCATCTGATATTATTTTCCCACCCTTACCTTTGGAAATATACACTTTTTTCCTTGGATTACTTTCAACAGGACCCGGACTCTGCAGGTCTGCATCAAACCGTCAGTACGTTTTTTTCCGTTCATTTTGCCGGCTGTGATTTTTGGACAGTGGACCTTAATGAAGGAGTTTCAATCGCGGGATTTGAAGTTTGGGTTAATTTTGTGTTTGTGTTACATTTTTTAATGTGGGCGCATGCGGCTTATATACAGGTGCGGCTTGTGTATGGACAAAATCGGTTTTCCTCTTAAAATGTGGTGGGTGCGGCTTTATAATCAGGTGCTCTCTATACTCCGGAATTTACGGTAGTTACAATAGGTTTCTATCCTCTGCTGTAAGACAATTTAACTTTGCTTTGCCCACCTCAAAGGAATTAAATTCGTATCTTGGGTGTCTACGGTAATACCACGAACATTTGTTGCTACATTTCCTTCCTGACATGTAAAAAGAAGGTTAGCATAATAAAGTACAACATTATTTTGAACCGTATTGACTCATCCCCCCTCTTCCCCAATGTTCATTGATTTATTTTTCCTTTGAAACGAGCACGACCGCCATGACAAAGCCGGCCCTTTAATTCTCAGCCGTATGCAAATGAATCTGGTCAACTAGTTGACAATCATCCGTAATTGGCTTCACCTAATACCGCGAACACACTTCAGCGCCTTACCATGAATTAGTCATGAAGCCCGTTTACAATCACAAATCGCCCAAAATCTTTTCCTCGGCGTTATAACTCATTTCCATATTAAGGGGTGGACGAATTCATTATTTGGCCCGCATTAGTATACAAAATGCACAAGCGACGGTTGGTCCTGGTGGGATGCGCGAGACTGACGGGGATATTAGGAATAGACAATGGGGCTGTGGAGGCCCCCGGAAAAAGGCAAAAGGGGGGAAGGAGTTGGGAGGGGGGCAGGTTTGGACCGAGACAAAAGCAGGTGTACGGAAACAAACATGGCGTGAGATGAATGTTTATCGCTCCCAAGACTTAACAGAATGAACAAAACAACCAAAGGGCCCAGGTGGAGGCTCCTATATGCCTGTCCCAGCGGCGGTTTTTGGTTCCTTTCTCGGAAGCGAGAAGAAGGACCCTCGGGCGTGCCTGGTACCTGTCTCGGCGGTGAGGAGAATGCCCCTTGGCCGCGCCTGTTTCCTGTCTTGGCAGCGAGGAGAATCCACTACACAGCATTATATCCAGACAGAAGAACAGCTTCAGCGACAGACTGCTGTCACTGTCTTGTACCACGGACAGACTGAAGAGATCTTTTCTTCCTCATGCCATAAGGCTCTTTAACTCCACCCGACGGAGTAAAGGCCCACATTAAACCAACCCCCCTACATTGCATATTACTGTATTTTATTGCAATGTGTATTCTGTGTAGCAGATACTCTATAGTACACGCTACAGTGGGTATTAGCACGTCACATTGGGTATTTGTATATTGTATTCTTTTTGCTTTATTATTGTATTGTTCTCAGCTCAGGGATGTTGCTGGAAATGTGAATTTCCCTGCGGGGATGAATAAATCTATCTATCTATCTATCTATCTATCTATCTAGCCGCGCTGGGCGATTGTAGCGTAGTAGTCGGAAAAACAGGTCGTTAGCCGGGACGGGAGATCAAAACGTGAGGTCATTATCATCAGAAGAACAATGATTGGTTCCACTATTAAATGTGCTAATTAGACGCTACTTGTCCAATTAGTGTTTTATAAATATATACAAAACAGACATACATAACAAAAATCCAAGTGCGTCTTATTGTCCGAATTGTGTGTTGTATTTTGTTTGTACATAAACACGCACAAAAATCGACAGGAACATGCACAAAAACCTACATAAACACGCATGAAAACGTGAATAAAAAAACAAAAACACGCATGAAAACGTCTCATCCCATCTCATTAGCTGCACCGCTTATCCTCAATAGGGTCCCGGGGGTAGTGGAGCCCATCCCAGCAATTATCGGGCAGTGGGCAGAGGACATCCTGAACTGGTTGCCAGCCAATCGCAGGGAACACAGGGACGGACAACTCGCTCTCTCATTCACACCTAGGGACAATTTACAAACTCCGCACAGGAAGTCCGGTAGCTGGATTTGAACCCACACAGGAGGTTCCCAAGACCTTAGAACCGTGCCGCACACGCTCTAACCACTGCGCCGCCGAGCTGCCCGCATGAAAATGTAAATTAAAAAAACAAAAACATGCAAAAAATATACATAAACATGCACAAAAACATGTAATTACACACAAAAAACACACAAAAACGTACGTAAAAACACAAAAATATACATATCGCACCGCTTTGGACCGTCAGTAACGGTAACGTCGTTGTACCAGCAGATAAAGTAATCAGATTACCCAGTTTTGGAAAAAATAATGCAGTTACGTTACGCATTATTCCTAACTGTGTTATTCCCAACACTGAACATAATTCACGCTGCCAGTGTTCCCTCTCAGCGCACACAAAAATCGAGCCAGCGCACAAAAATGAGGGCTCAAAATTACAAATTAAGAAGCCATTTAAGTCAAAGTTACAGTGCATGAAGGTAAAAATACACGGGTTCCCCTGGCGTTGTGTCCTAAATGCGGTATTTTGAAGTCGAGTCGAAGTAGAACGAAGTTGAGTAAAGTTAGTAAAGTTGGTCGAGAACCGGCTTATTCGGCTCGGCTCACTAATAGGAACCGGCTCTTTCGGGTCCTAAACGGCTCTTCAGGTTGTTTTTGCTTCTTTAATCCCAACATGACCAAATGTTATGTAAAATGATGCACAAAATGACTTAAAGGAAGGGGGGAATAGAACAAAAAAGAAAAAAAATACCAAAATGAAAAAGTAGTGAAAAGCTGAGAAAAAAAAGAAACAAAAGGAAGAGAAAAAAAGAAGGAAAAGTTTAAAAAAAAGCCAGATAAAAAGAAAAGAAAGAAATGTAGGAAAAAAAAGTAAATAGAGAACAAAAAGAAAAAAGTAACAGCTCGGAAAAAATAAACACAATGAGATTTTTTTAAAGGAATTTTTAAAAAAGTAGAAAAAAACACAGAAAACAGAAGAAAGTTGGTGTTGCTTTCAAATAATTTCCAATTATATCAAGTGAATCTTGTTGCCAATATTGTACTTCCACTAAAAAATGTGATTAAGTACAGTTCTGTATCTTACAACCGACTGAATAAGCCCCCAAAAATGTTAATATTATGCGACAAAATATGTCAGGAAATTCATTCAAAAAGAGAAAAATAATTTTGCATTGCCGGACACTCGGCAAAATGTAACTTGATGTCAAGTTTTGGACATGTTTGATAATGAATTATCTTGCCACACTTGGGATTCTGGTTGCTCACTGCAGTTTCAAGCGTTCCTCGCCGACTTTGTGTGAACGCTCAGACCCGTGGAAAATTACAGGGAACATTGCACGCTGCCCCTTTAAATTTTAGGTTCAGAGTACAAAACGTGAGATGAATGTTTATTCACACGAGGGAAGAAGGTTCAAAGAGCCTGCCAGATGTAACTGTTCTTGATAGTGACCGCTCGAGGTGTAATCACGTCTCTCTGGCACTGTATCGACTGAATTGGGGCGGAGGTGGGACTCCAAGAACCGGGGGGGCCGAGAGGTGATAATTGGCAATATGCTTAGCTGGCGACGAGCCCGCGACCCACGAAGGCAAGACGTACAAACAACACCGAGGGTGTTACACGCCAGGATGAGCATTACCTCCGCTTCCCACCTTAGCGCAAAACCAATCCCCGAGTGGCAGCCGCGGAATACTAATCCGGCCGCCCTTGCCAGTTGACCCCTCATAGGCCAAACGGGCTGTCCGTCAAACTAATGGGGCGGAACGCTGGCATATTGCTTTCCCACAATCCCCCAGCCGGGCCGGGACTCTCATTTACCTCCGTCGGCCTGTTGCCACGGCAACGTGTTTGACGGGTTCGAGCGCCGCCGAGATGCTCTCGAGCTCGCCCCGACTTGTTAAACGTGTACACGGCGGAGACGTGTCGGGCAAATTTGCAGCGCCTAGCAAAAAGATTTCAGGCTTCAGACTTAAATCTAAGAAAAAACTGGAAATATCAACATGTGAAACACAATCTTGTGGAACCAAATTATTCTAACCTACTAAATTATATTTACAACAACAACGGGCGGCAGTAGCTCAGGAGGTAGAGCGATCGTTTTAGGATTAAGGGATCCCAGTTCGAATCCCGGCTTGTCTGTGTTACATGTCGAAGTGTCCTTGGGTAAGACACTGAACCCCCAATAAGCAGGTTAGGGCCTTGCGAAACACAATCTTGTGGAACCGAATTATTTTAACTTCCTAAATTATATTTACAACAACAACGGGCGGCAGTAGCTCAGGAGGTAGAGCGATCGTTTTAGGATTAAGGGATCCCAGTTCGAATCCCGGCTTGTCCGTGTTACATGTCGAAGTGTCCTTGGGTAAGACACTGAACCCCCAATAAGCAGGTTAGCGCCTTGCATGGCTGCACAGATCACGGCCGCTATTTGGAAATGTGAAGCACAATGTAAAGTGCTATATAAATGCAGATCATTTCATTTCAAAACTGAAAAGTACCGTAAATTCCGGACTATAAGCCGCTACTTTTTTCCCAAACTTTCAACCCTGCGGCTTATTCAGTGATGCGGCCAATTTATGTCATTTTTCTAACGGCCGCCAGGGGCGCTCGAGTACAAAAGGTAAGATTTAGACTGCAACTTCTTAGCTTGTGCACAAATTAAATTAGCGTAGACATATCCTCATCACGCAATATGTAAAAAGAAAGGCACATGACGCAACAATCAAGCTAATCGCAATCGAGCAGTCCGATATAGAAGGAAACAGAGCTACCGCACGTAAACTTTATTTTGAGAGCGTGATGCTGGCGTGTTTCTAAATAAGGGAGCGTGGGGCGACATTTAAATGATAAAGTCTCTTTCCCAAACTGAAGGAAGACGACTTTGATGACGTCTGTTTTAAGAAAGATGATGAGGACGGTTTACCGTGCTTACTACAAGTACGGTATGTTTTTTTAACAGAGCTGTCTACTGTGTTGCGAGCGTGTTGCTAGTAGCGTTTTGCTAGCCTTCACAGGCACGGTTTGGGATGAAAGTTATAATATTATTATTTTTTGTCATAATATTTCTGTAGCAGTATTTTGTTTTACTTTGGAATTACTATAGCGGTGTTTTGTGTCATGATTACTGATGTGACTCACCAGTGCCTGCTCATTTGGCGCCAACCGCAGCGGGTTCTGATTGGCTCCCTATCACTATTTGAACCTAGTCCTGTCAGTTCCCTGTTGTCAGTCCGTCTGCGAACCTCAGCGTATACTAGGCAAGCTTTTTTCGACCCTGACTCCCACCTGGCTCGTTTTTGCTCCCGTCTGTTTTGATCATGACCACGTCTGCTCTCCCGTCCCGGCTTACGACCTCCGTTTTGTCCCCGACAACGTCTACTCTCCCGTTCTGGCTTACGAATCGTTTCCAACCCCAACTACGCCTTGCTCTCCCAGTCCCAGCTACCGACCAGTTTTTCCAACCCTGACACCGCCATCGCTGGCTACGGAAGATCCACTTCCGTGTTCGGATCACAATCTGAGTATGAGAGCGACTTGCTTCCGGATCGTGGGCGCAGCCCTTCTTCTTTCCTTCAATAAAACTTGTGGTACGCTACGCAATTGGGTCCTGTTTCCATTCTGGTCCTGACATTTTGTAGTATATCTGTAGACAGATTGCTATAGCAGTATTTCTGCAGGATTTTATATTACTGTACTCATAGGACAACTATTAGTCAAACTCTGCATAATACCTTCCCTTGCACAATATTTTCAAAATAAAATTAGTGGCACAAATAAAGTGTGAATTGAAATGAACCGAATTTGAAAGTAATCAAGTATGTATAATCATCTGACCCACTAACAACATTATAATCATCGTTAAAACTTGAAGACAGTATGGATCCCGAGACAGTAGTTTCGATCCGTATCGCTCAATATCAATAATATCGCTATTTGGATCTCCATGCCTACCCTTAGTATGCAGGTGAGACGTTGACAAGCGCCGACACTTTGTATAGTCTTCTGGCTTCTTCGCCCCGAAACCAATCTTGCTCTCTGCCTTCATTCAAAATGCATGTTCTTACGCTTCATTTTTCCAGTCGCGTCCAGGTGGAGAACATCACATCTCGCTGCAGCTGCGGCCCGGACGGCGCTAGCTATCGAATCTTTGATTGTAAATGTCAACGTGTGCAAATCCGGCTTAGCGCTGCCAGAAATGCCAGGAAAAGAGATCTTTCTCCATGACCAAATTCAAATGCATGTAAATACAAGGCTGGAAATAAACGACGCATGAGTCAGAATTAGCATTTTGACGCTCATTAAAACATGACTGTCAAACATCGGAAAAAACGCAGACTCTTATTGAGGCGAACTCCGAAGAAGCCTGCTATTTAAGTCAGACTAGCTAACAATGTGCTACATATACGGCTTAACCTACTGAACATATACATAAAAAGTATTTCTCCAAATTTGGGGGTAATAAGTTCCCTAATCATTCACGAATTAGAAACCAATGTCATGATTGCCGACTGAGCGCAGCTGCGGTGGCTTAATTGGCGGAAACAGCCCGGACAGCTGATTGGCTGACACTCTCTTTTTAAACCCCTGGCTTCCTAGAGGAAGCCGTCAGATCGTTATGCGAACTGTTGCCTTCAGCTCAGTAAGTCTTTTCGCCCGACTCCGTTCCTGTCCTGCTTTTTTCTGCCTGATCTTTGTTGACAACCTGTTTCCGGACCTGACTACGCCCCGTTCTGCCTGCCTGTTACCTGATCTGTTTTGCCCCGTTACCTGCCTGCCTCCTGCTACCGACCTCGCTTACGAATTCGACATCGCCTTTGATCTCCAGCCCCGGCCAACGACTTGCTATTACCGCCTGTCTCCGATCCTCCTCGCTCGACACGAAAGTACCACTTCCGCGTTCCTAACACCTGCTACCTGTGTTCGTCGATCGGCGGATCGTGGAAGCAAGACTTTCTCTCCCTCTTATCAATAAAAACTGAGAAAACGAGTGTTCGTGACAACAAAATGTATTATAACATAACAAAAGGAATGTCTTTACTTGTACGCATTCTCTCATCTGGGATATTTGATGCCGCAAAGCAGTGTGGGACTTGTGGTCCAGAGACAAATAACACTCACCAACTACAGCTTACTCGTCGATAAAACCCCATGTATAATGGTTGATTTCTCCAATATATTTATCTATTTATTTTCTTTATTTTGCTTTTTATCCTCACGACGAAAATGACACAGTTGTATCCATCCATATATAGTGTAAGTCCATGCCACGCACGAGCAGATCTTGTAAACAAACAAGACGTAGGAAAGGAGATCAATTTTAGTGGGCGGAAGAACCAAGCATGGTTGATTGTTGGTGAGTGACCGTCCGATTATCATGGATGCAACAGTTAAATCTATCCATGTGTAGTGTAAATCTATGTTCTTTGAAAGCCCTGTACAAGCACAACCGATCGGTGTGACGCCGAAAATTCCTTGATATCCGCAAAAATCAGCTGAATAGAAAAAAAATCTGCAACAAACCAAGGACGGGAATGTCAAACTGCAATATGGCGAAGGAATACGAACATTTTTTTGGAGTATTGTCAACAAACAGACTTTGCTAATGAAGATTCCGAACACAACTTCTGAAAATTCAATTGTTCAATACCTGAATTGCTGTATTTGAAACAATTCCTTTTGTCATAGTTTAGTTACTCGTGCAACATATATTCCTGAGCGGCCAATATATAATAAAAAAAAATGATTTTTATAAAAACCTTGCGGCTTATGTTGTGCAGAATTCCGCCCTGATTGCAGTTTTGTCTCTTCTGTGTCAAAATCTAGTGTTTTCTATACTCCAGTGCTACTCATGTATACTGTTTTCTACCTAATTTGGGTTTTTGGCCTAGTCCAGCTACTCTGGAGCGATTTAGAGAACAAAAAACTCCCAAACACCAGGTAATATTATAGACTTTTCATGGAATTTTGGTCACAACAATGTTTGAAGAGAAAGCAGTAAATACATTTGTGTTAATAATGTTATTAAGGTACAGTATTCCTAAAAGGTAATGGGAGAGGAACCAGAAATGAATTAGATTACATAATAACTGAGACAGGAAATACAATGTAAGATATTAAATAACTTGGGAATAATATTGTCATCAATCTGTTTTCATTTATTTTTTAAATATGTAGTTTTGTTATGGTAAAAACTAAAATATAATATCTCATATTGATAGAATATCATAAAAAGTATGCAATTGGGCGTTTCAACTCGTGATTACCGATATGATGCATCTGTGCCCCCTCCTTTGGCGCCAACTGCCTCGGACTCTGATTGACTCGCAGTCCCTATTTAAACCCACTCATTTCTGTCACCTGTTGTCAGTCCGTCTGCGAACCTCAGTTTACTCTAGGCAAGCCTTTTTCGACCCTGACTGCCACCTGTTTTTGCTCCCGTCTGTTCCCCGGCTTCAGCCCGTTTTTGATCCTGACCACGTCTACTCTCCTCTCCTGGCTTTCGACTCGTTTCCGACCCCGACCACGTTTTGCTCTCCCGTCATGGCTGCTGACCCGTTTTCCCGTTCCCGACACCCCCACCGCTCGCCACGGAAGTCCCACTTCCGCGTTCAGAGGGACCTGCTTCCCGCGCCCAGCAACCCTTTCCTTTTTCCAATAAAACTGAGAGCAACATAACGCAAGTGGGTCCTGTCTCCGTTCTGGTCCTGACATCATCAGCAATATTGAAATAGAAAAAAATCTTATATCACTTGTAATGATACCAGAATATATGCAACGTTGAGAATTTGTCATTGTATGACTTAAAATTAAAAAAAACGTCATCGTAATATTATAAGAGATTTCTTTATTTAAGATTATTTAGATCACAGGTGTCAAACAGGCGGCCCGCGGGCCAGATCAGGCCCGCTATGGGATTGAGTCCGGCCCGCGAGACAACGCTCAGAGAAGCGCAAGAGAAAAACAAGCTGCAGGTTGAAATATGTCAACTTGATGTTGCCAAAGCCAGGTGCCTCGAACAAAGAAACTGTACCTAAGTCTTATAACATTGGTAAAATGGCGGCGCCCTCTGTTGGCTGCGGCTTCATCGGCTCGCTACAACGGGTCAGGTGTATCGACATTTCGTTCTGTGTACATTGTTACAAAGAATGACAATACAAAGGAAATTATTATTATTATTATTATTATTTCTCTCTTTCTCTCTCTCTCTCTTTTGCTCTTTCTTTTCCACCCCTTTTCTCCCACTCTGTCTCTGTCTCTTTCACTCTCTGTGTCTTTTAACCTCCTTTGCTCTAACTTTTTTCCTTTTCTCTCTTTTCTCTTTCTCTCTTCATACCCATTGCGCTTTCTTTTCTCTCCTTCTGTCTTTCTATTTGTCTTTGGATTTCTTTCTTTCTCTCCCTTTCTTTTCCCCCTCTCTCACGACTTTTTATCTTTTGTTTCTCACGCTCTCTCCCTCTCTCTCTTTTTCTTTCTTTGTCCTGCCCTCTCGCCTTTTCCCCCCCTCCTTTTCTTATTTCTTTATCTCTCTTTTATCTACTAGTCCGGCCCCCGACGGCATGTTTGTTCTATCGTGTGGCCCCCGAGTTAAAATGAGTTTGACACCCCTGATTTAGACGGTTGTTTTTTTATCGACCAAAACACCAAAACTAGTCATAGAAAAACGAATTCATTACAAGGTGTATATATTGATTTTAGACCAAAAGAGGTTCCGAAATTAAAAATAAATAGATCCATAAGATAAAGTAGTGTACAGTGTACAGTCGCTGACAAAGATGAGCAAAGTGGTGGGTCGAACAAGTGATTTGCAGAAGTCTGTCTCCATATTTGCTTAGTAAAGCTGGAAAACGGGGCCCTGGATTAGTTCTCCATCCCGATGAAACCTTCCCATGCTTTTCGCATGTTAAATAAGTCAAGAGAAGATTACCGACCAGGAAATGCAAGCGAACGCCCCGGGCAACGTGAGAGAGCGGCGGGATTGCCGTACTTCAAGTGATTTGTGATTCCTGACAGTTGTTTTTTTTCCTAAAACAGTCCTACCATAACATTTACGTACGCGGATTCGGGTCTTAAGAGCGACACTATTTGGTCTGCAAACCGGGTCGTTTTATTTTTTACTAATCCATACGAGTCGCTGAATTCATGAAAGTAAAAAAAGGACTGATTTGAAAAATAAATGCCTTAGAGCAGGGATGTCGAACTCATTTTAGCTCCGGGCCACACAGTAAGAAAAAAGAGCAGAGAGAGAGAAGGAGAGAAAGAGTAAGAAAAAGAATGAAACAAAGGAAGAGAAAGAGAAATAGAGAGTGAGAAAAAAAGAGAAAGAGAGAGAAAAACAGGGAGAAGGGAGAAAAAGAAAGACGGGGAAAAGGAAAAGAAAGAGAGAAAAGGAAAGGCAGAGAGAGAAGAAAGAATAACAATAAAACAATCTAAGTATAAAGAAATATAAAGAGAGAAAGAGAGAGGAGAAAAAGAGAGAATTAAAAAAAAGATAGAAAGAAGGGAAGAGAGAGAAAGGAAAAAGATAAACATACCCAGAAGGGGAGAAAGAACGAGAGGGATAAGAGAGAAATACATATAGAACAAGAAAAACAGAATCATAAAGAAAGAGGGAGAGGGAAAAATAGAGGAATATGAGAGAAAGGGGGAGAGTGAGAAAGAGAAAAAGAGAGAATGAAAAAGAA
This sequence comes from Urocampus carinirostris, assembly GCF_059441175.1. NCBI lineage: Eukaryota > Metazoa > Chordata > Actinopteri > Syngnathiformes > Syngnathidae > Urocampus > Urocampus carinirostris. The sequence continues at coordinate 31,842,403 of NC_142357.1, forward strand.
AGAAGGGAAGAGAGAGAAAAGAAAAATAAATAAATAAATAAAAATTGAAATGTCATGGAAAAAATGAACAATATACATGAGGCTTTTAGTGAGTAATCTAGAATGTATCACTTATCATCTCTGTACCTCAAGTTCACATTGCTCTGGGCACCCAAAAATGGGCACCTGTGACTGCCCAATTGGCGCCAACAGCCTTGAGCACTGATTGGTTCAGAGACTCTTTTTAAACCCCGGCTTCCATGAGGAAGCCGTCAGACCGTTTGCGAACCTATGCTCCCAACTAGGCAAGCTCCATACCTTCCGACATTTTCCTGCCCTGTTTTCTCCTGCCTGATACCTGTTGCCGACCTGTTTCTGGACCCGTTCCTGCCCTGATCTGCCATCCCGACCACCGACTTGTTTTGCCCTGTTTTCTGCCTGATACCTGTTGCCGACCTCTTTTCTGAACTCGTTACCGCCCTTGCTCTCCCGTCCCGGCTAGTGACCAGTATTCCTGCTGCCTACAATTATCCTTGCTTGACACGGAAGTGCCACCTCCGCGTTCCTGCCACCTGCTACCCGTGCCCGTCGATCATCGGATCGTGGAGGCAAGCACTGCTATCCCTCTTATCAATAAAACTGAGTAAATGAACGCTACTGGGTCCTGTCTCCGTTTCTGGCTTGTGACACATGCATGAGTAACCAGGAAATCAAAGAACTACCTGAACATTTCAATCAGGGTACTCGCAGTGGAATTTTAATCAGATCTCTATGCGCGTTTACATGCTGCTTCCATTTAATTTGAATACTGGCAATAGTCTGATTTAGAGGTAAGATCCGGCCTAAACAATTCAGCCCGACCTGACCCGAGTCGCAGGTATGTAAACCCGAACCCGCCCAAACCCGACGGATTAACTTGATTTGATAATCGAGTCCAAAATACACCTGAAACTTTAATTTGCCGCCAAAGTAAACACAAACCTTTACTTGGGGTTTACTTGGGGCAGAGTCCCTCAAATCAAGTGTGCAATGCAAGTGTAGCGCCGAAAAGCGCAGCCAACGAAAGTGAAACTGAACAAAATGGCAGCAAAAAGAAAATGAAATCCTGTAGATTATAAGCTGCAAATAGGGAAATATTTGGCCAAAAAGCAGATAGAAAGTTTGTAAAACATGTAAGCTATTGGCAAGAAGCAGAAATGACGTCTGACGTAAGGGAGGTGGAAGGAGGAATCCGCGCGTTTTTTACTCCAACATCAAGGAGGAAAATGTCTTTGGATTTAGTAATTTTAAGTTAAACTGATAGTTCGGTAAGCATTTTCCTTATCTAAATAATTACTTGAGTAAAAGTAAGTGCATGCTGTGTAGATCCTTCACAAAGGAAACAAAAAGAAAAGGCTAGAAAAATGTCATGATTGCTGATTCAAGGCACCTGTGACTGCCCAAATGGCGCCAACAGCCCTGAGAGCTGATTGGTTCAGAGACTCTTTTTAAACCCCCGGCTTTCAAAAGGAAGCCGTCAGATCGTTGCTAACCGATGCTCCCAGCTAAGCAAGCTCATACCTTCCGACATTTTTCCTGCCCTGTTTTCTCCTACCTGATACCTGTAGCCGACCTGTTTCTGGATCTGTTTCTGCCTTGTTCTGCTATCATGACATCCAACCTGTTTTGCCCCGCTTCCTGCCTGATACCTGTTGCCGACCTCGTTTCTAAACTCGATACCGCTATTGCTCTCCCGTCCCGGCTAATGACCAGTATCCCGGCAGCCTACGATTATCCTCGCTCGACACGGAAGTGCCAATTCCGCGTTCCCACTACCTGCTTCCCGTGTCCGTCAATCATCCGATCGTCGAAGCAAACCCTGCTCTCCATCTTTATCAATTAACTGAGTAAACGAACACTACTGGGTCCTGTCTCTGTTTCTGGTCCGTGACAGAGAGAAGCCCGGCTGGCCCGACTTAATAACTGAAATTTTAAGCCCGGGTTCAGGTCAGGTTCAGGCCCAGGCCCAAGATCTCACCTCTAGTCCAGTTCCAAAACCTACGGTCCGATTTTCAGCTACTTACCGATAAAATTATAGATAACGCAAAAAGTCTGAATCAGTCTTTAATAGCTCAATCGCACACACATCCCTCTTGTTTGATTAAAAAAAGTCCTAGAACAACTCCTAGAAAGTGCAATCTCCGACTCCCCAAAGTCAACTCAAACATCTTGACCCTGACCAGGATAAGCGAGATAGAAAACCAACGGACGGATGATTGAAATCCGAGTCCACGCTCCCACAACGGATTAGGTTCCTCAATCTCCCGGATCTTCTAATCTTCAAGACATCTTGACAATTGTCCACAGCACCCTGGTAGTCTTCTGCAGGAGTCACAAAGCTTTATTTGGTCGAACATAAAGCTTCGGGGACCGAGAGTATGTCGTAACGGAGCCGTAACCGTAAAGCATATGGTCCACTCTACCCGTGTCCTGTCCTGGAGATACCAGCTCGGGTTTTATCAAAGGTTTTATGCGACTCTTTGAAAATCGGTCATCAAAGGCATGAATAGTTGTCTCAATGAATTGGCCTTGAATGGCATTAGGAAAGAAAAGGATGTCAAAGAGTGTAAAAATGTAAGTACAGTAGTGATAGCAGTGTTTCTAAGACTCAATATAACATAATTTTATCCAATGACTGTTATGGACTGTTCGAATTTGAAAAGAAAAATAAGCATGCCGGTCAACAATGTGTAACATAAGACATAATCATCTCATCTCATCTCATCTCTCATTAGCTACACCGCTTATCCTCAGTAGGGTCGCGGGGGTGCTGGAGCCCATCCCAGCAATCATCGGGCAGTGGGCAGGGGACACCCCGAACTGGTTGCCAGCCAATCGCAGGGCAGACGGGGACAGACAACTCACTCGCTCAGTCACACCTAGGGACAATTTGGACCGGCCAATTACCCCAAATTTAGGTTTTTTAAGATAAAATAATACAGTACTGGGCAGCACGGCGGCGCAGTGGTTAGCGCTTGTGCGGCACAGTTCATGTCATGGGAACCTGTCGTGGGTTCAAATCCAGCTCCAGACATCCTGTGCGGAGTTTGTATGTTCTCCCCGTGCTTGCGTGGGTTTCCTCCGGGCACTCCGGTTTCCTCCCACGTTCCAAAAACATGCATTTCAGGTGAATTGGCCGGTCCAAATTGTCCCTAGGTGTGAATGAGCGAATGAGTTGTCTGTCCCTGTGTGCCCTGCGATTGGCTGGCAACCAGTTCAGGGTGTCCCCTGCCCACTGCCCGGAGATGGCTGGGATGGGCTCCAGCCCCCCCGCGACCCTAATGAGGATAAGCGGTACGGCTGATGAGATGAGAATACAGTACTGCCGAGTGATTCAAACTTACATTAAAGATTTGAGTAGTTACTTCTAGTATCGTAAATGAATTCGTTTTTATGGAAAAAAAAACTAAAATAATAAATGAAATGCTCATTTATCTAGGTCCAACACAATACACAAAATTACCTACAGTGTTCTCGTTTACCCGCGTCCCTGCGTCCTAGACGCATTATATTTGATGGGGACGCATAGTCTCAAATCAACGTGCGTCCACGGGACGCAACCTTTTTGTCACAAATTTGTCATTATTACCCGATCACATTTTTTTTAAACAAAGATTTACCGCACTCCAAACTTTTCGTCAGGCAGATCCACCATTGTTGTTTTGGTCTCGCGGTTCGAGTTTTCGTCCGCACGCCGATCTCGAGTTGTGTGGTGAAAAGTCCAACTCTTTTTAGAGGACCGGCTTTTTCGGCTCGACTCATTAAAGTGAGCCGTCTCTCAAATGCCTCACTTGCTTTGATGCATTATATTACGAATTATGATGTTAAGAAGTTAGAAAAAAAGGAAGTATAAAAGGACAAAATGAAAAAAGGACAGGTTTGTGGTTATCCCTTTAATCGGTATATTACCAACAATAATTTGATGCAGAAAATGAATTTATATTTGATGATTAAAACTGAATGAATACATAGATTTTTATTATATAATTGTCACCGATTTACAATTTCAACCTCGATAACACTAAATTTTGGGGACCCATAGATCTCTGTCGGGACCCATAGATTTTTGAGCATGCGAGTCCCCGGGACTCATCACTTTTCACAGGTAAAATAACCACTGTACCTAGTAACCATAATGTACCTAAATACTAATCAAAAAGTAGTTTTTCGAAGTTCAACATAAAATAATACCGCCTAGTGATACAAACGTACATTAAAGGTACCGTATTTTCCGCACTATAGGGCGCACCGGGTTATAGGGCGCACCCCCAAAAAATTGTTTTTGGTCCTATATCTTCCATAGATAAGGCGCACCGGATTATAAGGCGCTACAATGGGAACATCGACAAAACAGTCAGATGATTCAGTCCAACTGATTACCCCCTTAACATTCCCAAAGCTTGCAAAGAAGCAAATACGTGTATTAGACACATGCGGATGCGGTGTCCGTACGATGTCACTTAAATGCGTCATTTCAAATATAATTCGGAAGGTTAAAGTCTTGGAATTCAAGAAATGCCAACCATTCCTTAGTTTCTATTTTGTTTTTCGCTCGCAACTTTACTGTGCATATGACAATAAACACTTGGAATTGAGTTGAATTCACTCAACTCATCACAGCAACATCAAGATCGTTCTAAAACAAGATACCTGGAAAATATAAAGCCGCATAGCTCACCTAAGTTCTCACGTTCAATAATGATACGCAATCATGGTCTTCTTACAAGCGTGAGTGAAGTAAATCCAGGAGAGTCAAATACAGACTAATGAAACATGTTTCTTTATGGCGTACTTTAGCAAGCTTGCTATTCAGTCATCTTTTTCGGCCAATTGCAGGGTTTGTTTTGGCCCTCTCGCCAATCCGAGGCTCAGAATAACTTTAGCCAATAGCGATCGATTCAAATAATGATTGACACATTGGTTAGCCAATGAAACGCCGGTATATAAATCCCAGCATACACCGCGGACTACTCCACGCTCGGGGAAAAATCGAGTCGGCGGCTGTTGCGTAAGTTGCGAGACTTTGCGACTTAATATTGATCCATATATAAGGCGCACTGTATTATAAGGCGCATGGTCAGCTTTTGAAAAAAATTAAGACTTTTAGATGCGCCTTATAGTGCGGAAAATATGGTAGTTAATTCCGTTTTCCTGTTATCAACATCCAACGTGAAACACGAATTTCACCCAGTGGCAGAAAATGATACTGAAACAAATACTTTCCACATTCCCCATTTATTTTTAGTGTAAGAATTTACGATAACACGATATCTGGATTTGGGTAGTTACTTCTAGTACCATAAATGATTTGCCTGTTTTTTGGAAAATAACTGAAATAAGAAATGTGCCGATGTCCAACACAAAACACAAAAAGCACCTAGTGACCATAAAGTAGCTCAATACTAATCCAAAAGTAATTTTTTCAGAGTTCAACATAAAATAACACTGCCCAGTGACACGAACTTAAATTAAAGGTAGTTAATTCCCTTTTCCTGTTATCAACATCCAACATGAAACACGAATGCCACCGAGTGGTAGAAAATGACACTGAAACAAATACTTTTCACATTTCCCCTTTATTTTAAGTGTTAAGCATCTACAATAACATGATCTGGATTTGAGTAGTTACTTCTAGTACCATAAACAAATATCTTGTTTTTACTGAGAAAAATAAATAAACAATTGAAACGCTCATTTACCTATGTCCAACACAATACACAAAATTACCTAGTAACCATAAAGTACCTAAATACTAATCAAAAGGTAGTTTTTCGAAGTTCGACATAAAATAATAACGCCTAGTGATACAAACTTACATTAAAGGTAGTTAATTCCCTTTTCCTGTTATCAACATCCAACATGAAACACGAATGCCACCCAGTGGCAGAAAATGACACGGAAACAAATACTTTTCACGTTTCCTCTTTATTTTAAGTGTTAAGCATCTATGATAACACTATATCTGAATTTGAGTAGTTACTTCTAGTACCATAAATGAATTGCTTGTTTTTTGAAAAAAAAAAAAAAAAAATGAAATAAGAAATGTACCGATGTTCAACACGAAACACAAAAAGCACCTAGTGACCATAAAGTACCTCAATACTAATCCAAAAGTAGTTTTTTCTGAGTTCAACATAAATTAATAACGCCCAGTGAAACAAACTTACATTAAAGGTAGTTAATTCCCTTTTCCTGTTATCAACATCCAACGTGAAACACGAATGCCACTCAGTAGCCGACAATGACACTCAAACAAATACTTTTCACGTTCCCCCTTTGTTTTAAATGTTAAGCATCTACGATAACGCAATATCTGGATTTGAGTAGTTACTTCTAGTACCATGAATGAATTGCCTGTTTTTTGGAAAATAACTGAAATAAGAAATGTACCGATGTCCAACACAAAACACAAAAAGCACCTAGTGACAGTTAACCACCTCAATACTAATCCAAAAGTAGTTTTTTCAGAGCTCAACATAAATTAATAACGCCCAGTGACACAAACTTACATTACAGGTAGTTAATTCCGTTTTCCTGGTATCAACATCCAACGTGAAACACGAATGCCACCCAGTGGCAGAAAATGACACGGAAACAAATGCTTTTCACGTTTCCCCTTTATTTTAGGTGTTAAACATCTACAATAACGCGATATATGCATTTGAGTAGTTACTTCTAGTACCATAAATCATAAATGAATTGCTCGTTTTTGGGGAAAAAAAAAAAAAAACTGAAATAATAACTCTACCAAATCTGTTTTTGCTGACGACCTTAATCAACCAGAAAACATTGAGGAAACTCCCAAAGGTTATTTTTACTTAAAATAAATGTTACGGACGCTGTTTATTTTCTCGGTGATCAGTCGTTCGAATGCGCTTTCACAGAACTCACTTAAATAATCAACACCGTATATTTTAGTCTAATGATTCTATTTTTAGTTTTAATTATGTGATTTGTCCTGAGTGTGGCGTCCAATCTCTGCAAAAGTTCTCAAAGATAATAAAGACAGATCTGTTTTAATCTATTCTATTCTATTCTAAACTAAGATAAGCTCATCTGTTCCGTTCCATTCTATTTTATTCCGTTCTGTTCAATTCAAATATATTCTATTCTATTTTAGTTTAACTTACGAACAAATTCAACTTACGAACAATCGTCCGGAACCTCGTTCGTAAGCAATGTTCCCTCTAAGCTGCGCTCGTGCGCAATTGCGCACTGGTCGCACATTCTCAGCGCACAAGAAAATCTAGCCAGCGCACAAAAATCAGGGCTCAAAATTGCTAATTAAGAAGCGACTTAAGTCAAAGTTAGAGTGCATGAAGGTAAAAATACACGGGTTCCCCTGACGCTGTGTTCTAAATGCGGTATTTTGAAGTCAAAGTTGAAGTAGAACGAAGTTGAGTAAAGTTAGTAGAGTGTGTCGAGAACCGGCTTCTTCGGCTCGGCTCACTATCGGGTTCTGAACGGCTCTTCAGGTTGTTTTTGCTTCTTTAATCCCAACATGACCAAATATGATGTAAAATTATGCAAAAAAATGACTTAAAGGAAGAGGGGAATAGAACAAAAATGAAAAAAATACCAAAGTGAAAAAAGTAGTGAAAAGCTGAGAAAAAAAAGAAACAAAAGGAAGAGAAAAAAAAGAAGGAAAAATTTAGAAAAAAGCCAGAAAAAAATATAAGAAAGAAACAAAGGAAAAAAGTAAATAGAGAACAAAAAGAAAAAGTAACAGCTCGGAAAAAATAAACACAATGAGATTTTTTTTTAAGGAATTTAAAAAAAAAGTCGAAAAAACACGGAAAAAGAAGAAAAAGTTTGTGTTGCATTCAAATAATTTCCAATTATATCACGTGAATCTTGTTGCCAACATTGTACTTCCTGTCACGGTCGCCATGACGACCAGTATGCCACGCCCCCGAACTCAAGCTGAAGCAGATCAGCTGATTGCTGGTCTGCTATTTAAGGCTGGATTTTGGGTTTGGCGGGCGCTGGCTCATTACACAATCCCAGGTCTGTTATGCCTTGTCCTGTTTTTAGGTTTAAACATTTTCCGTCTGTTATGCCTTGTCCTATTGAGTTCGTGCCGGAGGAACTCTGTACCGTTCTGTTCTGATTGTAAGAATGTTTTTGTTTGTCTTGTCCCTGACTTTTGGACAACTTTTATTTTGTTAAATAAAACTTATGGATCGTCACGCAATTGAGTTCTCCCTTCCTGCCTCCTGCCCCCGTTCTGGTCCGATCACTCCTTCGACCCCACCACGCCTCGTGACACTTCCACTAAAAAATGTAATTAAATACAGTTGTGTATCGTGCAAGCGACTCAATAAGCCCCCAAAAATGTTAGTATCATGCGACAAAATATATCAGGAAAAAACAGAAATGGATATCTTGTGAAAAAATTGTGGCCTACAAACAACGTTTGTAGGCCGTACAACCTTTGCAATAGTACATGAGTCAATTCATTTAAAAGAGAAAAATAAATTTGCATTCCCGGAAACTCCACAAAATGTAACTGGATGTCAAGTTTTGGACATGTTTGACAATGATTTAGTTGCCACACTTGGGATTGCCGTCGCTCACTGTTGTTTCAAGCGTTGCTCACCGACTTTGTGTGAACGCTCCGACCCGTGGAAAATGACAGGGAACATTGTTGGTAAGTAGGGCAGCGTTCCATTGGAGTATTTTCACGATGACTACACTATAAAGAAATGAAGAAAGCCTGGCATTGATGAACACTTAGTATCCGTAATTGAGTTTTGGGAAAAAAAAAATCAGTGGGTTTTAATTCGATTTGTACACGGGATATCGGTCCCGCGGTTTCTTAAATCCAAACGACCTTGCTTTCTTAGCGACGTCGAGCATTTCACCGAAGGTTGCGGACCGCAAATCGTTTCGGGGATGAATATCGACATAAGGTGACCTAGAAGATGAAGCAAATATAAACTTCAAAGAGAGAATCCTTGCCACCGAATTATATTTCGTATTCATTCGATACAGAAAAACTGAGATGATGAAAAATTCATACAATCGGCTAAGAAAGTAGCGCGAACTGAAGAAAAGAAAAGAAATGTCGAGTCTGTCTAAAACCAGATGTGTCAGACAGGCGGCCCGGGGGCCAGATCAGGCCCGCTGAGGGATTGAATCCGGCCCGCAAGACAAAGCTGAGGGAAGCGCAGGAGAAAAATGAGCTGCAGGTTGAAATATGTTTACTTGATGTTGCCAAAGCCAGGTGCCTCTCACAAAAGCTGTACTTGTATTGCTCTCTTTCCCTCTCTCTTTGTTCCTCTTTGTCTCTTTCTCTCTCGGTGCCTTTTTACCTTCTTTTGCTCTCGTCTTTTTTTCCTTTTCCGTGTTTTCTTTCTTTCTCTCTCTCTATCTTGCTTTCCCATTCTTTTTTTTCTCTCCTTCTCTTTCTATTTCTCTTTGGATTACTTGCTTTCTCTCTCTTTATTTTCCCCTCTCTCACTATTACTCTTTTATCTCTTGTTTCTCACATTCTTTCTCTCTCTCCCTTTCTCTCTTTCTTTGTCCCACCTAAGTGGAAAAAATGTTTAAAAAAACTTAAAAACACCACGCATGACACTAATTTGGTCTCTTGGCCCTGCTATCTTTGATAATTAACTGGGGATAATGGAATGCGGCCAAAACAGTGTAGTTCATTTTAGGCGGGCCGCAATGGCATGCTTCAGCGGCCCAAACCAGAAGAAATGCACTCTGACGGCCCCTGCTATCGCTTTTTCTTCTCTTTTTCTTTTTGTCTTTCTTATTTCATTTTGTGTTTCTCTTCCTTTCATTCTCTCCCTCTTTTTTTTCTTTCCTTCTCCCTTTCTGTTTTTGTTCTCCCTCCTATCTTTCTCTCTCTCTCCTTCACTTTCGCTCTTTCTTTTTCTCTTCCTTCTTACTCTCTACCTCTTTTCCTCTATATTTTTCTTTCTCTCTTCCTCTCATTCTCTCTCTCTTGCTGACTCTCATTTTCTCTCTCTCTTTCTCCCTTTCTCTTCCTGTCTTTCTCCATTTTCTCACTCTTTTCTCTTCTTCCTTTCTCTCTCTTAAAGATCCAATTCTCTCTCTCTTTCCATTTCCTCTCTCTTTCACTTTTTTTCTCTCTTTCTCTTATTTCTTTCTCTCTCTTTTTCTTTCTCTCTAATCTTCTAGTGATGCCCGCGAGAGAATGTTTGTTCTGTCGTGTGGCCCCCGAGTTCAAATCAGTTTGACACCCCTGGTCTAATACATTATTTGACATTGGAACTGAATATTAAAAATCCGACCAATTGAAAATATTTTTATTATACTCTAAAAAAAAACAAAAACAGTATGAGGGATTTATCCGTTTCCACGGAGTAATGTTCCTGGTTTCTCCCAGCCTCCAAAGTTGATTGCAGACAGAGCGAACATAAGGCTTCCTTTTGGCGCAATAAAGTTTTTACTCGGGATTTAAGTACGCCTTGTAGCGCTCTAAAGGTTTAGTAAAGTAACGGCGAACCCACGTGGTTATATAAAATGAATGATGGGTCTGCTCGGCTGAGGATGCGGTTATTGATACTATTGAAACTAAAGATGAATACAATTATGACTCACAACACGTGGTAAGCTTTCTCTCCTGGCTTTGATCTCTTTGATCTCCGGCAAAACTAACATAAAATGCGACGGAACCAAAATGAAAATAAATCCAAACAGCTTGCCGACATCATTTTTGCCGTTCCATGTATTCCGTTACTCCCCAAGCCTGCACAAAATTGAGTCATTTTATTCATATTTAGTTTCTTTTGTCTTTTATTATCATATTTGGTATTGGAGTAATCCAAAAGTAATTGAAAGTAATCAAGTTAAAGTAACCCAACCCAACCCTGTTTATAACAGGGGTCTTGATATTTATAAAGGGCACCTAGTTAGTTTTGCATTTCTAAAATAACGTATCTTGTGCTATTTGCGATGTTGTCTATATGATATTACCAGGTTACTTATTAGAAGTAGATAAAAAAGTAAGAAAGAAAGTGATGGAGAGAGAGGAAACAGAAAGAGAGGGAGAGAAAATCAAGGTTTAAGAGAGAGAGAAAGAAAGAAGAGAAAAGGGAGGGAAAGAGAGAGAGAGAGAGAGAGAGAGAAAGAGAGAAAAAGTAAGGGAGAAAGAGAGAAAGAAAGAGTCAGAGTCATATAGAGGAAAAGAGGTAGAGAGTAAGAACAAAGAGAAAAAGAAAGAAAGAAAAGTGATGGAGAGAGGAAATGGAAAGAGAGACAGGTTTAAAAGAGAGAGAGAGAAAGAAAGAAGAGAAAAGGAAGAAAAGAGTGAGAAAATGGAGAAAGACAGGAAGAGAAAGGGAGAAAGAGAGAGAAAATGAGAGTCAGCAAGAGAGAGAGAGAGAGAATGAGAGGAAGAGAGAAAGAAAAATATAGAGGAAAAGAGGTAGATAGTAAGAAGGAAGAGAAAAAATGAGCAAAAGTGAAGGAGAGAGAGAAAGAAAGAGAGGAGGGAGAACAAAAAACAGAAAGGGAGAAGGAAAGAAAAAAGAGAAACATAAAATGAAATAAGAAAGACAAAAGAAAAAGAGAAGAAAAAGCGATGGCAGGGGCCATCAGAGTGCATTTTTTTCTGGTTTGGGCAGCTGAAGCGTGCCATTGTGGCAACTACACTGTTTTGGCCGCATTCCATTATCCCCAGTTGACTATCACTGATTGCGGGGCCAAGAGACCAAATTTGTGTCATGCGTGTTTTTATTTTTTATTTTTTAAACATTTCTTTCCACCAAAAATAAATGGCACTGTTTTGGCCGCGATACATTATCCCTAGTCAACTAGTGCTGAGAGCAGGGGCCGGCAGAGTGCTTTTTTTATTTAGGTCAGACTGCTGAAACATCCCACTTTTTGAAAGGCTTTGAGTAAGTTTTAGTAAGTTTCTTTTGTCTTTTATTAACATATTTGGTATTGGAGTAATCCAAAAGTAGTTGAAAGTAATCCAGTTAAAGTAACCCTACCCAACCCTGATTGCATGCCGAAACACCTATGACATTAAAACTTTGTGGTGTAGAAATAAAAATAGAATTGTCTTCATTGTGATTAGATCTCTGTCAGGACCAGAACGGAAACAGGACCCACTCGCGTAACGTTACTCACAGTTTTTTTAGAAGAAGAAGGAAAAGGATTGCACACATCATTCGGAGATCGCTGGAGAGCAGGTGGCTCAGACGCGGAAGTGGTACTTCCGTGGCGAGCGATGGCGGTGTCGGGAACGGAAAAAAAAAACGGGTCAGTAGCCGGGATAGAAGAGCAAAAACGTGATCGGGATCAGAAACAAGTCGAAAGCCAGGAGAGGAGGGTAGACGAGGTCAAGATAAAAAACGGGTCGTTATTCGGGACGGGAGAACAGAAGTGGTTGAAATCAAAACAGGTCGTCATTCGGGACGGGAGAGCGGAGGCGGTCGAGATCAAACACATCGTAGCAGGGAGACAAAAAGGAGCAAAAACACGGGATGGGCGAAAAAGGGCGTGTAAAAACAGAGATTCGCAGATGGACTGACAAAAGGGGACTGAAAGGACAGAGATTAAATACTGACAGGGAGCCAATCTGTCAACGAGCTGAAGGTGGCGCCACAAGGGCGGGGCCAATTGGGCGCCATGGCAACCATGACAGATATCAATGGTACTCCAGGGTAAAACCTGTCATTTAAAGACTTTCAAGAGAAAAATTTAGTAATTTTATTCATATTTAGTTTCTTTTGTCTTTTATTAGCATATTTGGTTTTGGAGTAATCCAAAAGTAATTGAAAGTAATCCAGTTAAAGTAACCCTACCCAACCCTGCTAATGATGATAAATGAAATCCACCTGTGTGTAATCAAGTCTCTGTGTACATGCACCTGCCCTGTGATAGGCTCAGAGGTCTGTTTAATGTGCAGAGAGCATCATGAAGGACGGGGAACACACCAGGCAGGTCCGCGATACTGTTGTGGAGAGGTTTAAAGCTAGATTTGGATACAATAGTTTCAAAAGCCACTATATATTTTGTTGTTTTAATTTTTTTATCTGGGGTACTGGAACATATTAGCTAATTACCATAGGTTTCTGTCCAGTTTTACTTTATAATCCCCACCTCAGAACATATTAACATCATATCCTGGGGTTCTACTCTAACTTCAATTGCTCATAGTGATAAATGCGAATTCAAATAACCAAAATTCTTTAAAAATTGTTATAATTATTCCACTAACAACCACTCCAACACAAAAAAAATGATTATCGGAACATGTCCAACTAAGTTGCGTCCCCCATTTATCACAGGTCGGGTTTTGCGGTCTGTCCTCTAATTATCGTCATGGGTGTCTTCATCTGTGTCCTCTAATTATCATCGCAGGTATCTTCAGACATGTCATCAGTCAGTCTATTTAAAGGGTGAAGTATCCAGTTTTTTTTACCATGCCGCTGTCCAGAGTCGTTTTAAGAGAGTAGATAGAGATAGATAGATAGATACTTTATTCATCCCCGTAGGGGAATTCACACTTCCAGCAGTCTACCCCGTTGTTTATTAACAGATGAACATGATGCCCTAGGTGTGCTTGTAGTGGATGACGTCACGCCAGTCCAAAAGTTCGACATCCCTGCGGCAGATGGAAAACTTTTCTTTGTGAAAAGCCAGGGATACACCACCTCGTGTTAGCAAGTCCGCCTCCTCTCCGATTCCCCCCGGCTTTCTTGTCTCTGTATAGCGGCGTTGAAGCCGGATAGCTCCGGGTAGCTCCGGGTGGCTACACGTTAGCGTCCGGAATGCTAAACGTGAGCCACGTTTCCGCAAAACACAGCAACTGTCCTCCCTGTGCGCTTCGATGCTTTCCACCAGCACTCGATGATCTTATTTGGTCGTGAGTTCGCATTTACCATGATTACGGATGGTACCGAAGACTTATAACGCCGCTAGCCGCTTCGCTAGCTCCGGCTCTCTTCCACGATAGGCCCCTTCATCACACCGGCACGAGAATTCTTCAGGGCAAGGAGTTGAAATTCCTTGAATACACGCATTTTTTGTGCGCTAAAACCCATGTCCATAGGATAGAAGTAATCCATAGTGTAGTTGTCAAAACGGGAAGAAAAAAAAAACGAAGATAGGAGCAGACAATAAAACAATAGGGCAGCTGCTGGAAAAGGCAGCCGCTCGTGGCAGCGCCATTTGACCCAAAAAAAGTAGAAAGAATGGCAGTGTTGATCACTAATGCAATGTCATTGACGATTACAGACGCAGACGATTAATTGTGTCTCGTTTAGGACAGGAAAATATCGGCGAATTCCTTCCATTATCGCCTTCACGTTCCTGTAAAAATCGCCTAAATTCCCATTCCAAGATGTACCACCCAAAGTAAATTGAATGCTGTTCTTCAACCGTTTGGGAAATATGGATGTCAGGACCAGAAAGGAAACAGAACCCACTCGCGTAACGTTTAGCACAAGTTTTATTGAAGGAACGAGGAAGGGGTGCGGCCACGATCCGGTGTTCACTCTCGTACTCGGAGTGTGAACCGAACACAGAAGGGGATCTGCCGTAGCGAGCTATGGCGGTGTCAGGGGCGGAAACTGGTCAGTAGCTGGGAGAGCAAGATGGGGTCGGGGTCGGAACGAGTCGTAAGCCAGGACGGGTGAGCAGACGTGGTCAGGATCAAAAACGGATTGTAATTCGGGACAAAAGAGCAGAGGTGGTCGAGATCAAAACAGGTCGTACCGGGAGACAAACAGGAGCAAAAAACGGGACGGGCGTGAGTCAGGGTCGAAAAAACGCTTGCCGTGAAAAACAGAGGTTCACAGAAACGAGTTGTAATCCAGGATGGGAGAGCAGACGTGGTCGGAATCAAAAACAGATTGTAATTCGGGACGGGAGAGCAGACGTGGTCGAGATCAAAACAGGTCGTAGCGGGAGACAAACAGGAGCAAAAGACGGGATAGGCGTGAGTCAGGGTCGAAAAAAGGCTTGCCGTGAAAAACAGAGGTTCACAGAAACGAGTTGTAATCCAGGATGGGAGAGCAGACGTGGTCGGAATCAAAAACAGATTGTAATTCGGGACGGGAGAGCAGACGTGGTCGAGATCAAAACAGGTCGTAGCGGGAGACAAACAGGAGCAAAAGACGGGATAGGCGGGAGTCAGGGTCGAAAAAAGGCTTGCCGTGAAAAACAGAGGTTCACAGAAACGAGTCGTAATCCAGGATGGGAGAGCAGACGTGGTCGGAATCAAAAACAGATTGTAATTCGGGACGGGAGAGCAGACGTGGTCGAGATCAAAACAGGTCGTGGCGGGAGACAAACAGGAGCAAAAAACGGGACGGGCGTGAGTCAGGGTCGAAAAAACGCTTGCCGTGAAAAACAGAGGTTCACAGAAACGAGTCGTAATCCAGGATGGGAGAGCAGACGTGGTCGGAATCAAAAACAGATTGTAATTCGGGACGGGAGAGCAGACGTGGTCGAGATCAAAACAGGTCGTGGCGGGAGACAAACAGGAGCAAAAAACGGGACGGGCGTGAGTCAGGGTCGAAAAAACGCTTGCCGTGAAAAACAGAGGTTCACAGAAACGAGTTGTAATCCAGGATGGGAGAGCAGACGTGGTCAGAATCAAAAACAGATTGTAATTCGGGACGGGAGAGCAGACGTGGTCGAGATCAAAACAGGTCGTGGCGGGAGACAAACAGGAGCAAAAAAACGGGACGGGCGTGAGTCAGGGTCGAAAAAACGCTTGCCGTGAAAAAGAGAGGTTCACAGAAACGAGTCGTAATCCAGGATGGGAGAGCAGACGTGGTCGGAATCAAAAACAGATTGTAATTCGGGACGGAAGAGCAGAGGTGGTCGAGATCAAAACAGGTCGTAGCGGGAGACAAACAGGAGCAAAAAACGGGACGGGGGTGAGGCACGGTCGAAAAAAGGCTTGCCGTGTAAAACAGAGGTTCACAGAAACGAGTCGTAAGCCAGGATTGGAGAGCAGACGTGGTCAGGATCAAAAACGGATCGTAATTTGGGACGGAAGAGCAGACGTGGTCGAGATCAAAACAGGCCGTAGCGGGAGACAAACAGGAGCAAAAAACGGGACGGGGGTGAGTCAGGGTCGAAAAAAGGCTTGCCGTGAAAAACAGAGGTTCACAGAAACGAGTCGTAAGCCAGGATGGGAGAGCAGACGTGGTCAGGAATCAAAAACGGATTGTAATTCGGGACGGAAGAGCAGAGGTGGTCGAGATCAAAACAGGTTGTAGCCGGAGACAAACAGGAGCAAAAAACGGGATAGGGGTGAGTCAGGGTCGAAAAAAGGCTTGCTGTGAAAAACAGAGGTTCACAGAAACGAGTCGTAAGCCAGGATGGGAGAGCAGACGTGGTCAGGATCAAAAACGGATCATAATTTGGGACGGGAGAGCAGACGTGGTCGAGATCAAAACAGGTCGTAGCGGGAGACAAACAGGAGCAAAAGACGGGATAGGCGTGAGTCAGGGTCAAAAAAAGGCTTGCCGTGAAAAACAGAGGTTCACAGAAACGAGTCGTAAGCCAGGATGGGAGAGCAGACGTGGTCGGAATCCAAAACGGATCGTAATTCGGGACGGAAGAGCAGAGGTGGTCGAGATCAAAACAGGCTGTAGCGAGAGACAAACAGGAGCAAAAAACGGGACGGGGGTGAGTCAGGGTCGAAAAAACGCTTTTCGTGAAAAACAGAGGTTCACAGAAATGAGTCGTAAGCCAGGATGGGAGAGCAGACGCAGTCGGAATCAAAAACATATTGTAATTCGAGACGGGAGAGCAGACGTGGTCGAGATCAAAACAGGTCGTAGCGGGAGACAAACAGGAGCAAAAAACGGGATAGGCGTAAGTCAGGGTCGAAAAAAGGCTTGCCGTGAAAAACAGAGGTTCACAGAAACGAGTCGTAAGCCAGGATGGGAGAGCAGACGTGGTCGGGATCAAAAACGGATTGTAATTCGGGACAGAAGACCAGAGGTGGTCGAGATCAAAACAGGTTGAAGCGGGAGACAAACAGGAGCAAAAAACGGGACAGGCGTGAGCCAGGGTCAAAAAAACACTTGCCGTGAAAAACAGGTTCACAGACGGACTGACAAAAGGGGATTGACAGGAGAGGGTTTAAATAGTTGGGAAGCCAATCCGTCAACAAGCTGCAGCCGGCGCCACACAGGCGTGGCCAATTGGGCGCCATGGCAACCGTGACAATGGACCCTTTTAGTCACTTTTGAAAGGTGAGACTCTGAAGTCCCAAACTGTCCCAAACTGAAATAATCACTACAAGTGCTACTGACATAGACCAATCCGAGGTTTTTAATCTCTTATTTTGAAATCACATGCCTGCAAGAGTGTAGCTGGAAAGCAGCTGGGACAATACCATGAAGCCTTATCGTTTGCCAAATGAAATTTGATCACGATCTAAAAAAACAAGCATTGTATTTTAAACATGTTTCTAAAGATATGTCAAAGCCATGGGATGTTTCGCCGCCCTGACCTAAATAAAAAAGCACTCTGCCCCTGCTCCCAACAATAGTTGACTAGGGATAATGTATCTTGGCCAAAACGTAACATTTATTATATAGGGAAAAAAATCAAAACAATTATTAAAGAAACACCACACATGACACAAATTTGGTCTCTTGGCCCCGCTATCAGTGATAATCAACTGGGGATAATGGAATGCGGCCAAAACAGTGTAGTTGCCACAATGGCACGCTTCAGCTGCCCAAACCAGAAAAAATGCACTCTGACGGCCCCTGCTATTGCTTTTTTTTCTCTTTTTCTTTTGGTCTTTCTTATTTCATTTTATGTTTCTCTTCCTTTCATTCTCTCCCTCTTTTTTTCTTTCCTTCTCCCTTCCTGTTTTATGTTCTCCCTCCTCTCTTTCTCTCTCTCCTTCACTTTTGCTTCCTTTTTCTCTTGGTTCTTACTCTCTACCTCTTTTCCTCTATATTTTTCGTTCTCTCTTCCTCTCATTCTCTCTCTCTCTCTTGCTGACTCTCATTTCCTCTCTCTCTTTCTCCCTTTCTCTTCCTGTCTTTCTCAATTTTCTCACTCTTTCCTTCCTTTTCTCTTCTTTCTTTCTCTCTCTCTCTTAAACCTCCAATTTCTCTCTCTGTTTCTGTTTCTGTCTCTCTCCTTTACTTTTTGTCTTTCTTTTTCTCTTTGTTCTTACTCTCTACCTCTTTTCCTCTATATGACTCTGACTCTTTCTTTCTCTCTTTCTCCCTTACTTTTTCTCTCTCTCTCTCTCTCTCTCTCTCTCTCTCTTTTTCCCTTCCTTTTCTCTTCTTTCTTTCTCTCTCTCTTAAACCTTATTTTCTCTCCCTCTCTTTCTGTTTCCTCTCTCTACATCACTTTCTTTCTCACTTTTTTATCTACTTCTAATAAGTAACCTGGTAATATCATATAGACAACATCGCAAATAGCACAAGATACGTTATTTTAGAAATGCAAAACTAACTAGGTGCCCTTTATAAATATCAAGACCCCTGTTATAAACAGGGTTGGGTAGGGTTACTTTAACTGGATTACTTTCAATTACTTTTGGATTACTCCAATACCAAATATGCTTATAAAAGACAAAAGACACTAAATATGAATACAATTACTAAATTTTGTGCAGGCTCGGGAGTAACGGAATACACGGAACGGCAAAAATGATGTTGGCAATTTGTTTGGATTTATTTTCATTTTGTTTCTGTCGCATTTTATGTTAGTTTTGCCGTAGATCAAAGAGATCAAAGCCAGGAGAGAAAGCTTACCACGTGTTGTAAGTCATTTTATTCATATTTGGTTTCTTTTGTCTTTTATTAGCATATTTGGTATTGGAGTAATTGAAAGTAATCCAGTTAAAGTAACCCTGGTTATAAAACGATAGTACCGTAAATTCCGGACTATAAGCCGCTACTTTTTTCCCAAACTTTCAACCTGCGGCTTCGCTCGAGTACAAAAGGTAAGATTTAGACTGCAACTTCTTAGCTTGTGCACAAACTAAATTAGCGTAGACATATCCTCATCATTCAAATTGCAAAAAGAAAGGCACATGACGCAACTTTCAGGCTAAACACAATCGAGCAGTCCGATATAGAAGGAAACAGAGCTAGCGCACGTAAACTTTACTTTGCGAGCGTGTTGCTAGCGTGTTTTTGAATAAGGGAGCGTGGGACGACGTCTGTATGACGTAGTCTCTTTCCCATACCGAGGAAGACGACATTGATGACGTCGATTATGAGGAGGAAGATGAGGACGGTTTAATAGAAACACGGTATGTTTTTTTAACAGAGCGGTTTACTGTGTTGCGAGCGTGTTGCTAGTAGCGTTTTGCTACCCTTCACAGGCACGGTTTGGGATGAAAGTTATAATATTATTATTAAAGCTTTGAAAACTCTCTCGGTGTACCGTCTTTCTTTGTAAATATGTGTAACCATGTATAATATGTATTTGCAACTGTATATTTTTGTCATGTATTTATTTTAGAAACTTATTCTGATATGTTTTGTACGAGCAAATGAGAAAGAAGGGGCGGGGCAAACGCGGGCTGACGGGAGGTGGAGTAAAGGTGAGACGTGTTTGTGGATGCGGCCGACAATAATGGATATATATTTTTCCCACCCTTACCTTTGGAAATATACACTTTTTTCCTTGGATCACTTTCAACGGGCACCCAGACTCTGCCGGTCTGCATTAAATCTTAAGTACCGGTATCATTTTCTGTTCATTTTACCGGCTGTGTTTTTTGGAATGTATCGGGTATGGGTTAATTTCGTGTTTGTATTGCGTGATTTCAATGTGGGCGCGTGCGGCTAATATACAGGTGCGGCTTGTTTATGTACAAAATCAGTTTCCTCCAAAATGCGGTGGGTGCGGCTTATAATCAGGTGCGCTCTATAGTCCGGAATTTACGGTACTTATTGAGTACGCACTTCATTATTTACAAGATTTTCTTGATGAGTCACTTTAAATCTGTAACTATTTCTGTGGCCACTAAAAAAATCAAATTTTTCTGACTTGATTATTTTCGCCTGCTATTGTTAAGAGAAACAAAAATCCAAGACCTCCAATCTTGAGTCAACATAATAAGGCCTGGCGCCCGCAGATCCAAGCCCTACAGAGAATGATGAGATCCGTTCTCCAGTTTATTCCGACGCTTTGAATAGCTTGATCGTAAAACTAGCAGTTGAACCCCTTACACGCAGTTGAGTGTTTTTTAACCGCCTGCCCCCCCCAAACCCCCCCCCCCCGCCCCCCTAATAGACGCCCGGCCCTCTTGGCAGTTGAGCAAATAGCGTTTATGAGGACACTCCATCAAAGATGCAAACAGTCGCCAGCTCGCAGCATGCCCGCGAGGACCATATCGCCACGTTACAAACCGCTAATAGATCTTCAAAATAACCCGTCCCGCTCACTCGCAACGTCTCTTTTCCCGTGTCGTACTACTGCGGCGTCGTAAATTGTGAATTAGGTTGCGCCTCCGACGCTAACGGCTGCCGCCGCCCTCTCTTTGTGCCGAGCGTTGGTAAAAGTCAGAGCCCACCGGCGGAGTGTCGTTGAGTTAATGTATTCGGCCCGGTGAGCAATCAACGAGTGTTTCGATTGCATATTGGTTAAAAAGTGATTTAAAGATAATATTGTTTCGTGTGGGCAGCACGGCGGCGCAGTGGTTAGCGCATGTCCTGGGAACCTCCTGCGTGGGTTCAAATCCAGCTCCAGACTTCCTGTGCAGAGTTTGTATGTTCTCCCCGTGCTTGCGTGGGTTTCCTTCGGGCACTCCGGTTTCCTCCCACATTCCAAAGACATGCATTTCAGACAAATTGGTTGGCCAATGAAAATCCAAGCATAATTTTAGCCCATTTTCCAGGGTTGTATTTTAATCACAGCCAAATATAACATGTGCAAGACAATCTGTGATTCATTTTTATGCGCAAGTTATTATCATTAAGCGCAAGCAAGCACAATCAATTATTTGACTTCTGGAAGTTAAACATTTACAACTCTTACATAATGTCTAAGAAAATGGCCAAAGTAAAGTACACGTTTGCAGAGTCTTGAGGGCTGTGACCGCTTCTCTCCAAATGGCCAGTTTTGGAAATGCCTAAATCTACCCTTAGAAAAATGTGTAAAATACAATGTTGAGTTGGGGCAGCACGGCGGCGCAGTGATTAGCGCATGTGCGGCACAGTTCATGTCTTGGGAACCTCCTGCGTGGGTTCAAATCCAGCTCCAGACTTCCTGTGCGTAGTTTGTATGTTCTCCCCGTGCTTGCGTGTGTTTACTCCCGGCACTCCGGTTTCCTCCCACATTCCAAAAACATGCATTTCAGGTGAATTGGCCGGTCCAAATTGTCCCTAGGTGTGAATGAGCGAGCGAGTTGTCTGTCCCCGTGTGCCCTGCGATTGGCTGGCAACCGGTTCAGGGTGTCCCCTGCCCACTGCCTGATGATTGCTGGGATGGGCTCCAGCACCCCCCGCGACCCTACTGAGGATAAGCGGTGTAGCTGATGAGATGAGATGAGATAAATCTACCTTTAACATTCATTGCATGTCTATGACATGGCTGTTTTCCATCTGCCATCAGTATGTACCTGTGTTTACTCATCTTCATTCATGCAATGTTTGCGTTGCGTCATCTGCTACAAGCTACGTGAACTCTTTCCGTGATGCTTTTAATGTACGTTTACATATTGTAGCGTCATAAATTTTGTTAGCTTCTTTCGAATCTTTGTTTTGGGGCTAAGGCTTTGGCTAAATTCCAAACCACTCATCCATTTTTCTTGTGTTTTCTCTGCGTCTGTCAGGGAACGGACCAGGAGGCAGGAAGTGCGAACTGATTTTGCGTGTACGATCTGTCACTTTAATTTAGAAAATAAAAGTTGTCCAACACGCAGGGACCAAAGACAAAACAAAACAGGCTTAAAGGCAATCAAAAATTCAAACTAGGTAATACTCACAAAACAGGCTTAAAGGCAATCAATATCACAAACTAGCCATTTACTCAGAACAAACGGGCATGAACAGGATTTTCCTCAAGTTAAGCAATGGTCTGGCAACGGGCAGTCCCAAAAGGAGCGCTTAAGTATCCCACACGCAATCAAGTCAATGTGTCTCAGCAGGTGTCAAGGGGCGGGACCAGCTGGGTGCCATGACGACCGTGTAGGACATGACAGCGTCTACTTTGGAAAATTATATGCAAATGCCACGTGAACTCCTCTTTCCACAATGATCTTAGTGTACGTTTACGTTTTGTAGCGTCAGAAATTTTCTTAGCTTATTTTGAATCTTTCTTCTGGGGCTAAGGTTTTGGCTTGATTCCTAACCACTTATCCATTTTTCTTGTGTTCTTTGTGCGTCTACTTTGGAAGATTATATGCAAATGCCACGTGAACTCCTCTTTCCACAATGATCTTAATGTACGTTTACGTTTTGTAGCGTCATAAATGTTGTTAGCTTATTTTGAATCTTTCTTCTGGGGCTAAGGTTTTGGCTTGATTCCTAACCACTTATCCATTTTTCTAGCGTTCTCTGAGCGTCTATCCTGGAAATTGATAAGCAAATGCACGACCTTATAAGGCTCGGGAAAGTCTGGAAGCACGAAGTTATTCGATGCAGGCTTCTGGTTGGCTGCTGAGTATGCAAATTACCAAACAAACCGAAATTCTGAAATTTCCAAACCGAACAAAGATTTCGAAATCGGAATAAAGAAAACGGTTGATTTGAAAAAAAATATTAAAAAATAAATAAATAAAAACTAAGGATTTTTTTTTCTTAAAAAAGTCGTCGGCCACCCGGGCGGAGACATTTTGAAAAGTTGTCGGCCCGACGTAAAAGATGCACGCCCCGGGCATCCGGGCAGACGTTATTTCAGACACTGCTGTAAGGCCTCATTTTTTGGGACCTTCATTTATTTATTTCAGCATTTATTATGTTGTGAATTTTCTCATGTATTTTGTTAGAACAAACTGGCTGGGCTTTTCAACTACAGTACTTTGGTAAAGTATTGGCCCCTTCAGAACTTTTCGATATATTGCCATATTTTAGGCCTCATAGATAAATCAAATCAAAATATTTTCTAAGAATCAGCAGCATGTGAGACACAATCGTAAAAATAAAGTAAATGTGTCCGACATTTTATTCCGTGCTAACAAATAAAAAGTTTAAAAGTAGGATGCTGCAATACAATTGGCCCCTTTTGAGGTAATACTTTATAGAACCTCCCTTTGCTGTAGTTTTTTGGTATGTCTCTAAGTTTTGTACATCTTAAGAAAATAAAATGCGCCAATCTTCCTTATAAAACAGCTCAATGTCAGTAAGGTTTAATAGTAATTGTTTGTGCAAAGCATTTTTCAGACCTCTCCACAAATGCTCTCTAGGATAAAGTCTGGGCTTTGGCTTAACCATTCTAAAATATTTGAATTGTTAGTTTTAAACCATTTCATTAGAGCATTTTGAAGTTTAGGGTGGTTGTCCAACAGATTTTCTGTCAGAATCGGCCTATTTTTGCTCCATCCGTCTTCCCATCAACTCCAACGATCTTACCAATCCCTGCTGGGGAAAAGCAACCTCAGAGCATGATGCTGCCACCACCATGTTCGACAGTAAGGATGGCGTTTTCAGGGTGATGTGCAATGCTACTTTTACACCAAACGTAAAGCTTTGCAATAAGCCCAAAAAGTTCCCTGTTGGGGCTATCTGACCGGTGAACCTTGCAGAGAAACGCGTTCTACTAGCAGATTTATGCAGAGTACCACGTACGACCTATGCCTTCTTGTATGCCTTCTTGTGAACATCATCATGGACTTTTCTCACCCCGGCCACCACCTCTTCGACCTGCTGCCTTCCGGCAAGCGCTACAGGTCACACAAAGCAAAAACAAACAGACTCAGAGACAGTTTCTTCCCCACAGCCATTACCACCCTAAACAGACACCGCACAAAAAAACTGAAAACTGTTGCAAAAAACTACCTCACACGATTGTAAAATGGTACTCACGTACATGCTGTCTGCACTATGTTTGTTCACTGCTCAAAACAGACACTGCACAAAAAAAACTGAAAACTTGTGCCAACACTACCTCATACGAATATAATGGTACTCATGTCTATGTTCTTGCACATGTCGACTGCACTACGTTTACTGCTCACCTTGCACAATGTCTGACCATTTCCTTTTTTCTGCACTATGTTGTCTATGTTTGCACCAATGCATATGCTGACTATTTTTTGCACTATGATGACTTTGCACCAAATGCAATATTGCACAACCCTTACGATACCAACGGTATCACGACAACACTGTATGTAACATCCCACATGCCGACATTTCTTGTGTAAATACCATGTAAATTATAACTATAGCCTTATCCCCCTTGTTTTATAACCTTATCTTCTCTGTTCCTTTATCTTCTTGTCTCATACCTCACTGTGAATGTGTAAAACTGGAGTGTCATGCCCAATTTCGTTGTCACAATATGTTAACCCATTTTGTAACAATGACAATAAAGGTATATTCTATTCTATTCTATTCTATTGTATGCCTTCTTGTATGCCTTCTTGTATGCCTTCTTGTATGCCTTTTTGTATGCCTTCTTGTATGCCTTCTTGAATGCCTTCAGGTCATGATATGTAAGCATGGGTTTCTTGGTTGCTTCTATGAATACTATAAGCCGCTACTTTTTCCCCAAACGTTCAACCCTGCGGCTTATTCAGTGATGCGGCCAATTTATGTCATTTTTCTAACGGCCGCCAGCGGCGCTTAAGTACAAATGGTAAGATTTAGACCAGTGGAATATATGCGCCGAGGAAGACTGCAACTTCTTGGCTTGACTAGCGGCGAGAAATCTTTCACTAAAAGTGGCCGCATGCGAAAGGCAACTTTTTCGCAAGTCTGCCAGTGGATCCTGACAGCGTGGGGCAGCATAAAAAAATCCACCATCACCAACAGGTTCCGAAGAGCCGTGACGGAGAAGAGGGCACACCAGACAGTGACAACGCGAGTGAGGCTGCGGGAGCGTGGGACGACGTCTATATGACACTGTTTCTTTCCGACACTGAGGAAGACGACTTTGATGGCTTCAGTTCTAAGGAGGAAGATGAGGACGGTTTACCGTGATTTTTACAAGTACGGTATGTTTTTTTAACAGACCCGTTTAATGTGTTGCGAGCGTGTTGCTAGCGTGTTGCTACCTGTCACAGGCACCGTTTGGGATGAAAGTTATATTATAATTATTAAAGCTTTGAAAACTCTCTCGGTGTACCGTCTTTTTTGTAAATATGTGTAACCATGTATAATATGTATTTGCAACCGTATATTTTTGTAATGTATTTATTTTAGAAACTTATTCTGATATGTTTTGCACGAGCAAATGAAAAAGAAGGGGCGGGGCAAACTTTTTTCCTTGGATTACTTTCAACGGGCACCCGGACTCTGCATTAAATCTTAAGTACCGGTATCATTTTCCATTCATTTTGCCGGCTGTGTTTTTTGGACTGTGTCGGGTATGGGTTAATTTTGTGTTTGTGTTGCATTTTTTTCAACGAGGGCGCGTGCGGCTAATATACAGGTGCAGCTTGTGTATGTACAAAATCGGTTTTCCTCCCGAAATGAGATGGGTGCGGCTTATAATCAGGTGCGCTCTATAGTCCGGAAATGAGTAGATTGCAAAATAAAAGTGCATTAATAAATGGATGCATTGCATTAAAGTCAATTATTTACATATAATGTGATTTTTTATGTGTTCAAGTATTTGTATGAAGAATTTAATTGTAGGTATTTATCTACTTCTACATACGGCATGATCGGTCCGCCATCTTTTCCCCCCCTCCCGTCCTGGGGGGTTTGCAAAAGCGGAACTAGTATTTTGCTAGGTGTTAATTAGGCAGAAGGGAAGGGTGGAGATAAAAAAACAAGGAAAAAGGGAGAAAACCATGATGACAATGGAGTCGAAGTCCAATCCCATTCACTGGGGGACGAGCGGGGAAACAAATACCAAATCAGAAAAACAATCGCTTCTGCTTCGCCGCTGACTGAGAACGGAGGAAGCGAAAACACTTCAAACCCGAGTGGGATGATGGGATTTTTTTTTTTTTTATAGCGTTGAACTTCGAGCTGCAGCACACGTGCCAAACTCAAGGGCAGGAAATTAACCTTTTTTCCATGTCCAGGGGGTGCGCTCGCTCATTCAGTCAACCGCTTATCTCTCTTTTCAGCCTTGATTGCTTTTGGAAAAACTCGGGACAAAGCCATGCACGCGCTCACCTGAGTTTTGGAGAGGAGTAGCGGATTTCCTCGTTGAAGTGAAAAGGATTGCGGCAGGGAAAACAGAAATAAATATCGAAGTTACAATATGGAGGTCAAATGCTGGAATATGTAGGAATAAATGTATGAATTCATAAATAGCTGCAAATATTCGTTATTTAAACAAAAGAACACGTTAGTTAACACATGATACTCCCCCGAAAAATGTGATTTGGTATTTTATTAATGTATTTATTTTGCCATTTATTTATTTCAGTATTTATTTTGTCGTGTATTCTCTATTTAACTTATTTTTTGTAATTATTTTGTAAATTATTTAGTCATTTATTTATGTCGGTACTTTTTCTATCAATTATTTTGTCATCAATTTTGTACTTTGTTTGGTTGTGTTTTCTGTGGTTGTGAATTTTGTCGTGTATTCCCTCATGTATTTTGTTGTGTATTTCGTCAAGTATTTTGTCATTTATTTGTCATGTATTTTTTGTATTTTGTTATGTATTTTGTAGTGTATTTGGTTGTTATTTTTCATTTATTTTGTTGTGTATTCTGTTATTTGTTGTGTATTTTGTTGTGTATTTTATCATGTATTTTGTCATTTGTCGTGTATTTTGTCGTGTATCTGTCATGTATTTTGTTGAGTATTTCGTCAAGTATTTTGTCATTTATTTGTCATGTATTTTTTGTATTTTGTTATATATTTTGTAGTGTATTTGGTTGTTATTTTTCATTTATTTTGTTGTGTATTCTGTTATTTGTTGTGTATTTTATCATGTATTTTGTCATTTGTCGTGTATTTTGTCGTGGATCCGTCATGTATTTTGTTGAGTATTTTGTTGTGTATTTCGTCAAGTATTTTGTAATGTATTTTTGTATTTTGTTATGCATTTTGTAGTTTATTTGGTTGTGTTATTTATCATTTATTTTGTTGTGTATTCAGTAATTTATTGTGTATTTTGTCGTGTATTTTATCATGTATTTTGTCATTTGTCAGGTATTTTGTTGCGTATTTTGTTGAGTATTTCGTCAAGTATTTTGTCATGTATTTTTGTATTTTTTTATGCATTTTGTATTGTATCTGGTTGTTATCTATCATTTATTTTGTCGTGTATTTTATCATGTATTTTGTCATTTGTCAGGTATTTTGTCGTGTATTGTGTTGTGTATTTCGTCAAGTATTTTGTCATCTATTTTTGTATTTTGTTATGCATTTTGTAGTGTATTTGGTTGTGTTATCAATCATTTATTTTGTTTTGTATTCTGTAATTTATTGTGTATTTTGTCGTGTATTTTATAATGCATTCTGTCATTTGTCAGGTATTTTGTCATGTACTTTGTTGCGTATTTTGTTGTGTATTTCGTCAAGTATTTTGGCATGTATTTTTGTATTTTTTTATGCATTTTGTATCGTATCTGGTTGTTATCTATCATTTATTTTGTCGTGTATTTTATCATGTATTTTGTCATTTGTCGAGTATTTTGTCGTGTATTGTGTTGTGTATTTCTTCAAGTATTTTGTCATGTATTTTTTTATGCATTTTGTAGTGTATTTGGGTGTGTTATTTGCCATTTATTTTGTTGTGTATTCAGTAATTTATAGTGTATTTTATCATGTATTTTATCATGTATTTTTTTGTGTATTTTATCATGTATTTTGTCATTTGTCGGGTATTTTGTCATGTATTTTGTTGCGTATTTTGTTGTGTATTTCGTCATGTATTTTTGTATGCATTTTGTATTGTATCTGGTTGTTATCTATCATTTATTTTGTCGTGTATTTTATCATGTATTTTGTCATTTGTCAGGTATTTTGTCGTGTATTGTGTTGTGTATTTCGTCAAGTATTTTGTCATCTATTTTTGTATTTTGTTATGCATTTTGTAGTGTATTTGGTTGTGTTATCAATCATTTATTTTGTTTTGTATTCTGTAATTTATTGTGTATTTTGTCGTGTATTTTATAATGCATTCTGTCATTTGTCAGGTATTTTGTCATGTACTTTGTTGCGTATTTTGTTGAGTATTTCGTCAAGTATTTTGTCATGTATTTTTGTATTTTTTTATGCATTTTGTATTGTATCTGGTTGTTATCTATCATTTATTTTGTCGTGTATTTTATCATGTATTTTGTCATTTGTCAGGTATTTTGTCGTGTATTGTGTTGTGTATTTCGTCAAGTATTTTGTCATCTATTTTTGTATTTTGTTATGCATTTTGTAGTGTATTTGGTTGTGTTATCAATCATTTATTTTGTTTTGTATTCTGTAATTTATTGTGTATTTTGTCGTGTATTTTATAATGCATTCTGTCATTTGTCAGGTATTTTGTCATGTACTTTGTTGCGTATTTTGTTGTGTATTTCGTCAAGTATTTTGTCATGTATTTTTGTATTTTTTTATGCATTTTGTATCGTATCTGGTTGTTATCTATCATTTATTTTGTCGTGTATTTTATCATGTATTTTGTCATTTGTCGAGTATTTTGTCGTGTATTGTGTTGTGTATTTCGTCAAGTATTTTGTCATGTATTTTTGTATTTTTTTATGCATTTTGTAGTGTATTTGGGTGTGTTATTTGCCATTTATTTTGTTGTGTATTCAGTAATTTATAGTGTATTTTGTCATGTATTTTATCATGTATTTTTTTGTGTATTTTATCATGTATTTTGTCATTTGTCGGGTATTTTGTCATGTATTTTGTTGCGTATTTTGTTGTGTATTTCGTCATGTATTTTTGTATGCATTTTGTATTGTATCTGGTTGATATCTATCATTTATTTTGTCGTGTATTTTATCATGTATTTTGTCATTTGTCGGGTATTTTGTCGTGTATTGTGTTGTGTATTTCGTCAAGTATTTTGTCATCTATTTTTGTATTTTGTTATGCATTTTGTAGTGTATTTGGTTGTGTTATCTATCATTTATTTTGTTGTGTATTCTGTAATTTATTGTGTATTTTGTCGTGTATTTTATAATGCATTCTGTCATTTGTCGTGTATTTTGTTGTGTATTCCGTCATATATTTTGTCATATATTTTGTCGTGTATTTTGTTGTGTATTTCATCAAGTATTTTGTCATCTATTTTTGTATTTTGTCATGCATTTTGTAGTGTATTTGGTAGTGTTATTAATCTTTTTTTGTGTATTCTGTAATTTATTGTGTATTTTGTCGTGTATTTTATCATGTATTTTGTCATTTCTCGGGGCAGCACGGCGGCGCAGTGGTTAGCGCATGTTCATGTCTTGGGAACCTCCTGCGTGGGTTCAAATCCAGCTCCAGACTTCCTGTGCGGAATTTGTATGTTCTTCCCGTGCTTGCGTGGGTTTTCTCCATGCACTCCGGTTTCCTCCCACATTCCAAAAACATGCATTTCAGGTGAATTGGCCGGTCCAAATTCTCCCTAGGTGTGAATGAACGAGTGAGTTGTCTGTCCCTGTGTGCCCTGCAATTGGCTGGCAATCAGTTCAGGGTGTCCCCTGCCCACTGCCCGATGATTGCTGGGATGGGCTCCAGCACCCCCGCGACCCTACTGAGGATAAGCGGTGTAGCTAATGAGATGAGATGAGATTTTGTCATTTCTCATGTATTTTGTCGTGTATTTTGTTATTTATTTGTCATGTATTTTTGTATTTTGTTCTGCATTTTGTCATGTATTTGGTTGTTATTGATCATTTATTTTGTTGTGTATTCTGTAATTAGTTGTTTATTTTGTCATTTATTTGTTATGTATTTTTGTCGTATAAGTGATAATCCCCCTTACAGGATGACCAGGGTGAAAAAGATTTAGCATTGAGTAACAGTACACAAAACACAATGAACATAAAAAAAGAAAACAATAGATTATATTGTATATTATGTGTTGTTGTTTAAGAACAGGGGATGGTGTAATTGTTCAGTCCTTTTGAGACATTTTGTGGGCTATACAAAGAAATGTGACTTGACTTCGTTAGTTATATGGCATATATTTGCCGGTATTCATGTATTTATACATTGATTTCTAGATATGGTAGGATCAATATACTCCATTGCCTAATTAACACCTAGCAAAAAGTGGTTCTGCTACAGCAAACCTCCCAGGACCTGAGGTAGAATAAGATGCGAAGCGAGGCGAATAAATAAGCCAGGAACGAAATCAACTTTTGGCTGAGTGACGCACCAACATACGGCCAAATGAAAACCGATGCGAGAGGGCTTGTGGCAAAAGAACCTGCACGGGGAGAGTAACTAAAGCAGAGGGAGGAACATAAATGAGATGAATGAATTCACAGGCTGATAAGGACGAGAGTGAATCGTTTTTTTTCGGTTTTTATTCGCGTTTGTGTGTGCGGGGCCTACAAGAACCATCTGTCATGGCCGACCCATCGGGGCCTCGTGGGGCCCACATCAAACAACATTGCAGAGGTTCATCTGCATGTTCTCGTATGCATGAACCTGCTAAGACACTGTTTGTTTTTAGGGTGTCAGGACTGCCTGGGTGAAAAGTGTTGTTATAGAGTTATTGTTTCAACCAAGAGGAGTCTCAAAGACCTCCACAGACCACAGACTATTACAGGCTACAGACTAATATTACACCATCCCCTGATCTGAAACCTACATGAGGGCAAGGAAAAACTCAAAAACCTCAACATGAGTCAATTCATGTTTATTTATATAACCCTTAATCACAAGGAGTCTCAAAGACCTGCACAGACCACTATCACAGACTACAGACAATTATTACACCATTCCCTGATCTAAAACCTACATGAAGGCAAGGGAAAAACTCAAAAACCTCAACATGAGTCAAGTCATGTTATTTGTATAGCCCTTAATCACAAAGAGTCACAAAGGGCTGCAAAGACCAAAGATTATGGCAAACTACAGACTTGTGACACCATCCCCTGATCTAAAACCTACATGAAGGCAAATATTACACAGATGTTGTCAACATACAATATAGATGATTTATATGCTAGGGCGGCAGTAGCTCAGGAGGCAGAGCGCTCGTCTTGGGATCAAAGGATCCCAGTTCCAATCCCGGCTCGTCCGTGTTACATGTCGAAGTGTCCTTGGGTAAGACACTGAACCCCTAAGACCCCCAATAAGCAGGTTAGCGCCTTACATGGCTGCAAGGCCGCTATTGGAGCACATTGTAAAGCGCTTTGGGAAGTCATTGACTTGAAAAGCGCTATATAAATGCAGATCATTTCATTTCATTTCATATAGAATAGAAGTGTGTTTTAAGCTTAGATTTAAACATTTCCACTGAGGTTGCAGATCGAATCTCAGAGGGAAGAGCATTCCACAGCACCAGGGCCCGAATAGAGAACGCTATCGAACCTGCGGATCTCTTCTTGGCTCTTGGGATCGCGAGTAGACCAGCATTTTCAGAGCGAAGGCTCCAGACCGGAACATAGGGGGATATTAAATCTGAAAGATATGAGGGTTGCTCCCTCATTGCATGGTTTTGTATACTACCAACAGAACCTTAAAATCACACCGTAAGCTAACAGGGAGCCAATGCAGGTTAGCTAAAATCGAATTAATGTGATCAAACTTTCTTGCCTTAGTTAAAAGTCTCGCTGCGGCATTTTGTACCAGCTGCAGGCTCCTGATTTTGGACTTCGGGAGACCGGAGAGTAGTACATTACAGTCATCGAGACGGGATGAATTATCCCCGCATAATATTGGGCATAGGGAGAATTTTAGGAATGATGAGAAGATGCAAAAAAAAGCTGTTCCATTAATATTCTTCTTCTGAAAAGACAGATTGGGGTCAAATATGACACCTTAATTTTTGACTGAGTCACTCTGTGTCTGTTAGTTTTGCAGGAGATCAAAGAGATCAAAGCCGGGAGAGAAAGCTTACCACGTGTTGTGAGTCATCATTGTATTCATATTTAGTGTATTTTGTCTTTTATTAGCATATTTGGTAATGGAGTAATCCAAAAGTAGTTGAAAGTAATCCAGTTAAAGTAACCCTACCCAACCCTTTCTATAACAGGGGTCTTGCTATTTATAAAGGGCACCTAGTTAGTTTTGCATTTTTAAAATAACCTATCTTGTGCTATTTGCGATGTTGTCTATATTACCAGGTTAATTATTGGAAGTAGATAAAAAAGGAAGAAAGAAAGTGAGAGAGAGAGAGGAAACAGAAAGAGAGGGAGAGAAAATGAAGGTTTAAGAGAGAGAGAATGAAAGAAGAGAAAAGGAAGGGAGGAAAAAAGAGAGAGAGAGATTGAGAGAGAGCGAGAGAAAGAACGGGGAAAGACAGAAAGAGAAAGGGAGAAAGAGAGAAAGAGTCAGTCATATAGAGGAAAAGAGGTAAGAGTAAGAACGAAGAGAAAAAGAAAGAAAAAAAGTGAAGGAGAGAGACAGAAACAGAAACAGAGAGAAATTTGAGGTTTAAGAGAGAGAGAGAAAGAAAGAAGAGAAAATGAAGGAAAGAGTGAGAAAATTGAGAAAGACAGGAAGAGAAAGGGAGAACGAGAGAGAGAAAATGAGAGTCAGCAGGAGAGAGAGAGAATGAGAGGAAGAGAGAAAGAAAAATATAGAGGAAAAGAGGTAGAGAGTAAGAACCAAGAGAAAAAGGAAGCGAAAGTTAAGGAGAGAGAGAGAGAAAGAGAGGAGGGAGAACATAAAACAGAAAGGGAGAAGGAAAGAAAAAAGAGGGAGAGAATGAAAGGAAGAGAAACATAAAATGAAATAAGAAAGACAAAAAGAAAAAGAGAAAAAAAATCAATAGCAGGGGCCGTCAGAGTGCATTTTTTCTGGATTGGGCAGCTGAAGCGTGCCATTGTGGCCCGCCTAAAATGAACTACACTGTTTTGGCCGCATTCCATTATCCCCAGTTGATTATCACTGATACCGGAAACCAAGAGACCAAATTTGTGTCATGTGTGGTGTTTCTTTAATAATTGTTTTGATTTTTTTCCCTATATAATAAATGTTACGTTTTGGCCAAGATACATTATCCCTAGTCAACTATTGTTGGGAGCAGGGGCAGAGTTTGATTTTGGACTTCGGGAGACCGGAGAGTAGTACATTACAGTCATCGAGACGGGATGAATTATCTCCGCATAATATTGGGCATAGGGCGAATTTTAGGAATGATGAGAAGATGCAAAAAAAAGCTGTTCCATTAATATTCTTAACGCATCTTTGAAAAGACAGATTAGGGTCAAATATGACACCTTAATTTTTGACTGAGTCACTCTGTGTCTATGTTAGTTTTGCCGGAGATCAAAGAGATCAAAGCCGGGAGAGAAAGCTTACCACGTGTTGTGAGTCATCATTTTATTCATATTTAGTTTCTTTTGTCTTGTATTATCATATTTGGTATTGGAGTTATCCAAAAGTAATTGAAAGTAATCAAGTTAAAGTAACCCTACCCAACCCTGGTTGCCGTGACACCGCACCAATTCAAGAATTATATACGCGACTGTGACAAAGTCCCGGCGAACCACCGTCCCGGATTTGGGAGCGTTAGCAGAACAGATTTATTACAAATATCGATTAAGCGCAGACGCCCGACACCACGCTCACGTCGCAAAGCACTGAGTCGACAATACACTGAAAAATGGCTGTTTACACCCACAACAATCGGCATCCATTAATGACTATCGACTTGGCGGGCCCTCGAGCGGAATGATGAGCCGCGAAGAAGATGCGTGAAAACATCTCCCGACGATTCGCCCGTCGCAACGGACGTAGGACAAACACTGCGGGCGATTTATGACCTCAACAAACAGTGCAAGCGATTTATGACTTAAACAAACAGTGGAGACGAGTTATGACTTACCTCCGCCTCCTCCCAGCAGAGTCTGGTTGGCTGAAACGCAGACAAGGGGAACCAATTACCATTAATCGCCATACGAGTCCATTCATCAATATAATAGCGGAATAGTCGTAGATCAAAACATCTTTGGGAGTTTCATCGGGCAGAATAGCTCCCAAGAGTCTCAATTTGCATTCTTGTTTTATGAAATGAGGAAAAACAATGACCGAATATGGACCGATTTGTGAGAAGTACTCTAAAATATCAAACCTGAAAAAGTCCATCATAAACATAATCACATGTGGATGGGATAAACTACCAAAAAAGTAAAATACTAAATAGCAAGTAGAATCACTAAAATGTGGAAAAAGGTCCAAGAAATGGAGGTTTAAATTTGACTTTTGAGTAAAAAAACAAAGATTAGCGGATGAAACTCAGCTAAATCCCTTTATTCATCAATATAATAGCCTAATAATCATAGATCAAAACGTCTTGGGGCAGGGGTCTCTAACCTTTTTCAAACTAAGCTACTTTTTGTTACGGATAATTAGTATTTCACGAATTTCTTAAAAAAAAAAAAAAAAAAAAACATCATGTTATCACGATGTTATTACCATATTATTACCATCTTATATTATTAAAATGTGGATGAAGGTCCAAGAAATGGAGGTTTAAATTTTACTTTTGAGTAGAAAACAAAGATTATCGGATGAAACTCAGCTAAATCCCTTTATTCATCAATATAATAGCGTAATAATCATAGATCAAAACATCTTGGGGCAGGGGTCTCCAACCTTTTTCAAACTAAGCTACTTTTTGTTACGAATAATTAGTATTTTACAAATTTCTTAATAAAAAAAAAACAACATCATGTTATTACTATGTTGTTACCATATTATTACCATCTTGTATTATCAAAAATAGGGTTAAATGGACTGAGTCAACCACTGAAAAAGTTATGTTACTAAAAATCACAATGATCCAGTACTGGTGAGCTATTTTTAAAACGAGCACCACGTTGGAGACCTCTGTCTTGGGAAGTTCCATCCGGCAAAATGGCTCCTAGATTTTAGTTTTTGTCTTATCAAATGAAGAAAAATGTTACAAAATATAGAGATGACTTAACCAGCTCAGTGGCTTCTCTCTCTCTCTTTATGTCTTTCTGTACCTTTCTCTCTCTCTCTCTCTCTCTCTCTCTCTCTCTCTCTCTCTCTCTCTCTCTCTCTCTCTCTCTCTCTCTCTCTCTCTCTCTCTCTCTCTTTATTTATTAGATGTTTTTGTAGTGTTTTTAATCATTTTTTTATGTATTATTAAATGATTAAAAACACTACAAAAACATCTAATAAATAAAGAGAGAGAGAGAGAGAGAGAGAGGTACAGAAAGACATAAAGAGAGAGAGAGAGGGTGAAGAAAAAAAACGATTAAAGAGAGAAAGAGAGAGAGATAAGGGAAGAAACAAACACAAAGAGAGATAGACAGAAAGAAAGGAAGAAAGAGAAAGGGAATGAAAGAATAAGAGAAAGGGAGAAACTGACAGAGATCGATAGATGTCTAGATAGATAGATAGATAGATAGATAGATAGATAGATAGATAGATAGATAGATAGATAGATAGATAGATAGATAGATAGATAGATAGATAGATAGATAGATAGATAGATAGATAGATAGATAGATAGATAGATAGATAGATAGATAGATAGATAGATAGATAGATACATAGATACATAGATACATAGATGGAAAGAGGGAGGTACATTTTAATCCTTTCATATACGTAAATAAACAGAAATTCAAACTGAGGAGCAATTGAGATTTTCACGACAACAGCATTTTAGGAAACTGTTACTAAGAATATTTGTTTTCTAAGCGATTTCAGTCCACCGATACAAGGTACTGACTACCACCACTTTCTATACACACCATTGTGTTTACCAAAACCAAAATGACATGTTTTTTTTCTTAAAAGTTTGAGTCATTATTGGCAATTTTATATTGTAGTTTCTCATTTTAAAACCTGTAAAAAACTTGATCTGTTACTATTATCTCGTGCTGTCTCGGGTACCAAAACCTCGAAAAACTACTGTGTATTCATTTGATGCTAGGATTTTTTTTTTAAATTGGAAAAATAATGTTTACCTCTTTATAGATACTCAGTGCTTATAAATTTCCTCCACGGCTTTTAAAATAAAAGTCCAAACACTCAGTAAAAGTCTGTTTTGGCAGCGAATGAGCTACGAGTTAATAACAAAAAAAAAGCCTTCTTCTTCTTCAGTATTCATACATTTGCGTTATTTTTGTTTATAAACATAGAAAAATAATCAAATCAGCCGGCGCGGTTGGTGTAATTCAGCAGCAAATAAGAATAAGCGCGCTCCTCGTGGCATCGCCGACAAAAACCTAATGAATAAAGCCACGCGGGGACAAATAAACAACGCCGCGGAAACAATATTGTTCACTCTGTCCGGCGCTAAAGAAAAAATATGTATTTCTCTCCATCTGAATAACAATAAGCCAATTCCGTCAATGATTACGTTTGAATGCAGGTGATAATCGGATTGTTGCCGGTATTCTGATTGTGTAAAGCCATATAAACACACTATAGAGCTTTTTATAATTATAATACATTGTATTCCGAAGTGCCTTTCAGGACACCCAAGATCGCTGTACAAGGAAGTAGTACACAAAAATAAAGTGTTATCACGGTTGAGATTGTAAATCGGCGACAAATATATAATATAAATCTATATATTCATTCCGTTTTAATCATCACAGTTTATTGGTAATACAAATCAGTTATCACTTCAAGATTTTTCAGTTCACAACAATATTGTACATGATACAAAATATTATTGCTGAAATAATTATATTACCGTATTTTCCGCACTATAGGGCGCACCGAAAAGTCTTCATTTTTTTCAAAAGCTGACCATGCGCCTTATAATACAGTGCGCCTTATATATGGATCAATATTAAGTCGCAAAGTCTTGCAACTAAGACAAGCAGCCGCCAACTAGATTTTCCCCCGAACGCCAAGTAGTCCGCGGTGTATGATGGGATTTATATACCGGCGTTTCATTGGCTAACCAATGTGTCAATCATCATTTGAATCGATCACTATTGGCTAAAGTTATTCTGAGGTAAAGGGGGCGGATCCTTTTTATCGTTCACAGGCTCGGATAGGCTAAAGGGGCAAAACAAACCCTGTAATTGGCCGAAAAAGATGTGTCAATCATCAGTTGAATCGATTACTATTGGCTAAAGTTATTCGGAGGTCAAGGGGGCGGATCCTTTTTATCATTTACGGGCTTGCATAGGCTAAAGGGACAAAACAAAGCCTGCAATTGGCCGGAAAAGAAGAATGTGAATAGCAAGTTCGGTTGGTTGTCTACGGCATAGAGAAAGCATGTTTTGCTATTCTGTATTTGTAAATATTTTATTCTCCTGGATTTACTACACTCAAGGATATAAGAGGACCATGGTTGCACATTATTATTGAACACAACGACTTCGGTGAGCTACTCCGGCTATATATTTTCCCAGTATCTTGTTTCAGAGTGATATCGATGTTTCTGGAATGAGTCTTTTTTTTTAATTAAACTCAATTCCAAGTGTTTATTGTCATATGCACAGTAAAGTTTCGAGCAAAAAAGAAAATAGGAACTAAGGAATGGTTGGCATTTCTTGAATCCCAAGACTTTAACCTTCCGAATGATATTTGGAACGATGCATTTGAGTGACATCGTACAGACACTGTTTCCGTATATGTCTGAGACACATATTTGCTTCTTTGCAAGCTTTCGGAATGTTAAGAGGGTAATAAGTTTGACTGAACTATCTGACTGTTTTGTCGACGTTCCCATTGTAGCGGCTTATAATCCGGTGCGCCTTATCTATGGAAAATATAGGACCAAAAACTATTTTTGGGGGGTGCGCCCTATAACCCGGTGCGCCCTATGGCGCGGAAAATACGGTAATATATATTTTCATTCGGTTTTAATCATCACAGTTAATTGGTAATACAACGCAGTTATCACTTCAAATTTCTCAGTTCATATATTCTTCGTGGTTTGCTGTCCTGCCATAGTTGTAATGCCTTCTCAAGGTCCAAACCTTTATCATCCCCCTCATAGCGTAACCAGGAATATAATTTAGTCCATTTTGGCAGAAAAGTCCTTTTCTTGCTAGTATTCTTTTATTTATTTATTTTCCTCGAATCGTTTGCTCCGAAACACGTGTTTTCCTTGCCTTCGCGGTCTTCTGAAGAATTTCCCCGCCGTTTTTTCGTGCCGGAATTATTGCCGTTGTTACCACTCCCTGTGTTATGTTTCGACTTATTACCGACACTGAAGAAATTACCATTTTTTTTTGTTGATTTGCACCTAGTTCCAACTGTTTTTTCTGAGGCATACTTCTCTTTCACTCAACAACCGCCACAACAATGACGTCATCTCGAAGCAAGGAGATCGGCGCGAGACCAAAACAACAATGGTGGATCTGCCTGACGAAAAGTTTGGAGTGCGGTAAATCTTTGTTAAAAAAAAAAAAGTAATCGGGTAATTATGACAATTTGGTGTCAAAAATGTTGCGTCCCGGGGACGCACGTTGATTTGACACAATGTGTCCCCAACAAAAATGATGCGTCGAGGACGCAGGGACGCGGGCAAACGAGAACACTGGGTATGTGAGGCAGATGGTCAAGAATAGGCAAGTCTGAAAGAGGTGACCTTCGAGTCCAGATTTGAAGGTGGACAGAGTTGCAGAATTTCAGAGGTCAGGCGGCAATGAGTAACAGAGATGAGGGGCAGAGCGGCTGAAAGTTCCCCATAGTGTCATGGTTGCCATGGCGCCGAATTGGCCGTGCCTGTGTGTGTCACGGTTGCCGTGGTGCCCAATTGGCCCCGCCCATGTGGTGCCAGCTGCGGCTCGTTGAGAGATTGACTTTCTGTTTTTTTAAAGCTCAGGGCTCTCTTGCTGGAGGGTCAGCCCGCCAAACGAACTTCAGCCCCACAAGACATGGATTCTGACTTGGTCCTGTTTTCCTGTGATATCTCCAGTCCGGTATTGTTCCCGTTTATTGTTGTCCTGTTTAATTTCGGGTTCCAGTTTAGTTTCCTGTCCTGTTTATTATTTTCTCCAGTTTTCGTTCCCGTCTAATTTTCCCTGTTAATTTTCGTTATCCTGATCTGTTATCTATCCTGCCTGTCACTTCCTGTCCAGTATCGACCCCATCTGTCTCGGGCAATTGGAATCGGTCTTGTCGGTCTCTGGCTTCCATTCGTTCCATGCCAGACTGGCTACCTAACGTGCATGACTCCCCATTTCCCGTAAAATAAAGGCTTGTGTCAATACCGGACTGCAGATATCGCAGGAAAACAGGACAGAATCCACGTCTTGTGGGTCAGAAGTTGGTTGACAGGCTGACACTGAAGCAAGAGAGCGCTGAGCTTTATATACACAGAAAGTCAATCTCTAAACGGGCTGCAGCTGCGCCACACGGGCGGGGTCAATTGGGCACCTTGGCAACCGTGACACACACGGGCAGGGCCAATTGGGCACCACGGCAACCGTGACACACACTGGCGTGGCCAAGTGGGCGCCATGGCAACCATGACAACTCCTCTTTCCACTATGCTTTTAATGTACATTTAAGTTTTGTAGCGTCATACATTTTCTTAGCTTCTTTTGAATCTTTCTTCTGGGGCTGAGGTTTTGGCTTGATTTCTAACCACTTATCCATTCTTTTTGTGTTCTCTGTGCGTCTACTTTGGAAAACGATATGTAAATGCACAACCTTACATAACTGTCAACCTTCAGAGCTCCATGCCCTTACAAACTGTCGTATTTTCCCTTACAAAATACAAAATAACCTTACGCCATATTTTATTTTTCAAACGTGTTTATTTATGTAGTTTAACATGTTGTATTGTACATGTTTTTTGTTATATCATATATATTGTTAATTAACATTTTGTTGTGAGATACTGAGTTGCTCGACATGAATAAGGTTTATTATAAAAAAAAGTTCAAAAATGAAGTAGCTTGGACGTTCACTGTAGAAGGAAAAAATACATGCAAATATAATTAAGTAGAATAATACATTTTCTTATTCAAATTATGAATTCATTTTGTGCATTAAATTATTGTTGGTAATATACCGATTAAAGGGATAACTCCTTTTATATTTCCTTTTCTTCTTAACTTCTTTATAGAACATAATAATTCGTATTATAATGCATCAAAGCAAGTGAGCCGTTTGAGAGCCGGCTCTCTTTAATGAGTTGAGCCGAAAAAGCCGGTTCTCTTAAAAGAGACAGACTTGCTTTCACTACACAACTCGAACTCGTTTGACTTGATTGATTTGGCGTTTCTTGATAGTCGGTGTATACCGGATGGTACCCATAATTGACAAATTTGCGTTTTTCCGTACAGATTTTCTCGTACGTCGTACACGTCTTAAAATGCATCATAAACGTACTTTGTCCGTCAAAAACGTACAGGTTGACAGGTATGACCTTATGACACACCGAAATTCCGGAACTTCCAAACCGAACGAAGATTTCGAAATCGGAATGTAGAAAACGTTTGATTTGAAAAAAAATTTTTTTTTTTTTTTTTTTTCCCTTGAAAAAGATTGTCGGCCACCCGGGCAAGTTGTACGCCCGGCGTAAAAGATGCACGCCCCGGGCGTCCGGACAGACATTATTTCAAACACTGGTTTAGTCAAATACACCAGGTAGCGTTTTTTCAAGTAGGCCAATGAAGGATTGAGGCTAATGACCCCGACAACCAGAGAATATTCCCTCCTCCCTTCAAAGTGTCATTTTCCATCATTACAAAACGCCCGGCAGCAAAGTAGTCCGGCAATTTCCGAAACCCCCTCTTTCCCTCCATCGAAAACGGCCCCTTCGCTGGCGGATTCAATTCGATTTGCTGTGACAGTCACAGACCAAAATTAACTGGATAATCTGTCCAGGCGGGACAGTTAAGTGCAAACTCACAGGGGGGTCTTCGTGTTTTGGGTTTAGCACTGCCAAGTTAGCTCAAAAGAAAAATATCCTAGCGCGATATGAACTCATCCAGTGACTGGCTTCTTCGTGGTGCTCACCATCCCTCGATGCCTCATTAATTTCATGAAACACTTTTTTTCCCCACGTCGGGTTTAAAGCGCTCTAATTTGGGTTTTTTGGGAAAAATATTCCTTAATTTATCGTGACTGTGGCGATAGTTTATGTGTGGTCAAGGCTTAGTTTAGTTACAGTAAAGCAAATTTTTTACGGGTATAAGGGTTCATGGCAATCCATGAGCTAAAACAGTAGAGATCTTAAACCTCCTGGGAAATGACATGAAACCATTCTAATGGTGGAGATCACAAAATGAAATTGGAAAACCTAATTGAAAGCTCATCTCATCTCATTAGCTGCACCGCTTATCCTCAGTAGGGTCGCGGGGGTGCTGGAGCCCATCCCAGCAATCATCGGGCAGTGGGCAGGGGACACCCTGAACTGGTTGCCAGCCAATCGCAGGGCACACAGGGACAGACAAC
This sequence comes from Urocampus carinirostris, assembly GCF_059441175.1. Taxonomy (NCBI): domain Eukaryota; kingdom Metazoa; phylum Chordata; class Actinopteri; order Syngnathiformes; family Syngnathidae; genus Urocampus; species Urocampus carinirostris. The sequence goes on from NC_142357.1 coordinate 31,883,935, forward strand.
TCGCTCGCTCATTCACACCTAGGGACAATTTGGACAAGCCAATTAACCTGACATGCATATTTTTGGAATGTGGGAGGAAACCGGAGTGCCCGGAGGAAACCCACGCAAGCACGGGGAGAACATACAAACTCCGCGCAGTAAGTCCGGTAGCTGGATTTGAACCCACACAGGAGGTTCCCAAGACTTAAGATCTGTGCCGCACACGCGCTAACCACTGCGCCGCCGTGCTGCCCTTAATTGAAAGCTATGTCAATTAATTAAAGCCTTCTGTTACCCCAGATTAAAAAAATATATATATTAAAAAAGTGTACAATAAATACTATTTGTATGTGATATACGCATATATGATAAATACTATTATGAATGAATACACGTGTAAAGGAATATTGTATTTTATTTACCTTTGGTGCGATGAAATGAAATGAAATGATCTCCATTTCTATAGCGCTTTTCAAGTCAATGACTTCCCAAAGCGCTTTACAGTGTGCTTCACATTTCCCAATAGCGGCCTTGCAGCCATGTAAGGCGCTAACCTGCTTATTGGGGGTATTAGGGGTTCAGTGTCTTACCCAAGGACACCTCGACATGTAACACGGACGAGCCGGGATTCGAACGGGGATCCCTTGATCCCAAGACGAGCGCTCTACTGCCGCTGGTACAGAGGAGTTAGTGGGTGGATGCAGGTTGGGGGAAAGACAGCAGACTATAATATTAATTTGGTGTTTGGTTGCTTTTGTAATGGTTTGGTTGCTTTGTTTTTTTTTGTTTGTTTTTTTGTATGTTTTGCCGTTTGTGCTTTTGTGTTGCTGTTGTTCTGTTTTTTTTTTTCCGTTTTATATTTTGCTGTTTATGTCACAATTGCTCATTGCCCTCACTTGGGCCCGCTCATTTGGTGCCAACTGTTGCTCCTTGCCTGATTGGCTCCCCTCCTATTTAAACTCAGTGCTCTCATACACTCCTTGTCAGTCCGTCAACAAACCTCTGCACTTGCAAGACGTGTATTTTGACTCTGTCCTGTATCTTGCTCGTGTATCCTGTATCTGGTATTAATTCCGTCTGTCCTGTCTGGTTTAGATCTCATGTGCCTCTGACTTTCTGTTTTCCCGCGCCTGCCTTCTCTGTCTCACTTCTTCTGCCCAGCGGTCACCGAATCACTTGCGTTTCACGCGCATGACTGCCCCATTTCCGTAAAATAAAGCTTGTGTGAAAACGTTACACGTTTGGGTCCACCGTCAGTTCGGGTTCTGACAGTTTACCTACGTTCTTTTTATTGCTATTGTTTTTTTTGTGTTGTTGTTATGTTTGTGGTTTTGTTGTTTGATGTTTTTGTTTTATATTTTTGTTGTTTTGCTTGTTGTGTTTATGGTTGTTGTTTTTTTTTATTTTGTTGTTTTATATTTGTTGTTTAGTCATTTTGTAGGTTTGTTTTTATAGATTTGCTTTTTCTTGTTGTTGTTTGGTTGCTTCTGTTGCTTTATTTGTGTATTTATGCTGTTTGTGTTTTTCTTTTGATTTTGGTTTTTTTTTTGTTTCATTTTGTTGCCGTTTAGTTCCATTATTTTTACTGCTATTGTTGCTTTTGCTCTCTTTCTTTTTTGTATTTTTGTTAGTATTGTTTTTTTATTAGTTCTTTTTCTTTGCTTTTAAGTTGCGTGATTTTTTAATTTGTTGATTTTTTTTTTTTTTCCGTTTTGTTTTGTTTTATTTGTTTCTTATGTTTTTATTATTTATTTTGTTGTTTAAATTATGTTACCTTTACTTGTATTGTTGCCTTTGTCTTCTTTTTGTGTTTTTTGTTATTTCTGGGGTTTTTTGGTTAAGTTGGGTTATTTGTTTGGGGTTTTTCCCTGTTTTTGTTTTTCCGTGTTGTTATTATTTATTTTGCTGTTTAGGTTCTGTTACCTTTACTACTATTGTTGCTTTGGTTGTCTACTTGTTTTTGTCCATTTGTTCATTTTGTTTTTTTGTGTTTTATCTTCTTTTGTTTGGTTTTAGTTTTTGCTGCGAAGTTGTGTTCTTTTTACTCCTTTTGTTGATTTTGGTATTTCTGTGGATTTTTGTGTTTTTTCTTCTTTTGTTTGGTTTTAGTTTTTGCCGTCAAGTTGTGTTCTTTGTAGTCCTTTTGTTGATTTTGTTATTTTTGTGGATTTTGCGCTCGAAACAATGCGCTCCGAAATCCAGAGTTACGTCGGCACTCCTGATGAGGAGAAGTGTAATCCTAAAAGTCAATCGCGACGCTTAAACATTGTTTTCCCCTTTTCTTTAGAGGTATTACCAGACTAATCGAGATAGCTTACAGCGCCGTCGCTAAATAAAGCGCGCTAACGTCTGCTGCCAAGGCGCACCAATTATCGCATCAGGGTGATAAGTTACACAAGTACATCTGGAAAGGGGGGAGTGGGGGCGCTAAAGGAGGTGTCATCGGGTGGAGGGGAAGCGGCGAGCAAACGGGAGAAGGATGAAGTGAAAGTGAGGAGGAAGCAGAGAGAAGAAGACGCAGGGACTAAATTTGCTTGGAACATAAAACAACAAGACGGAGTGGATTTTTTTCTCTCCTATGGAGGTAAGTAATCTCCGTGCTGGGGAGGGGGGGCGAGGAAGGGATGAAGGCTGGAGGGTGATTGATGCTTGGGCGAAGGACACAAGTTCAATACTTGAAAAATGTGCAAGGGAGATGTTCATTTGACAAACAAAGAGGACAAAGAGGATTAAATATCAAAAATAATCATGATGATTATAGTTCTTAAGACCAAAAAGGCGACATTTCCGACTCTCATATTTTTTGGTCTATTTCTGCCTCTCCCGTTTGATTCCCAATTCCTCCCCCTGTTACTTGTTTGTGTATTGGATTCCTTTTGAGCTGTCACTAAAATGACAACGTCACTCAATCACGGCAATGAAAGGTTCTCCCTAAAGGAGGAAGTTAATGATATGCGTTCGTGCTATTAATGAAGGTTAATTAGAAGCAACGGGGTGACGGTTTTATGTGTACTCGAGTATTTATGGAGAGTATGATTCCTGCTCTACTTCATAGAATTTGTCATTGGGGAAATGGTGAAATCGGTAAAGCCTGTTGTGATTCTATCCATTGAATTGAATTGAATCATTTTTACTGTCCTTGATATCAACGTTGTGTGCAACGAGATAAGACATGGCATTTCAGGGTCAACATGTAACAAAGGATGTTAACATAAAGATAAATAGGTGAAGAATATTTACAACCTAGTGCAAGTGCTAGTCCTAGGAGCAATTAAAATCCCTTAATTCTAGCAAGGTATATATTTTGACAGTTTTGTGCAGTAACATTTGGTAGCAACACAAAAAAAGCTCCAAAATAAGTCCTAAGAAATATATTTTCACAGTTTTGTGCCCTTGTTTAAGGTGGTGATGGCCCTTAGGAAGAAGCTGTCTATGAGGCTATTTGCCTATTCATCAATCTTTTGAATATCTTATATCAACCTCTTGGTTTTGTTACGATTTATTGCTAGGCTACCCAAACAAAAAACATGTTGACTCTAATGTTGTCAATATGTTAGACCGATACCATATCGATATATGGTATATTGAAGGTAGTCGCTGATAATAGACATCGATACAAATGGGACATAACAATAACACCACTACAAATAATGACTAACATTAGTATTTAAAAAAAACTTATCAGTCCTTCAACTCAAATTTATAGTTCCAAATTAAAAATAGAAAAGTCCTGTCAATGAGTTAAAAGTTTTTTTATTTTGTTTTATTTTTTTAAAGCCTAAAGTCAAGTCTATCGAGCGCAAAAAACAACAAATACGTTAAAAAAATATTTTAAATAAAATCAATACTACTGAGACATAAGACCAACATTATGTCCCTGCTTGCAGCATTATCCAAGAGGGGATAATGGATTGTGTCTTCTTGGGTGCAGTTCACTTTTCAGTGGACAACATTCCAAAAAGTGCCACCAGGCCTGACAAAAATACACTCTGTCGATCCTTAGTGTAGGTAATTTCAGGCGGGTCACACGCTTTAGCAGCCGTAACTGAAAGAAAAATGCACTCCGCTAGCACATGCTCTCAGCAGGGATAATGTATCTTGGTTACCCAGGTTCTGTTATTTTAGGCAGAAAGCCTGAAACAAAAGGGCCATGGAACGGAACAATAATGACAAGAAATTGTTATCTTGCCTTTGCTCTTAGCATTAGTTAACAGAGGATAATGGATCGCAGCAGTAACACTGGACTTCATTTTAGGCGGGCCATAATGGCATGCCACAGTGGCACTAAGCAAAATAAAAATGCGTTCTGCCTGCCCCTGTTCTAAGCAATAGTTGACCGAGGATAATGGGTTGCAGCCACAACTGAGCGTTTCATTTTAATTCATTCTGCTGGTTCCCGCTCGCAGCAATATGGAATTGAGGATAATGGATTGTAGCCGCGCTATTGCAGTTAAGAGCGGCAAAAAAAAGAGACAGACAAACATGAACAGTCCTGCGCAAGGCAATAAGCATTGAGGGATAATGGATCACTGCAGCATATTTTTAGACAAAACAGCAAAATAGATCCACATGGTTTGAAAAAATGTGCTCTGCTGGTCCCTGCTCGCATCAATATCTAATTGCGGATAATGGATTGACGCCGCACGAGTGCAAGTCAATTTAGTAAGATATACAATAATGGCAAAAAAGAGCCGCTAAGGGCTAAAACGTCATGCCCTGACGTCCTCGCTCGCTACAATATGTGAAAGGAGATAACGGATCTCTGCTGGATAAGTGAAACACACTCTTCGGTGGACAAATCAGCAAAGAAAGAGCCGCGAGGCTTGAAAAAATGCGCTCTGCCGGTCTCCGCTTGCAGCAATATGCGATCGGGGATAATGGATCTCGGAATCTTTTTCAACACGCGATGCACTGTGACTGAGAAGTTTGAAACGAGAATTAGCAAGGGATGACTGCCCGTTTGAGAGAATGACAGCCAATAAAGGGCAACTGGAAAATTGAGTAGATTAGCAAAAAGTCTGACGGAGAAAGTCACAGGAAGGCTAATACACTTATGTTTTTGGATCATTCACTGGTGGCTCCCATGTATCGGACGGTCGGCCATTATGCAAGGATGCAAGATTGCTTATATTGCTTTAAATATCCCGAAGCAGTTTAGTGCAAGTGAACAAAATAGTAAATAATTGATTGTTGTTGCCTTGCAAATGCAGCATGTTGACATACTTTGCTTTTATGGCATATATGCTGCACGTCAGCTTCCTTGGGGGAAATACTCGAAAGCTACTTGGCCATCACGCACATAGGGGGATTACATAGGGGGGGCTGAGTGTCTGTTTTGTTTTGTATCATTGCTGTCGTGTGAAATAATAAGTATCTTTGAATTTTTTTTTCATTATCTAAATCGTCTATCAAGTGTTTGTTTCAGTTATTGAAGGAGTAGTCCTCTGTCAATACATGTATAAATATTATTTTAATTTTTTTAATTTTTTTATTTGAATTAACTATTTTTAGTATAATTCTTTTATTCTATCATTTATAAAAAAATATTATTTTTATTACTATTTTGAATAATTTTTACATATTTTAAGAATAATTCTGGAAATGTATTATTTATTCTAGGTACGTTTTTTTTAATTTTGTATTACTTTTTATTTTATTTTATTTTTACAACAGTTTAGTGAATCATTACTTTACGAGTAAATGTTTTCCTTTACTGGTTTACCCCTGCCGCATCATACAGATGCCCTGCCCTGTATGTGTTTGTCTTGCTGTCGGTCACCCCTCTTGACGAATATGACCAAGGTAGATAGATAAATAGAAAATGTTTTCATGATCAATAAATAAATGAATACTTTTTTCAAATTGTATTTTCTTTTTTTTTGTATTTATCTGTATTTACTTGAATTTTAATATCATTTTTTATTCTCTATATTTTTTCATTTTATTTTATTTCTACGTTGGAGTACTTATTTATTTAGTTTATTTATATGTTTATAATCATTTTTATTATTTTCTTCCAATAGTTTGATAGAAACATATTTTATGAATAATTGTTCTTTATAGCTGTCAATATCAGAACAATGTATCAGTGATTTCATTAAAACAAAGTAATAACAATAATATAGATCTAAAAAATTCACGGGAACTCAACATGCGGCTCACTCACAGCAAAATTTGTCTAGGGATAACGGATTGCGGCCGCACAGGTGCTTTTCGTTTTAGGCAGTAAAAACAGTAAAAAAAACACAGCCACCAAGTATGACACAAAATTGCTCTCTAAGCCCACGCTATCAGCAATAGTCGTCTGGGGGTAATGGATTGTGACAAAGAACAGTGCAATTCATTTTAAGTGGGCCAAAATGATAAGCTTCAGCGGCCTGGACTGAAAAAACAAAAAGACAAAAACGTTTTGCCAGCCTCTGTTCTAAGCAATAGTCGACCAGTGATAATGGATCGCGGCAACTGTGAATTTCATTTTAGGCAGGCCTCACAAAAAAATGCCATCTGAGGATCCCTGGTCACACCAATACGAATGGACATGGTTCTTGAAAACAAGCACTTTTTAAGCACTTTTGATACAAATTTTCTCCTCGAGTACCATTAAAAGAAGCACTCTAGTGAGATAATGGAGATTTATACATGACATTTTGAAGCTTGAGTGTGCATTTATCAAGACATAAGATTTTGTTATCTTGAGTATATTTCCAATATATTGTTTTTTGAGACAAATCCATCCCAATGTAGGTCTTGAGTAAAATTGATAATACTATGTAGCTTAAATTTTCAGTTGCAGGAAGTTCTCTCCATTAGGATTTAACACTGGGAAATGTTACCTTCATTTTTTGCATGGACCAGGATAAATGTCCATAATTGATATGTAATCCTTGCACTAATACACAGATCATAGTGCCCTGTTTGGGTGTAGCGTGCACCTGCCCTCTAGGGGGGCGACTCGTAGGGAGCGATGGCATTTCACGGAATGCCATACAAACTAATACCAGTTGCCGTTAATCATGAGGGAGAAGAAATGCAACAGCAAAGCTGCTAAAAAGCAGTGCCAGCGTCATTTGTAAGCAGACTTGTTGAGAAACATGGCAACAATTTCAAGTATTTACAATCACTTCACCCAAAATTCAAGCAGTTTTCAACCCTTGAAAACACAACATGAACCCTGGGCTGCAGATAATGGATTGCAGGCACACAAATGTGATGTATTTTAGGCAGAAATAACAGCGAAAAAGAACCACCAGGCCCGACAAAAATGAGCTCCGCTTGTCCCCACTCGCAGCAATATGCTATCGGGGATAATGGATTCAACCCACAATGCTCTGAGACTGTGAAAGGATCCCAGTAATACGGTGTCACCGATGCCATTGAACTCCTTGAACTTTCGGTTCAAATTTCCGCCTACTCGCGGATCACACGGCCACGTATGAAATACAAAACATTTACTTCGAAGGACAATTTTATCAGGACTCATGACTCATTCGTCTGAATTCCTCGGAAATAAAAAATATAAAACTTTTCCCTCGTCCATTATCCTTTTTTCAAGGTAAGGGACCAAATAAGTCTTGAATAAAGAGGAGAATTCTGACTACCAGATGTTGCCGTACTGAGTAGTAAAATCAAAAACGAGTGCTACAAAGCACAACGAAGAATACAGAGTGACCAAACTTCTATGTAGAATAACTGCAAATTTGGTGACCTCAGAGTAGAGGTAAGATCGGGCCTGAAGAATTCAGCCCGACCCGACCGGAGGCGCGGGTATATAAACCCGAACACGCCCGAACCCGAAAAAAAAAAACCCGAAACTTCAATTTGTCACCTAAGTAAACACGAAGCTTTACTTCAGCTGTGCGTACCTTAGCGCCGAACTTTGCGCTTCGGCTGAACTAGGCAGCCTGGGGGCCTCAAATCAAGTGTACATTGCGAGTGCAGCACCAAAATGAACAGTTTTGCGCCGAAGTGCACACAAGCAGTGGACAAAAGTGAAACTGAAGGAAATGGCAACAAAAAGAAATTCATATTCTGCAGATTACAATCTGCAAATAGGCCAAAAATCAGAAAGAAAGTCTGTAAAGCTTTTACCCACCCGTCCTCTTGTCCAGAAGACTATGCATTTGCAGGGCCAGTTGAGGATTGTTCTTAATAATGAGAGTAGACGCGGTACTCTAGGATAAACATGTCATAAAATACTTATTGGACTAGTGCATGGTTTGAAATGTTCAAGTAAATGTTGAAGTGTCAGTGATTTTTTTTTTTAAGCAAAGTGTTAACAATAAAAGTTAAATTAAATACAGGCTGACGAGCCAGCAGCTAAAAATACAATTCGGGTCATTATGTCCGTGTATTAGAAGTACATCTATGATTTAGTTTACTTTACATTTACTCTGTATTATCTTTTATAATTTATTTATGTGCAGACACTGAATCCCTAATGCCCGCAATAAGCAGGTAGGCGCCTTGCATGGCTGTATGGCCGCTATTGGTGTGTGAGCGTGTGTGTGTGAATGGGTAAGTGTGAAGCACATTGTAAAGCGCTTTGGTAGGTCTTCATTGACTCGAAAAGTCCTATATAAATCCACAGCATTTACCATTTAAGTTATTGGCAAGGAGTGGAAATGATGTCTGACGTGAGGGAGGTGGAAGGAGGAAGCGGCGCGTCTTGTACCCCAACACAGAGGAGGAAAGTTTCTTTGGATTTAGTGATTTGGAGTAAACTGATTTTAGTAAGCATTTTCTTTATCTAAATAATTACTTGAGTAAAAGTAAGTGCATGCTATGCAGACCCTCCACGAACGGATTAAAAACAAAAAAAACGAGAGAGAAGCCCGGTCGGCCCGACTTAACGATTGGCCTAAGATCTTGCCTCGACCTCAGAGTATTTTAAATAATAATTATCCACATTAATATAATATATTCAATGTACTTTTGCTGATTATTTAAAACAATAAATATTTTTGCGATGAATGAAGTATCAAGCTAATTGATCACACGTCGTTTCCTTTTAAGCTAGCAAGCTAATCAGTTAAACGTCTTGTTTTCTTCTAAGTTAGCAAGCTTATTTGTTACACATTAAGGAAAATAGGAACTTTATGAGAATTTATTTAATTTAAGCAACAAGGGAAAACGGTTAGCGCAACAAAAAAAAGCAATTTTACGCTTGGAGGGAATAACAAAATCAGAGACGGTTACACAATCAATTAGCTTCAACAGAGTCGATAGCGCAACGACTTAGCCCTCGACGCTAAATCATTTCGGAATACGATTGTTTTATATGGAATTGGGGGGACTTTGGCGCAAACATTGCTTAACCCAGTTTTACTTAAGAAAATAATTGCCTTGGCTGGGCCATTAAGTTGATACCGTGAGGGATAACGGCGCCATCAATTACTGCAACAGTGGCAGCGATAATAGTTCCTGTAGGAATATGGCCGCCATATTTTTCATTAAGCGCGAAAGAAAATGAAAGAAGCCAACCTGATTTCAAATTAAAGGCAGCGAATGTCGGATTGCGTGCCGGGATTTAAAAATGATCGAGTCAGGTTCTAACTCGGGGTCCCGGAGGAGAACGGCTAAGAACGCGGCACGAGAACGTTGAGGGAAATTTGTAAGCACCGCCCACAATAACAGGTCACAGTCAAATCAAATCAAGTCAATTCAAGTTTATTTATATAGCCCTTAATCACAAGGAGTCTCAAAGACCTGCACAGACCACAGATTATTGCAAACTAGAGACTATTATGACACCATTCCCTGATCTAAAACCTACATGAGGGCAAGGAAAAACTCAAAAACCTCAACATGAGTCAAGTCATGTTTATTTATATAGCCCTTAATCACAAGGAGTCTCAAAGACCTGCACAGACCACAGACTATTACAGACTACAGACTATTATTACACCATCCCCTGATCTAAAACCTACATGGGGACAAGGAAAAACTCAAAAAACACATCATAAGTCGAGTCATGTTTATCTGTGACGCCATGAATCACAAGGAGTCTCAAAGACCTGCACAGACCACAGACTATTACAGACCACAGACTATTACAGACTACAGACCATTATTACCCCATCCCCTGATCTAAAACCAACATGAGGGCAAGGAAAAACTCAAAAACCTCAACATAAGAAAAATCAAGAAATCCCCCTTCCAGGATGACTAGGCCAAAATGAATGTTGCATGAACAAACAATAAAATAAAAAATGAAATAAGAAATAATTAAAAGTGAAATATAAATTAAAAAATAAAATAAAAAGGATGACCAAAAAACAAAAACGAAGGTAGAGAAACACATGTTGACAGACAATATGACAACACGAACATGAATTGATTTTTGTTTTTCAATAAAAATCTAAAGCTAATACTATTTAAATTGAATAGTGTTTATTGTCATTGATACCAACGTTGTGTATGCAACGAGATTAGACATGGTACTCATAAACATGGAGTAAAGAGTTATGTTCATGATGGAAATGTACTCAATTTAAAATGTATTATTTTCATATTTTTTTTAACTTCTGATAAAACAACCTTGCTTATTTTAAGAACTATACTTCTTGTTTTACTGTATATTTTATTTGAAAACAGTGTTTTTCGTGGTGCAGTGGTTAACACATTCGCCCAAACCGCGAAAGGTCCCGGGATTGGGATGGGCGCCACCAGGCTGTACTTGCCCAAGACACAACACAGAAAATGGTAATCCACCGACCCCTAGTGGTTAAGGGCCCACCCACCACAGTTAAAAACTTGAGTCTTGTTGCACCATAGTATTATAGTTCATGTTTTTATTAATTTTAAACTTATTTTCTAATAAAAAAAAATGAAAATAGTCTGGAAATCATATTTATGTTTATGCAATTTTTCACTTAATATCACATTCATTCAAAAAATATGACGCAAAAAATGATTCGTGTTAGAATTACCAGTGACGATTTTCTATTTTCTAGTAAAATAAGAAAATAAATATACAGAAAATGATCCCAATTATCCCATAAGGCGGATAATTTTCCTTCTTTAAGGTACAAGTATAACTTACTATTTTCATTTTGTAATACAGTATATTAAACGATTTCTATATAGAAAAGTAACAATTAGCAAATTAGAACCGTGTGTGTCACGGTTGCCATGGTGCCAAATTGGCCCCGCCCGTGTGTGTCACGGTTGCCATGGTGCCCAATTGGCCCCGCCCGTGTGGCACCAGCTGCGGCTCGTTGGGAGATTGGATTTCTGTCTATATAAAGCTCAGCGCTCTCTTGCTTCGGTTGTCAGCCCGTCAAACGAACTTCTGCCTCACAAGACGTGGGTTCTGACTCGGTCCTCTTTTGCTGTCGGTATTTCAAGTCCGGTATTGTTCCCGTTTATTTTCGTCCTTGTTTAATTTCGGGTTCCAGTTTGGTTTCAGTCTATTTTTGTCCTGTTTGTTAGTTTCTCCAGTTTTTGTTCCCGTCTAGTTTCTCCTGTATAATTTCGTTATCCTGATTCGTTATCGATCTCGTCGGTCTCTGACTTTCCGTCTTTCCACACCGGACCGGGTGCCTAACCTGCATGAATCTCCATTTCCCGTAAAATAAAGGCTTGTGTGAGACTATATAAATCTCAGTGCTCTCTTGCTTCAGTTGTCAGCCCGTCAAACGAACTTCTGCCCCACAAGACGTGGGTTCTGACTCGGTCCTCTTTTGCAGTCGGTATTTGGAGTCCGTTATTGTTCCTGTTTATTTTCATCCTTGTTTAATTTCGGGTTCCAGTTTGGTTTCACTCTGTTTTTGTCCTGTTTGTTAATTTCTCCAGTTTTTGTTCCCGTCTAGTTCCTCCTGTTTATTTTCGTTATCCTGATTCGTAATCGATCTCGTCGGTCTCTGGCTTCCCGTCTTTCCACGGCAGACCGGCTGCCTTACGTGCATGAATCCCCATTTCCCGTCAAATAAAGGCTTGTGTGAGACCGTCACGCGATTGGGTCTTGATCCTTTTCTTGTTCCTGACATGTATAGCCTCAAGTATATTATACATATATATATATTATATCATACCTTATGTATCACACTTCTATCATGGTCACTTTCATATAAGTGACAAAAAGGGCTTTACGAATAGACATCTCTTTATTTGTTAGCCATGCAAAGTCAGGCGGCGCAGCAGAGGTTGCCAACGATGAGTCTGCACCCGGGCCCTCGGCCCCCGGGGGCCCGTTTGGGCCTCTGCGGCTGCTCCGAGGCACGGCCATTAAAACGTGTTTATTTTTAACTTGGCGAAGGGAGCCAATGTTTATCACACCCTGGTCTGGCAAAGGGATGTTGTTGTGTACAGAGGCACAGGGTACCCGAAGGGGTCCGGTCTGATTCTACCAGGGGTTGGCAACCCAAAGTGTAAAAAGAAAAGACTGTCTCTTTAAATTTTGGTGCATCACCGAGGTACTGCCATGATACGCAAGGTCTGCTTTACGAGTAGTCTTTGGATTCGGTGTAACCAGGCTAAAATACTACAAAATTTTAGAAGCTTTGGTTCACATACTAACTAACGATGGGTAATCCTGGGAATTTTGGTACCAATCCAGTCCAAGTAGTTAAATATACATGGTATAATCGAAAAATTCCGATCCAATACGATACTTTTTGCTTGGAATTGTCACTATCGTTGGATAATGGAACCCTCCCCCCTTGAGTTATTATTATTGTGAAAAACACAGCACACCAAAATTATTTTTTTAATCGATTAACTATATCAATAATATAAAAAAAAAGATCAACATATTTCTATTACACTTCAGGATAAAAGCCAAGAGAGTCAACCCCAAAAAACAGCAATATAACGGACATACAACTGTATAACAATGTCGACGAGACATCAAATTGTCATGAACCGGAACAGGATCAGGACCCAAACGCGTGACGTTTCTCACACAAGCTTTTATTTTACGGGAAATGGGGAGTCGTGCACGTTAGGCAGCGGTCTGGCGCGGAAAAACAGAAAGCGAGAGACCGAAGAGATCGATACCAAGTGCCCGAACAGATATCGGACAGGTGGGGTCGATACTGGACAGGACGGAACAGACAGGATTGATAATGAAACAGGATATTGAAATTAAACAGGACAAACTAGACGGGAATGGAAACTGGAGAAAATAATGAACAGGACAAAAATAGACAGGAACAAAACTGGAAACGATATTAAACAACGGGACAAAAAAAAATGGGAAAAACAGGAAAGTGGAACGAGTCAGAACCCACGTCTTGCGGGACAGATGTTCGTTGACGGACTGACAAAAGGAGAATGAGAGCACTGAGCTTAAAAAGACGCAAGGCCAATCTGTCAATGAACCGCAGCTGGCGCCACACGGGCGGGGCCAATTGGACGCCATGGCCTTAAATCAGGGGTGTCAAACTAATTTTAACTCGGGGGCCACACGATAGAACAAACATTCTGTCGGGGGCCAGACAAGTAGATTAAAGAGAAAGAAAAAGAGAGATAAATAAATAAGAGAAAGGCAGGGAAAGGAAGAGAGGGCGGGACAAAGAAAGAAAAAGAGAGGGAGAGAGTGTGAGAAACAAAAGGTAAAAAGTCATGAGAGAGGGGGAAAAGAAAGGGAGAGGAAGAAAAGATATCCAAAGAGAAATGGAAAGACAGAAGGGGAGAAAAGAAAGCGCGAAGGGTATGAAGAAAGAAAGAGAAACGAGAGAAAAGGAAAAAAGAAAGTTAAAGAGAAAGAGGTTAAAAGACGCAGAGAGAGAAAGAGACAAAGAGCAACAAAGGAAGAGAAAAAGAGAGACACAGAGAGTGAAAGAGACAGAGTGGGAGAAAAGGGGTGGAAAAGAGAGAGAGAGAGAGAGAGAGAGAGAGAGAGAGAGAGAGAAATAAATACAAGTACAGTGTCTTTGTTCGAGGCACCTGGCTTTGGCAACATCAAGTTGACATATTTCAACCTCCAGCTTGTTTTTCTCTTGCGCTTCTCTGTGTTGTCTCGCGGGCCGGATTCAATCCCTTAGCGGGCCTGATCTGGCCCGCGAGCCCCCTGTGACAAACACGTCGCTGTCCATGGTAGCTCTTAAGCCAATATTGCTCCAGACCGGGTGGGCTGAAATTGGAGATTTTGTGCCAATGTGTATTTGTGTGTGCGCCATTTTACATGTGTGAGTGGCTGTCAGAGTAACACTCAGTGAGATGTTGTACCTGCTGGAGCGTGGTGACCTGCTGAACTTGTAACAGATCCCAGAGAGACCAGTAAAAGTACTGCCACACACCCATGAAGTACACACTTGTAAAGGCACTTACACAAAGAATTTTACACCCAGAGTGACGTCCGATGCCGCTGTTTTTAAAGGGACAGAGTGGATTTTCTGGCTAATATACCGAGGGAGAATACAAACTACAGAAACTCAAAGTGATGAAAAAGCAGACGTTTTCTATTATTTTTCGGAGAAGTTTTCCGTGTTCCCGTAGTAGCAAAATGGCCAGCAGTCAGGCAAATGAATACACATTTCCCGAAAGACTGAAGTTTATATTAAAGTTCAAGAATATTTGCTTATTATTGAAATCAAAATTTTTTGTAAGATGAATACTAGTACAAGAACTCACGCTTCGAGTAAACGCTGATACTATTTACGAATCTGATTAGTACTTTTTATTCTCTAACTAAAAAAATAAGAACTAGATGTCAGGACCAGAACGGAAACAGAACCCAATTGCGTAGCGTTTACCACAAGTTTTATTGAAGTAAAGAGGAAGGGCTGCGCCCACGATCCGCAGGAAGCAAGTCGCTCTCGTACTCGGATTGTGATCCAAACACGGAAGTGGATCTTCCGTAGCGAGCGATGGCGGTGTCAGGGACGGAAAAAAACTGGTCGGTAGCCGGGATTGAGAGAGCAAGGCGTGGTTGGGGTCGGAAATGAGTCTTAAGCCAGAACGGGAGAGTAGACGTAGTCGGGGACAAAAAGAGGTAGTAAGCCAGGAGAGCAGACGTGGTCAGGATCAAAACAGGTCATAGCCGGAGACAGACGGGAGCAAAAAGGGGACAGGTAGGAGTCAGGGTTGAAAAAGGCTTGCCTGACTCCCGCCCGTCCCGTATTTGCCCCCGTTTGTCTCCGGCTACGACCTGTTTTGATCCAGCCTGATGGCACCCATCCCTCTTAAGCCCGTTTTTCTGGGTAGATATTAAACAGATATTAAGCTGCTTGTTTCAATGGCAGGAAACGCCTTCTGATCTGACTCAGATACAGCACCTTCCTTATCTGGTCACTGTTGTATTTTGGTGTTAAGCGTCTTTTCACAAGAATAATTATCTAAAGAAACAACTTTGAGATATCTAGAGTGATACTAGTCAAATACCATAACTTTTGAGTGATCAGTAATACACGTTTTTGAATATACTTGCAACGTACGGCTCATAGACTGACCCGCTAGGGTCTTCGGAGCACCACTTCCAGTGGTGTGTCTTGGGCAAGTACAGCCTGATGGCGCCCATCCAAGGCTGTTTTTCTGGGTTGGGGTTTGCTCGCCCACATGAAACAGATAGTAGGCTACTAGTTTCTATAGCTACTAGTAACAGGAGAAGCCTTCTGATCTGACTCAGATACAGCACATTCCTCATCTGGTCACTGTTGTATTTCGGTGTGAAGCGTCTCCTCAATATGCAAGAAATATTATCTTAAGAAACATCCATGAGATATTTACAGTTATTCTAGTAGAAGAGCACAACTTTTGAGTAATCATTGATACACGTTTTTTTTTTATATATATACTTCCAAATATACCGCTATGGTATTCGAAGCATTACTGTCAGTGGTGTGTCTTGGGCAAATACAGCCTGATGCCGCCCATCCCTCTTAGGGCTATTTTTCTGGGTAGCGGTTTGCTCCCCACATGGAACAGATCGTAGGCTTCCAGTTTCCAAAGCAGGAGAAGCTTCCTGATAATGACTCAGATACAGCACTTCATCATCAGGTCGCTGTTGTGGTGTAAAGTGTATTTTCAATTAAAAAAAAAGAATTATCTTAAGAAACATTTATGAGAATTTCAGAGTGATAGTACAAGAGCACATCTATTGAGTAATCAGTGATACAATTCATTAACTGATATCATTAATACTCCAAGAGTATCCGTCTGAAAAAATAGGTATCGAATTATCTTTATAATATCGTTAAGTACAGTCAAAATGACTAAACAAATGCACACGTGCGTTGCAACACGCATGCGCCGTGCATGTGCGTACAGAAACCAACGTTTTCGACCACGTTGCACGCATTAACAACAAAATCCTGACTTTTTGTTTGCGAGGAATATCCGCGATAGGTGAAGCGTGATAAAGCGAGGTATTGCTTTTATTCAGAATGCGCACGTCTGTCCGAAGACATCCATATAGATACAACAAAACACACACGCCACTGCAGACACACGCGCGTAACGACGAGCCCGCGCGTAAACGGACACGCGCGCACACCGTCAAACTGCCGCGCGCGCGCGCGCACTCTCCACAGCACCAGACGCGCGAGGGACAACGGACCGCAAAGTACGGGCAAGGTGACTAAAGTTGTCCCTGAACGCATCATCGGCTTTTCGGTTCCGGTCCAGAATCCTGTGGAGACTTTGGAGGCGCTATTTTACATTTGGGAGGGAAGGAGGGGAGACGGGAGGGGAGACACTGCGCCCTTTGACGAGGAAGAGGAGGAGGAGGAGGAAAAAGAGGCGGCTGCATGGTGCGCGATGACGAGACCCTGTTGTGGACTTGCCGGGCACCCGAGTGGACTGGAGCGGACCCGGGCTGCAAAATCGCGAGCTACCGAGGTGAGTGCATCGATCCCCTTGTCGATCGCGCGTTGGGTTCGCGTTCCGGTTGCGCGTCAGATTCTCCAAAGCCGATTGAAAGGCGCGCTTAGATGTGGAGGTAGTGATTTGTGGGGGCTACAAAGTGAAATAAGGAAAACGTCTGTGTGTGTGTGTAGAGGGGGTGGGGGGCTGAGGGGGTGTCGTAATCGCATGTCGGTTTACTGTCTTTTTATTCAAGGCGGATTTTTTTTTTATCTTAAACGAGCATTTGAACGCATCTTCTTTGAGGTTGAGGGGTGTCAGGGGAGGGAAAAACACAGTTGGGATGATTAAAGTGCAGTAATACTTTGAGGAATTGCGTGGGCAACATCTCTCACCCCCCCCCCCTCTTTTTTTTTCACCTCCACCCTCCTCCCCCTTATCGTTTTCATCTTTTGTGTGACACAAATCGTGTGTTTGCGTTTTGCGCGTTTCCCAACGGACATGCCCTTCTTATGTTCCACTTGCAGCACCTGCAACCTCTCCTTTTTTTCCTGACACACACTCACTCGCATAAAATGACAGTGTGTCATATTTGACCACTAGATGTCACTCTATTGGGTGGTCCAACCGGAGAATCCAAATTAAAACACACTGAAGTGACAAATGCAAAGAATATAAAGGTACTTTTAAATAAACGCAGTATTCGTATTGGGCATCACTGTATAGTATGCTGGGAGCACGGCAGGAAACAGGAGAAAAACATACATAAAGTAATCAACACAGCCTAAAAGATCATCGGCTGCTTTCTACCCAGTCTGGAGGACATTACTGGTTTGCGTACCATAACATTTGCCACCACCTCTTTCACCTGTTGCCCTCTGGTAGGTGCTACAGGTCCCTTAAATTAAAGACAAACAGACTCAGAGACAATTGTTTCCCCTAGGGCCATCACCACCCTAAACAAGCGCACAAAACTGTACTTACTAATAAATGTATGAATTATGTTATTGCTAATAACTGTAAAAATATATATTTGATATTTATTTGGGGATTTTTGTTGCACTATTGTTATGATGCACTATTCTTTTTCATTATTAGAACTTAGGCCAGTCAATGAGCACTACGTTGCATAAAAACTGCCTATTTATCCAGGCAGTATTTTCCCTTTTTTCTTCATTACATGTTGACCCTGGAGCACCTTGTCTTGTTGCATACAGTGCTTAACAACTTTGATATCAATGAATATTCAAATCGATTCAACACACGCTGTATATATAGTTATATATATATATATATATATATATATATATATATATATATATATATATATATATATATATATATATTAATCCATCCATTATCTGCACCGCTTATCCTCAGTAGGGTCGCGAGGGTGCTGGAGCCAATCCCAGTCATCTTGGGGAAGTAGGCAGTGGACACCCTGAACTGGTTGCCAGCCAGTCACTATATAGATGTCATGTTTGTTGTTTGTCCTTCAACAAAAAGCATATCATTTTCCATTATCAAGCTTTCTTTTTTAAATCCAACGAGCCACTCGAGAGCGCCAAAAAGCTACGTGCGGCTCCAGAACTACTTGTTGCTGACCCCTGGTGTAGTGTCGTGCAAGCCAAAACGAAAAAGAGAATTACAAAGTATGGAGACTCAAAGTGACCAAACCGCACTATTTTTCTTATTTTGTCTACAAAGAAAGAAAAATATTGAAGGAGAGAAAAAGAGAAATACAAAAGAAAAGGAAGACAGATAAAATGGGAAAAAAGAACAAATGAAGGCAAAAACAGAAAAACAATAGAATAGAATAGAATAGAATAGAATAGAATACAACAGTATTTATTGACATTGACATCAACGTGGTAGAAAATTGGACATGACTCCAGAGTAAGCATGTTGAAAATACTTTAAAGAGAAAAATAAAATAGAAGACTGTCGGAATAGGTAGGCATAAATGTTTACAACATAGTGCTTAGAGACTGGCCCATCCAACCATCCATTATCTGCACCACTTATCCTCAGTAGGGTCGCGGGGGTGCTGGAGCCCATCCCAGCCATCTCCGGGCAGTGGGCAGGGGACACCCTGAACCGGTTGCCAGCCAGTCTCTGGGCAGACAGAGACAGACAATTCGCTCGCTCATTCACACCTAAGGACAATTAGGACCGGCCAATTAACCTGACATGCATGCTTTTGAAATGCGGGAGTGCCCGGAGGAAACCCACGGAAGCACGGGGAGAACATGCAAACTCCACAGGAGATTCGATCTCATGACCTCAGAACTAAATAAGTCGCAAAATAAATATTATTAGTTGTGCGCGCTGGTTTTAGGAGGTGATGGCCCTGGGGGAAAAACTGTTTATTTGTCCTTAAAATTGGCAAGAAAGGAGAAGGAAATGATAAAGTTAAAACTTATATAAACTCTATGTTGGCAGAATTAAACAAATAAAAACAAGCATTAAGGTAAATAAATTTATTAGCTGTCTGGTGGCCCATCACCTCTTGCCCCGGCTGGGCTCCCGGCCACCCTGCGCGCCCCCGTGTGTTTAGTTAACTTTAGTCACACAGGAAACAGATAAATACACCGGAAATGCAACTTCAAAATAAAAGAGTACAAAACTGATAAACGTACAAGAGATGCAATTAGACTGATTATTGAACTGTTACTTCATGTGTGTGTGTGTGAAAGATTGTTTTTATATTTAGGAATATAAAAACAAGTTATATTCACAAAGTGAATTCTGAGAAATGTTACAACCAAAACGACCAACCTATCATTAAACAAAGAAGGAAAAGTGAAAAAGTAAAGGTAAAAAGAAAGACAGAAAATAATAACATATTAAAGAAAAAGAGGAAAAAGAGGAAAAAGAGAAAAAAGCAAGAAAAAGAAAAATTAGCTGAGAAAGTAGCAGATGATGAAGATGGTGTGAGCCTTATTACAGTATATAATAATAATAATAATAATAATAATAATAATTTCCTTTGTATTGTCATTCTTTGTAACAATGTACACAGAACGAAATGTCGATACACCTGACCCGTTGTAGCGAGCCGATGCAGCCGCAGCCAACAGAGGGCGCCGCCATTTTACCAATGTTATAAGTCTTAGGTATGACTCGGCCGAGGCTTGAACCAGCGACCTCCCAGTCTCAAAGCGGGCGCCCTACCATCTAGGCTACTGAGCTGGTATATGTAAAATAACTACAAATTTCAAACACTTTTATAACAATCCATGTGTTTTTTGCTTATCATATAAATGTATTTTATTTTTTTCAACCCCCAGGAGGCGCTAAATAATACTCACTGCCCCTTCAAACCCAGTAAACACGCACTCGTACACACACTCAGGATTAGCAGTCATCGCCGTGTGCGACTTCCAGATTAGAATTGAGATTCTCCCGAGCCAAAGATGCACAAGACCCGGATTAACAAAGAAAGGCGGACGAGTGATGGACTGATTTAAAAAAAAAAAGAAAAAAAAAGGGAAAGGGCTAGATTAAAGTGTAATGTCCAGTGAGGGAGAGGAGAACGGGTTTGCAGGAGGGAATCCAGGGCGAGTGTTGCTGTGTGTGTGGGGAGAATGGAAAAGAGGAGAGAGCAGAGATGGCTCGTCCTCTTTGCACCCCCCGCCGCCTCTTTTTGATCTCTTCTTATTCAGATTCAACAGCGGAAGACGCTTATGTAACACTCTCCACACAATTAGGGGACGCACAATAAGAACCTCGGGGATTGCTCAATTAAAGCGCCCCCCTTTCCCCCCAAAATATGACTTCATTTGTGCATAAAGACTCATACCGTTTCGGGGGGCTGAGGGAATGACCAAATGTCCTTAAATACTGATGATGTTTTCCAATTGTGAGGTCCTAAAATGGAAATAGGCATATTACTCTAAGCTTTTAGACAGCCTTCTATTGTAGAATAGAATAGAATATACCTTTATTGTCATTGTTACAAAATGGGTTGAACATATTGTGACAACGAAATTGGACGTGGCACTCCAGTTTCACATTTGACAGTGAGGTTAAAAGAAAACCAAAGAAGATAATGGACACTGTTCAGTGTCGTGCAGTTATGGGAGGTAGGTGAGGCACAGCCTCATGGAAATATACATTTAAAACTAGATCCAATTGTTATCTTTAGTCTGTGTTCAAGGTCTTTCCTGTTTAACTTAACAGTATTTGGAGTGGCTATACAGATCCAATGTGTGGAGGTATACTGGTAAGGAGTCATCAACACAGCCCAGAAAATGATCAGCTGCTTACAGGTCATCATGGAAATATAAAACTAAAAATAAATAATATGCAGTGTCTGAAATAAAGCCTGCCCGGGCTTACAAAACGTCTCCGCCCGGGTGGCCGACAACTTTTTCAAGAAAAAAAAAAATATTATGTTTTTATGTTTTTCAAATCAAACGTTTGCTTTATTCCGATTTCGAAATCTTTGTTCGGTTTTGGAATTTCGGTTCGCTAGCTAATTTGCATACCCGGCAGCCAATCAGAAGCTTGCATCGAATAACTTCGTGCTTCCGGACTTTCCCGAGCGTTATAAGGTCGTGCATTTGCATATCATTTTCCAAAGTAGATGCACAGAGAACACAAAAAAAAATGGATACGTAGTTAGGAATGAAGCCAAAACCTCAGCCCCAGTAGAAAGATTCAAAAGAAGCTAACAAAATTGATGATGCTACAAAACGTAAACGTACATTAAAAGCATCGTGGAAGAGGAGTTCACGTGGCTTGTAGTAGACAATACAATGCAAACATTGCATGAATGAAGTTGAGTAAATCCAGGTACATACTGATGGCAGATGGAAAACAGCCATGTCCTATACATGCAATGAATGTTATAAGTAGATTTATAATTAACTTCATTTTAAAGAGATGTTTTGTTATATATTATGATTCTCAATCCTTAACACTTTGCAACAATGGGCAGGCAACTTTTCAGAGTTGTCTGCCCTGGTGTCCGGTAACTTTTTCTCATGAGTTTCAGACACTGTAATACGACGATATTTATTTCTGTTTAAAGTTATTTATGATTTAAATTTTTGAATGCAATTAGTATCTAATCTATTACTGCGATGGGTGTTCGGAGATGAGGAGTGAAGCATGCAATTCTCTTGCCTCATGGCAGGGGGCGTAAGTGAGACCAAGGAATCTGATGTGGCGCACACCTCCATTCAATAAAACAGATATCCATTGATGCTTATCTTCAAGTGGAGAAGTACATAGACTTTGTTTATGAGTTAAGCTCAAACAATAGGTTTTTATTCCAGGATACAATTTGTATATTGCTCTATTGCTCTGCCAAACACACGTTGAATAATATGGAGGTTCATTTATTTGTAAAATCATACTGTGCTTCAACGGATACAACCCCCGAAGCACATCACTGGTGCTGTTCAATTAGCCGGAGCTATTAGATGGCCGAGGGGACATGTGAGGTCAATGTCAGACTAATAAAAGAGACGTCGAAGAGAAAATTAACATAAAAAGCGAAACCTGGCCCATAGATCCCGCAAAGAGGCATAACCATTAAAACTGTTTAATCTGGGATTGAAGGCGATAGGAGATGATCATATTATGGTTTAATAGACACTCAAAATGAGGAGAGAAGACATCAATGGATTTTGAGCTTGAGAAGACTGTACAAAATCCTCCGGATATATAAAAAATATATATATTTTTTTCAAAACCTGTTTTAAAAGTATTCCCCGGGGCCCTTTCTTTCTATTACAATTTCGTTTTCTGCCCATAAGAAGTCTCTAGTTTCAGTACCGAAGAATGCAACCTTGGTTTTTGGGTCTAGTTGAAGACGTTAGTTTTCGGCATAAAAGAGGATCATGCTAGTTTTGGGCAAAGAAGAATACAATGCTAGTTTTCAGCATGAAGCTAAAGACTGATAGAAGGTGAATACAGTGATGCTAGTTTTAAACATAGAAGTATATGTCTCTAATTTTTTTGCATAGTAGAAGAACTGTCTAGGGTACAAAATAAAGGATGGGGATTTTAGTTTTGGCTAAGTTGAAGATGTTTGTTTTCTGCATAAAGAAGACCGTGCCAGTTTTGGGTAAAGTATAGGACAATGCTAGTTTCAGGCTTATAAAATGGGGATGCTAGGTTTTGGCATTTAAGAAGCCGGTTATAGTTTTTGATTTCGTAGAAGACAGGTAGCAATAGCTTTTGGCAAAGAAGAAGACAGTGCTAATTTTTGGCATAGAAGAAGACGTCTCTGGCGTTTAATGTTTTTTAGCTTTGAAGAACACGCTCATTTTTCCACATGATGACAAGGATAGTTTTGGCATAGAATAAGATGCTAGTTTTTGTACTAGCATATAACAATGTTACCTTTTGGCATTGAGGACCAGTTGTGGGTGTAGTAGAAGACGCTAGCTTCTGGTACAGAAGAAGAGGACGCAAGATTTTGGTGTAGAAGAAGATGCTAATTTTTGATGGAGAACAAATCAGAAGTACACAACAATACATTTTTGTGTACAAGAAAACTATGTCATCAAAATTAGTGATTTTAGTTTAAATGGAGGAATATAATGCTAGTTTTGCTGTCGACAAGTCCCCAGTCTTTGGAATAGAAGAAGACGATGCTCCTTTTTAGTGTAGAATAAGTTGCTAGGTTTTAGTCTCGGATAAGACGATGCTCGTTTTGAATGTAAAAACGTTGCTAGTTTGGGGCACAGAAGCACACAATATTGTTTTTGTCAAAGAAGACTACAGTTTTTAATCAGAGAAGAAGACAATCCTAGTTTTTGTTGTCGAAGAAGACACATTTACTGTAGCTTTGTTGTAGAAGAAGCCGCTGGTTTTTGGAGTAGAAGAAGACAAGAACCAGATTTGAATGTATAAGAAGTCCCTTGGTTTTGGCAATGAAGAAGCCAAATCAAGTCATTAGCGTACAAGTTTTTAGTGTACAATACTACTGTTGGTATAGAAGAAGACGATTCTAGTTTTTAGAGCCCAATAATACAGTGAAAATGTTTGGTGTACAATGCTAGTGATGGTATATAAGAAGTCAATGCAAGTAATTACTGTTCAAGTATACAATGCAAGTTTTTAGTGTACAATACTACTGTTGGTATAAAAGAAGACAATGCTAGTTTTTAGAGTCCAAGAATACAGTGAAAAACTTTTGTGTACAATGCTAGTGATGGTATAGAAGAAGACAATGCTAGTTTTTAGTGTACAAGAACACAATGCCAATATTTTAGTGTAAAATACTACTGTTGGTATAAAAGAAGACCATGCTAGTTTTTAGACTCCAAGAATACAGGGAATTTTTTTTTGTGTACAATGCTACTGTTGGTATAGAATAAGACGATGCTAGTTTTTAGAGTCCAAGAATACAGTGAAAATGTTTCGTGTACAATGCTAGTGTTTTATAGAAAACGACAATGCTAGCTTTTAGTGTACAAGTATACAATGCCGTTTTTTAGTGTACAATACTACAGTTGGTATAGAAGAAGACAATGCTAGTTTTTCATGTCGTAGAAGTTACTAGTTTTGATAACAGAAGCACACAAATATTTTTCTGTAGACCTTTAGTTTTTGTCATAGAAGAAGTAAATTATAGTCTTCATTATAGAAAACGATGGTAGTTTTTGGCATAGAACAAGAAAATGCCAGTTTTTGGTGAAAATGAATAGTGCTGATAAATACATCCCTACAAGTACATCCCTAGTTTTGGTCACAGAAGCATACAGTGCTATATATATATATATATATATATATATATATATATACCGTAAATTCCTGACTATAAGCCGCTACTTGTTTCCCTAACTTTCAACCCTGCGGCTTATTCAGTGATGCGGCCAATTTGTAATTTTTCTAACGGCCGCCAGTGGCGCTCGAGTGTTGCTACCATTAACTGGCCTGGCACAGCCACCGTTTGGGATGAAAGCTATATTATTATTATTAAAGCTTTGAAAACTCTCTCGGTGTACCGTCTTTCTTTGTAAATATGTGTAACCCATGTATAATATGTATTTGCAACTGTATATTTTTGTAATGTATTTATTTGTATTTATTTTAGACACTTATTCTGATATTTTTGCACGGGTGAACGAAAAATGAGGGGCGGAACAAACGCGGGGTGCCGAGTTTAAGTGGGGATCGCTAAAGGTGAGGGACAGACAAGGAAAGAAGAGGGGGTAAAAAGTTGGTTAAAGAAAAAGGAGTTGCGTGAGTAAATATGTTCATCTGATATATTTTTCCCACCCTTACCTTTTGTAATATACACTTTTTTCCTTGGATTACTTTCAACGGGACCCGGACTCTGCAGGTCTGCATCAAATCTTAAGTACCGGTATCATTTTCCGTTCATTTTGCCGGCAGTGATTTTTGGACTGTGGACTTTAATGAAGGACATTTAGTTTCAATCACGGGACTTGAAGTCGGGTTTGGGTTAATTTTGAGTTTGTGTTACATGTTTAAATGTGGGCGCATGCGGCTTATATACAGGTGCGGCTTGTGTATGTATAAAATCGGTTTTCCTCTTAAAATGTGGTGGGTGCGGCTTATAGTCAGGTGCGCTCTATAGTCCGGAATTTACGGTAGTTGTTATATAGTTGTTGGCAATCAAGTAGAAAACACTTGCTATACCCCCAGACGAATATAAGTATCGATGACCTAACAGTTATCAAGGAAAACAACAATAAATCGTATTATTCATTCTAAAAACGTTTGATATCGGTAGCAGTACAAATACACCTCCTTCTAGGACTACTGCAGCAATGCATTTAGATTTTGCGTACCCTATCTATGCGTAGTCACAGATGTGTCTTTCTGGCTCACCTTGGTGAACGTGAGGTGGCAACCTGCCTGCAGATTCTTTAGCGTAAACGTCTGGACGGCTACAAAAGCAGATGACGACCGAACCGCACAACCTCGGCGAGTTCATCTCATCCCCGGCTTTTTTATCTGACGAGCTCCATCTTTCTCAGCCGTCTTTCAAAAGAGACGTTCGTTTATATAACCGCCACGCAGAAAAAAAAAGAGGGCTGGGGAATATAAAGATGGGGAAAGACAACTGACCCAAAAGGGAAAATGTTTTAAACAGCTTGTTTGCTAGCACAAGGATTCTCGTTACAAATTTTATTGAAGGTCAATATTTTTAGGTGAAATTTCCATCTTGAATAGAATTCAAAAGTGTTATTTTTAATGTCTTGTGGCATTAAAATAATGCTATATCCATTGAAACCTGGTCATCCTTTTTTTATTTTATATTAATTATTTAATATTTTATTTTTAATTGTATTGCTTGTCAATGCAACATCCATTGCAGCCTGGTGATTCCTCATGTGCGGTCCCTTCTCAGGGTTTCTTCATTTTCCTCAGGTTGAGGTTTTTGAGTTTTCCCTTGCCCTCATGTAGGTTTTAGATCAGAGGAGGGTGTCATAATAGTCTTTAGTTTGCACAGCCCTTTGAGACTCATGTTTACGCTAAATGAAAAAAGGCCTATATCGCATAAATATGTATCTAAATTTCAAGGACATTATGTCCAACCATCCATTATCTGCACAGCTTATCCTCAGTAGGGTCGCGGGAGTGCCGGAGCCCACTGCCCGTAGATAGGGGACATCCTGAACTGGTTGCCAGCCAGTCGCAGGGGACACAGAGACAGACAACCCACTTGCTCATTCACACCTAGGGACAATTTGGACTGGCAAATAACCTGACATGCATGCTTTTGGAGGAAAGCGGACTGCCCGGAGGAAACCCACGCAAGCACGGGGAGAACATGCAAACTCCACACAGGAAGGTGTGATCTCGTGACCCCAGAACTGTGTTGCACACGCGCTAACCACTGCGCTGCCGGTCTGCGGACATTGTGTCAAATATCAAACATGAAGCGGTACTGCTCTCTAAGGGAGAGCAGTTACCTCAACTGTTATTGATGTTTTAGGGTCCTTATGGCAATAATAGCACAAACAATGACCTCAATTGAAAAGATAAAACTACAATTTCAGTCACATACATCCAACATGAAAAACTAATACTATCTAGTGGCACCAAATAACTCAAATGTTGACTTGTTATATTCTCCTGTTGGCTTAAATCGAATAATTATCTCAACTTAAAGATGAAAAAATGCTATCTGTCATAAATAACCAACAAGGAACACCGTTGCGGTCTAGTTGTCAGAACCCGAACAGACGGTGGACCCAGACGCGTAACGTTTTCACACAAACTTTATTTTACGGGAACGGGGCAGTCATGAGCGGGAACACAAACGCCAGCGATTCAGCGATTCCTGGGCAGAAGAGATCGAAGCCGGACAGGACAGACGGGATCGATACCAGATACAGGATACACGAGCAGATACTGGACAGGCCGAGACAGACGAGATCGATACCGGATACTGGAGCAAGATACCAGACAGGACGGGACAGATGGGATCAATACATGAGCAAGATACTAGACAGGGCAGGACAGACAGTATCGATACCGGATAATGGAGCAAGATACCGGACAGGAGGGGACAGAATGGATCAATACTGGACACCGGAGACTGGAGCAATATACCGCACAGGACAGGCTGGATCAATAACGGAGCAAGATACCGGACAACAAGACAGATGGGATTGATACCGGATACTGGAGACTGGAGCAAGATACCGGACAGGACCAGACAAACAGGATCGATTCCGCATACTGGAGACTTGAGCAAGATGCCGGACAGGACGAGACAAACGGGATCGATACTGGAGACTTGAGCAAGATACCGGACAGGATGAGACAGACGGGATCAATACCGGATACTGGAGCAAGATACCAGACAGGCCAAGATAGACGGGATCAATTCCAGATCCTGGAGCAAGATACAGTGCAAGACGAGACAGGCGGGATCGATACTCGATACACGAGTCAAAAAGTCTTGCAAGGGCAGAGGTTTGTTGACGGACTGACAAGGAGTGAATAAGAGCACCGAGTTTAAATAGGAGGGAAGCCAATCAAGTGAGGGCAATGGGCAATCGTGACACGCGTGGCACAAAATTACCTCAACTCAAACTTATGATGTGATGTTATACGATCCTTTTAGCATAGCTTGCATAAATAATGACCCCAGTTTAAAATAAAAAGGGCTGTTTCTATCCAAAATATCCAACACGAAACACTAATGGTGTCTAGACGCTGAAAGGTCCCTCGATTAAAATGTCTGATTTGAGATGTTTTACGCTCTATTAAGCATAAATTGCATTGATGATCACCTCCATTTAAGAGAAATAAACGCCATGTCTTTCAGAAACATGAAACGTTAATACTGTCTAAAAAAAAAACATAGCTCAAATTTATGACGTTATGCCCGCTGTTATACATCTGCTCTAGCTTCAAATACCGTTTAGAATTACAAACTAAAATCGCATTTTTTACTCCTCCACTTTTAAACTAATTAAAAGAGAATTAGAAACGCATTTTCATGTACAATTACAACAGATGTAAGTATGGAAATCATGTGAATATGATTAAAAATTATTACAGCCGCCAGGCCTCACCGGGACATAATATATGCAGAAATATGTATGTTTTTGCATGTGTGCGCACGTGTTTATTTGCAGTGGAGGAATAAATTAGCTGATGTATACGAAATGGCCGGTGGACTTGTGTGACTTGTGGTTTTTTTAATATATTTTCTTTAAGTGTGCGATCATGTGATGAGAGTGCTGATGACATTTGTTGATATTTCTTGACTCTGATTGGTTGCCGAAAGCATTGCCCTGGTAAGGAGAGCCTTCATAAGATAGCGTACTCTACAGTAGATACCCAGGATGAGCCATTATCCCTAAAGTGCATATGGCAAAGTGACATTAATGTAAAGCAGGATATAGAAAATAATGGTTCAAGCCAAGAACTACTTTTTGTTACATATTCGCGCAATAGAATAGAATAGAATAGAATAGAATAGAATATACCTTTATTGTCGTTGTTACAAAATGGGTTGAATATATTGTGACAACCAGGGTTGGGTAAAGTTACTTTAACTGGATTACTTTCAATTACTTTTGGACTACTCCAATACCAAACATGCTAATAAAAGACAAAAGAAACTAAATATGAATAAAATGACTAAATTTTGTGCAGGCTTGGGGAGTAACGGAACACATGGAACGGCAAAAATGATGTTGGCAAGCTGTTTGGATTGATTTTCATTTTGTTTCTGTCGTAGTTTTGCCGGAAATCAAAGAGATCAAAGCCAGGAGAGAAAGCTTACCACGTGTTGTGAGTCATAATTGTATTCATAGTTTCTTTTGTCTTTTATTAGCATATTTGGTATTGGAGTAATCCAAAAGTAATTGAAAGTAATCCAGTTAAAGTAACCTCACCCAACCCTGGTGACAACGAAATTGGACGTGTCACTCCAGTTTCGCATTTAACAGTGAGGATAAAAGGAAACAAAGAAGATAAAGGAACAAAGAAGATAAGGTTATAATTTACACAATATAAAGGAACCAAAAAGATAAAGATTATAATATTGACAATATTTACGTAAGAAATGTGGGCAGTCCAAGTCTAATCTTAGTTTTCAGGTCAATAATTGCCTGGCGACTGAGGGTATTTGTTGCCGAGCAAGTATTTATCAAGGAAAAGATGAGAGATAAAAGAACACTGAAAGTAAAAAGATTAACTGGAGAGCCTGAAGCCGCTGCACTCGCGCGCGCCGCCATCTTGAAATATTATCATGTTATTACTATGTTATTACTATATTACTACTATGGTAATTATTACAGGTAGGGTTTAATAAAAAAAAGACACAATACCCAGCACTGGTGAGCAACTTTTCGGGCCCAGGGCACCATGTTGGAGACCCCCGAGCTGGGGTGGACCTTTCTAAATAGGAAAAAAACATTGTTTGTACAGTGGTGCAACATGACTTGAGTTGTTACAGTGGAGTTAATGGGTGGATGCAGAGGTGGAATTAGACGGGAGATCAAAATCAAATCTGATTTGAAGCCTTCACCATGCGGGAATTGTCATGCTTCGAGAAGTTTTTGTGCTTTAATTGTCTCTTGATTTTCCCAGTCTTTGGGCATTTAACTTGTGGTTAACCATACGTGTGCTTTCTTCGTATCGCTTCAAAATTGTTACCTTCGTTTCCATGGTTATTGTGTTTTTGGTTCTCCCCTTAGTATCAAGTCTTGGGATCCATATTGGATAGATGAGTGTTGTATCTCAGAATGGATTATGAGAATTTTCAGATCTGGACATTTTTTTTGTAGCATTTAAGAATACCATTTTTAGGTGGTTAAGCTGTTCTTGTACCATGTTCTGAGAATTGTGATATTGATTGATTCCTCTAGATCAGGGGTCTCAGACCCAATTTACTGCGGGGCCGTCGGGGGTCAGCGTGAGGTAAGGCCAAAAAAGGTTCTGATAAAAATAATCCACAGTCTCAAATATCTTTAGCTTTTCTACAGAAAATCTAAGAATGAACAACATTAGGAATTAATATGAAATCAATCAGTATTACATAAAAATTTGGGGGGGGTGCGGTCAGCTAATTTTGCAGGATCTCAAGAACCGGAACAGGAGGCGGACCCAAATGCGTGACGTTTCTCAAACAAGCTTTTAATTTACGGGAAACGGGGCAGGCATGCACATTAACCCAAACACCAGTGATTCGGCGATCGTTGGGCGGAAAACGTAAGGCAGCAGTCTGGCGTGGAATGACAGGAAGCCAGAGGCCGACGAGATCGATAGCAATAACACGAGTAGATATCAGACAGATGGGGTCGATACCGGACAGGACGGGACAGACAGGATTGATATCAAAACTGGAAATCAAAATTGAACAGGACAAACTAGACGTTAACGAAACCGGAGATTGATATAAAACAGGGCAAAATAGACGGGAACAATACCATACAGGAAACAAGCAGGAAACCGGACAGAGTCTAAACCGAAGTCTTGCTGGTGCAGAGGTTCGTTGACGGAATGACAAAGGGAGAGTGAGAGCACTGAGTTTAAATAGAAAAGAAGCCAATCTGTCAACCAGCCGGAGCTGGCGCCACACGGAATGGGCCAATTGGGCGCCTTGGCAAACGTGACACAAGGTACTATATTACTCTAAACTATGACCTCTTCCTCACGTGCAAACAGGAAACCAGAGGCCGACGAGATCGATAGCAATAGCACGAGTAGATATCGAACAGATGGGGTCGATAACGGACAGGACGGGACAGACAGGATTGATATCAAAACTGGAAATCAAAATTGAACAGGACAAACTAGACGGGAACGAAACTGGAGACTGATATTAAACAGGACAAAAGAGACAGGAACAATACCGGACAGGAAAAACAGGCAGGGAACCGGACAGAGTCTAAACCCACGTCTTGCGGGTGCAGAGGTTCATTGACGGACCGACAAAGGGAGAGTGAGAGCACTGAGTTGAAATAGAAGGGAAGCCAATCTGTCAACGAGCAGCAGCGGGCACCACACGGGCGGGGCCAATTGGGCGCCATGGCAACCGTGACATATACTGTAAAAAGAACAAAAATTGTGAGGTGGTGGTCTACTGTGCATGCGTATATTCCAATAGTTGATTTGTAAGTGTTGAGGAAGCAAAGCCACACTTTGCTAGCTCTGCAGCACAAAAGTCCATCACCGCAAGGGTAGCCGAGGTAATGCAGCTGGCCAGAAAAAAAAAGAAAAAAAATCCATTGAAAACCAATACAAAGATGAACCCTCTGTGCAATTTCCAAATGCATTACCTCAAAAAGACGTTTCAAAAACATACACACTACCGCAGCGTGCTGAGCAAACGGTTGGGCTCCGAGGCGCTCTGGATTACGGTTTGTTTGCGGCAAACAGATGTCCAAGCGGCCGCAAAAACGAAAAACGACAGCCGGGGAAGTGAAACGGGTCAAACAAAGATGCGTAATTGTCTTCTTGTCCACTCATCACATTAAGATACATTGTGATCGTCGCCAGCCAATGAAAACGGCGTCTATCTCATTACCAAAGCAAGAAACGACAATCTAACTGCTAAGTATCTCATTAAAAACAAACACACGGACAAAAATAAAACCATAAAGACGGTCTGTTTCTCGGATTTAACAATGTAGGTGGTCAGTGTAGTGTGTCTAGTATTTTTCACGCTTTGAACAGCACAAGCAAGGAAAATTTTACCCTGATTTCCGATTAAGGAGCAGAAAACAAATTATAAATGTCGCATTTAAAGGAATAGCAATAGAGCTTAAACATGTATTTGACGTATATAAGGTTCAGTTTGAGTATCAGAAAATCATGTTTATTTGTGACGCCCTTAATCACAAAGAGTCTCAAAGGGCTGCACAGACCACAGACTACCATTTACACATCCCCTGATCTAAAACCTACATGAGGGCAAGGAAAAACTCAAAAACCTCAACATGAGAAAAATGAAGAAACCTTGAGAAGGGACATGAGGTCATCCCCCTTCCAGGATGACCAGGCTGCAATATCTTCCAGTGCAATAACAAATAATAAATCACGGGTGTCAAACGGGCGGCCCGTGGGCCAGATCAGGCCCGCTAAGGGATTGAATCCGGCCCGAGAGACAAGACGCAGAGAAGCGCAAGAGAAAAACAAGTTGCAGGTTGAAATATGTCAACTTGATGTTGCTAAACCAGGTGCCTCTCACAAAGACACTGTACTTGTATTTATTTCTTATCTCTCTCTCTCTCTCTCTCTCTCTCTCTCTCTTTTCCACCCCTTTTCTCCCACTCTCTGTCTCTGTCTGTTTCACTCTCTATGTCTCTATTTTTCTCTTCCTTTGTTGTTCTTTGTCTCTTTCTCTCTCTGTGTCTTTTTTAACTTATTTTGCTCTAACTTCCTTTTTTCCTTTTCTCTTTCTACCCTTCACACTTTCTTTTCTCTTTCTTTCTCTGTCTTTCTATTTCTCTGTGGATTTCTTTCTTCCTCTCCCTTTCCTTCCCCCTCTCTCACAACTTCTCTTTTGATCTCTTTTGTTTCTCACGCTCTCATCCTTTCTCTCTTTCTTTGTCCCGCCCTCTATCCTTTTCCCTCCCTCTTTCTTTTATTTCTTTATCTCTCTTTTTCTTTCTCTTTAATCTACTAGTCCGGCCCCGACAGAAGGTTTTTTCTATCATGTGGCCCCCGAGTTAAAACGAGTTTGACACCCCTGTAATAAACAGATATTGATCAGGAGGTAGAGCGGTTTTTCTTGGGATCAAGAGGTCGCAGGTTCGATTCCCGGCTCCTCCGTGTCATCTGTCGAAGTGTCCTTGGGCAAGACACTGATTCCCTAATGCCCCCAATAAGCAGTTTGGCGCCTTGTATGGCTGCACGGCTGCTATTGGTGTGTGAGTGTGTGTGTGTGAATGGCTAAGTGTGAAGCACATTGTAAAGCGCTTTGGGAGGTCTTCATTGACTTAAAAAGCGCTATATAAATGCAGACCATTTATCATTTATATATAGACTATTTTTGCCATGAGGGCAGAACATAAAATGGCTACCTAACCATGAGAAATCAACCAATACACATTAGGCTTTTTCAGCTAGTAAGCCTGAGTTTGTGTGTCGTTGCACTTTAGGTCTATCAATTCTTTCACAGTTCTGAATTAAAAAGCAGGGAAAGTCACACGCAACAGTTCCCTACGATACCATCAGCGTCATTGTCCAGTCATTGAAGATCCTATATTGCTCAAGGAACGACAAAGAGCCAATCCAGTTTGGTCTGATACCATGGCAACCACCAATGACAACTAAAGAAAAAGACGTTTTCACAAGTCTATGTTGCAATCTGGCTTTTTTTCCATAGTGTGGTTTGAAAGTTCCCTGACGCTGTCGTTGAGAAATATTGAGTTTTTACCGTGCGACACAGCACTCATTTGTGCGCAGTAGTAAATAAGTGCTTATCTTTTTAATCGATACTTGTCACAAATAGTCACATGATCCGAGAATATGTGACCTAGACAACTCGGAGTAGATCTGAAAACAGAGTAGCAGGAAAACAGTTTCAGGTGTGTGGGGATGGCACCATTGGGAGTTCTGCATCCAACAGGGTTGGGTAGGGTTACTTTCATTGGATTACTTTCAATTACTTTTGGATTACTCCAATACCAAATATGCCAATAAAAGACAAAATAAACTAAGTATGAATACAATTACTAAATTGTGTGCAGGCTTGGGGAGTGACGGAAGACATGGAACAGCAAAAATGATGTTGGCAAGCTGTTTGGATTTATTTGCATTCTGTTTCTGTCGCATTTTATGTTAGTTTTGCCGGAGATCAAAGAGATCAAAGCCAGGAGAGAAAGCTTACCACGTGTTGTGAGTCATCATTTTATTCATATTTAGTTTCTTTTGTCTTTTATTAGCATATTTGGTATTGGAGTAATACAAAAGTAATTGAAAGTAATCCAGTTAAAGTAACCCTACCCAACCCTGACAGCAACACATTATCTTCATGTTTTATAAGAGTTAAGAAATACAACCGCAAGAAAAGGACAACTAGTTAACGAAACTGAACAAACAAGAAATCAGGTCCAATGGAAACAATTTAACTATTTACACTTATTAACAAAATATCCCATCAGTGGGCGGCCTGGTAGCTGAGTGTTTTGCATTGGTCCAAATACAGCTACCAGCATTCCTTTGTGGAGTTTGCAGGTTTTCACCAGGCTTGCGTCGGTTTCCTCCCACATTCCCAAAGAACATGCATTTCAGGTTAATTGGCCGGTCCAAATTGTCCCTAGGTGTCACGAGACCGGACCAGATCGGAGGCAGGAGGCAGGAAGGGCGAACTCATTCGCGTTAACGATCAGTTACTTTTATTAAGGAAATAAAAGTCGTCCAACACTCAGGGACAAAAACAAAAACAGGCTTACAGGCAAACAGGAACTCAGACTAGGAATACTCACAAAACAAGCTTTTACTCAGAACTGGCAAGTACAGGTTTCCTCAAGTCAAACAGAACAGAATAATGCAAAGTAATGCAATGAACCCGCAACCGGCAATCCCCAAAACCCGCCCTTAAGAAGCACACACGCAAATTAAAAAAACTGTTACAGCCGGTGCCAAGGGGGCGGGGCCAGCCGTTCGCCACGGCGACTATGCTGGACATGACACTAGGTGTGATTAAACGAATGAGTTGTCTGTCTCTGTGTGCCCTGCGACTGGCAATCAGTTCAGGGTGTCCCCTACCTGATCTGAATTTGAGATATCCTTTAACTTTGTTTCTAGAAAAAAGATAAAAGAACAAGATTCCAGGGCGGAGTTGGGTCCCCACGTTGCGTTCAAGGCCGCAGGTACACGAACGTCTTGTCAGTGCTCCCCACGCTTCGAAAAACCTGCCCGCTGTCCCGAGGCTACATGACCTTCTTTTCTAATAAATCCCCGTCTGTCATGTCCGCCTCCCATTATTTTCCCCCCAAATAAAATCGACCTGCAGGCTTTCGCAGACAGCGACGTGTCGGAATTACCTTTTTGGGCGCCTGCGCTTCGTCCCTTTTAAAGACTGTCAAGCTTTTGTGTGCGCGCCCCAAGCCATGACATTCAACATGAATATTTCACCGCCAATGTAAATAATTCATCGGGACCAAAGCGGGACTGGGCAGTTTCTGAGCATATCAATGCTTGGAGCTTGGCGAGTTGTTAAGGTTTCCTTCTGTCAAAGATTGAAGATATGATTTAGACTCTGCAGAGATGGTCCATGCTCATGCCGCATTATCATTTCTAGAACATTTTTACCTAAGAATTAATTTTTGTTATCTATTCAGATTATTGGAACCATTACCTATTGATCCCTGATTGGATTTCTTTGAACTTCTGCACTTCTAGCTTTGCTAGAATGGCAGTTTAGCAACATTGATGTCTTAAGCTGTCTATGGAAACCCATGATGCAAATAATATAGTCTTACCCAAATGGCAAATCATTTTGCTCGTTTTACGTATGTTTTCTCTTATTTTAAGATGTTTTATTTATTTATTTGTAAAGTTGGCCGTTTTGGATATGTGCAATTCTCAGAAATGAATGCAATGAAAATAACTTGTTTTTATATTCCTAAATATAAAAACAATCTTTCTCACACACACACATAAAGTAACGTTTCAATCATCAGTCTAATTATATCTTTTATACGGTTCTCTATCTTGTATCCTTTTATTGTGAAGTCGCGCTCGTGTGTGTGTGTGTTCCTTTTCCTGTTTTCTACTGACGAATAATAAACCACGCCTACAGAGTGGTAGGTCCTGTTCGCCGAGAGACACAGTCGGGTGAGCATGGCGCTACCACGAAGTAGTTTTATAACTTATTATCTGTTTTTACTTGGGTAATACAGCCACCAGAGTTTTTATAATGTTTAACTTTAACATATTTGATTTATTTTTTCTCAAAAAAAAGCAAAAAAAAAAAAAAAAAAAAAATCACCTTTAAAATGAGCAAAATTTGTCTCAGCTAGCGGATGAAAGATTGTTTTTCCCATTTTAACAGTTTTTTTTTCGGCCCACATTAGAAAAGGCAATGCTATTTATCTATCTAGGTGTGAGAATTCTCCCACCGTGGTCCGCTACTAAATTTGAGGGAGCGGGGGGACTGGGGATCCTCTCCTCTCTATTTCTACTACCTAAGAGACAGCAAGGCAAAGAAAGGGGGGCGAGAGACAGAAAGGTCTCACAAACCCTAGTTATAGAACACTAAATGTGAGAGGATGTGGAAGTAAAGCGACTGAGTGGTAGAAAGAGGAGATCGGAAGGATGATGACTAAAAGGAATGTTTATGTGTTAGCCTTGAGTGAAACAAAGATGAAAGGAAAGGGCGAATTACAGCTTGGAGGTATGTATTCTAGAAAGTCTGGAGTTATGGGTGGCCATGCTAGAGAAGGAGTGGCAGGGGTGAGAAAGCAAAGGAAAAACTGGTGGAGTGGAAAGAGATACATTCTAGGTTGATGTGGGTGCGATTAAAGTGGGGTGTAGAATTATGGATGTTTCTAAAAGTCAATGGTAGATAGGACAAATGGTAAATAGACTGCATTTACATAGCGCTTTAACCAGTCACTGAGAACCCCCAAAGCGCTTTACAATGCACTTCACACTTAACCCATTCACACACACACACTCAGACACCGATAGCGGAGTCTACTATATTTTTTCATTTTTTTAGTATTAATGTTCCTACTTCTTTTCCAAGACAATGTATCTTCAAATGACAAAAACTATTCTTAAAATAAGCAAACTTTTCTGCCAATGGAGTAAAATTTCATTTTTCTGAAGCCTGAAGAGGGATGGGTGCCACCAGGCTGTATTTACCCAGGACACACCACAGGAAATGGTGCCTGTCTGGTTAAAGGATCCAACCGACCAAGCAACAATAGATCTTGGATGTCTATAGCCATTGATGGCAGCATAGCTAAAATAGATCTCTGATGTCTGTAAACATCTATGGGCAGCCTACCACAATAGATCTTTGATGTCCAAAGCAATCTATGGTATCTAACACTGTAAAAAAAGACAAAAGTATATTCTTATTGCTGATTTTAGGTACATTTTTTCTTATTCTAAGACATTTTATCTTATTTCTAAATAAAAAAGAAAAGAAAATTCATCCTTAGAATAATGAAAATGATCCCATCCAACATTTTGCTTATTTTAAGAGATACACATTAGGAATAAAAATATTAAAAGGAGCACAAAAAACAGCCAATGCTAGATACAAGACCTTTGCTGGTTAAACAAATTATAGCATCTCAAAATGAAAAAATATACTGGACTGTCTCAGAAAATTAGAATATTGTGATAAAGTTCTTTATTTTCTGTAATGCAATTAAAAAAACAAAAATGTCATACATTCTGGATTCATTACACATCAACTGAACTATTTCAAGCCTTTTATTATTTGAATATTGCTGATTTTGGCTTACAGATGAAAAAAACTATCTCAAAATATTAGAATACTTCCTCAGACCAAGTAAAAAAAAAAATTTTATAACAGCAAAACTAAATCAAACATTTGAAAATGTCCATTGATGCACTCAGTACTTGGTTGGGAATCCTTTTGCACGGATTACTGCATCAATCCGGCGTGGCATGGAGGCAATCAGCCTGTGGCATTGCTGAGGTGTTATTGATGCCCAGGATGCTTCGATAGCGGCCTTCAGCTCATTTGCATTTGTAGGTCTGGTGTCTTTCATCTTCTTCTTAACTATACCCCACAAATTCTCGATGGGGTTCAGGTTAGGGGAATTAGCAGGCCAATCAAGGACAGTGATGCCATGGTCAGTGCACCAGTTACTGGTGGTTTTGGCACTGTGGGCAGGTGCCAGATCATGCTGGAAAATGAAATCCTCATCTCCATAGAGCTTTTCAGCAGATGGAAGCATGTAGTGCTCTAAAATCTCTTGGTACACAGTTGCATTTACTCTGGACTTGATGAAACACAGTGGACCAACACCAGCAGCTGACATGGCTCCCCAAACCATTGCTGACTGTGGGAACTTCACACTGGATTTCAAGCAACTTGGATTTTGCTCCTCTCCAGCCTTTCTCCAGACTCTGGCGCCTTGACTTCCAAATGAAATGCAAAACTTGCTTTCGTCTGAAAAGAGGACTTTGGACCACTCTGCAACTGTCCAGTGCTTCTTCTCCATAGCCCAAGTCAGACGCTTCTTCCGTTGTCTTGAGTTCAGAAGTGGCTTGACCATGGGAATACAGCTATTGTAGCCCATTTCCCGGACACGTCTGTGAACTGTGGCTTTTGATACCTGGACTCCAGCTTCAGCCCACTGTCTTTGAAGCTCCCCCAAATTCTGGAAGCGGCTCTTCTTCACAATTTTGTTAAGGCTGCGGTCATCTCTCTTGGTTGTGAAGCGTTTCCGGCCACATTTTTCCCTTCCAACAGACTTTTTGTGGATATGCTTTGAAACTGCACTCTGTGAACAGCCTGCTCTTTGAGAAATTTCTTTTTGTGTCTTACCCTCCTGATGGAGGGTATCAATGATGGTCCTCTGGACAGCAGTTAGATCAGCAGTCTTCCCCATACTTGTGATTTAGTTTACTGAACCAAGCTGAGTGTTTTTAAGGCTCAGGAAACCCTCGCAAGGTGTTTCGAGTTAATTAGATGATTCAGGTGATTAGTTGAATAGCCTACTTGTATACTTTTTCATGATATTCTAATATTTTGAGATAGGATTTTTGAGTTTTCTTAAGCTGTAAGCCAAATTCAGCAATATTCAAATAATAAAAGGCTTGAAATAGTTCAGTTGATGTGTAATGAATCCAGAATGTATGACATTTTTGTTTTTTTAATTGCATTACAGAAAATAAAGAACTTTATCACAATATTCTAATTTTCTGAGACAGTCCAGTATATACTTAAAGAAAACCTGAATTTTCTGCCAATGGAGTAAAAGTTACTTTCTTTGAGGGTACGAACAATGGATCTTGGATGGCTATAGCAATCAATGGCAGCATAGCTAAAATAGATCTTTGACATCTAAAGCCGTCCATGCGAAACACTGCGAAAAAGTAAATTATTACATCATTGGCAGAAAAAGATGCTAGTTTTAGGAATACGGTATTTTCTTTTTTTAAGATGTTATTCCTCCCCCAAAAATAAAATATATCATCCTTAAAATAAGCGAAATTATCTCATTTGTGTGTTTGACTAAATATGTATCCTTGTTTTGAGTATATATTTCCTATTTTATTAGAAAAATAGAGGAAATGAGGTAAGGTTTTATTTCTGCAGTATAGCAACAATTAACATTAAATATATTTTGACATCTAAAGCGGTCTATGGCAGCCCAGCTACGACCGATCTTTGATATTTAGCCATCCATGGTAGCCTAGCTAAAACAGATCATGTATGTTTCAAAAACAGACTCCTATAGCCTACAATGGCATTGCTCATTGTAAAAAATGTGTTTATCAAGTCATTTTGCTTTAGTATAAATACTTTCTGGTTAAAAATTTAGGTAATTGTGCATGTATTTGGATCAATAATTTAGGAAACAGCATTAAAACAGGAAAAAACAATCAACTATGCGCTAGATTAGATGAAATAAAAATGCTCTTATTTTGATAGAAAAACTCAATAAAAAAATCTGGAAAAACATGTTCTTTAAAGGAGCAAATATGGCAAAATTTGGCCAAGATTTATTTTTTTGCACTAGAGCTAAAATCCATCTATGAAGTCAATGGCAACGTAGCTAGATGCTTGACGTCTAAAGCCACCTACAGAATCCTGATTAGAAAAGAAGTCTTGAAACACACAAAACCAGCCTAGATTAGATCACTATCCCTGTTCTAAAT
Organism: Urocampus carinirostris; assembly: GCF_059441175.1. NCBI lineage: Eukaryota > Metazoa > Chordata > Actinopteri > Syngnathiformes > Syngnathidae > Urocampus > Urocampus carinirostris. The sequence continues at coordinate 31,923,928 of NC_142357.1, forward strand.
ATAAAATTTCTTATTTGACTAGGAAAAACAATACAAAATACCCTAAAAAAGAAAAAATAATATTCTAACTGAGCAAAATATTGTACCAATGAGGTAAGGTTTAATTTTTTGGTAGTAGAGCAACAGTCATCAATGGCAGCCTAGCTGAAACAGACCTTTAGCAGTCTATTGCAGCTTAGCTACAATGGATTTCCTTCTACACCAGTCTCTGGCAGCATGACAACAATCTTTGATTTCTAAAGCCGTCTATGGCATCCTAGCAAGAATAGATCTTTGATGTTCATAGCTGTCCATGGCAGGCTAGCTACAATAGATCTTTCACTTCTATAGCCGTCTATGGCGGCGAAATGGTTTAGAGCAGGGGTGTCAAACTCATTTTAACTCGGGGGCCAAGTCATAGAGCAAAAATCCTGTCGGGGGCCGGAGAGTCGATTAAAGAGAAAGAAAAAGAGAGAAGAAAGAAATAAGAGAAAGAGGGAGGGAAAAGGAGAAAGGGCGGGACAAAGAAAGAAAAAGAGAGAGAGGGGGAGAGAGAGTGAGAAACAAAAGAGATAAAAAGCCATGAGAGAGGGGGAAAAGAAAGGGATAGGAAGAAAGAAACCCAAAGAGAAATAGAAAGACAGAAGGAGAGAAAAGAGAAAAGAAAGCGCAAAGGGTAGGAAGAGAGAAAGAAAAGAGAGAAAAGGGAAAAAAAGGAAGTTAGAGCAAGGCGTTAAAAAGACACAGAGAAAGAAAGAAACAAAGAGCAACAAAGGAAGAGAAAAGGAGAGACACAGAGAGTGATAGAGACTGAGAGAGAGAGTGTGATAAAGGGGGTGGAAAAGAGAGAGAGAGAGAGAGAGAGAGAGAGAGCGTGAGAAACAAGAGATAGAAAGTCATGAGAGAGGGGGAAAAGAAAGTGAGAGGAAGAAAGAAATCCAAAGAGAAAGAGAAAGACAGAAGGAGAGAAAAGTGAAAAGAAAGCGTGAAGGGTAGGAAGAGAGAAAGAGAAAAGAGAAAAAAGGTAAAAGGGAAGTTAGAGCAAAGAGGTTAAAAAACACAGAGAGAGAAAGAAACAAAGAGCAACAAAGGAAGAGAAAAAGAGAGACACATAGAGTGAAAGAGACAGAGAGTGGGAGAAAAGGGGTGGAAAAGAGAGAGAGAGAGAGAGAGAGAGAGAGAGAGAGAGAGAGAGAGAGAGAGAGAGAGAGAGAGAGAGAGAGAGAGAGAGAGAGAAATACAAGTACAGTGTCTTTGTGAGAGGCACCTGGCTTTGGCAACACCAAGTTGACATATTTCAACCTGCAGCTTGTTTTTCTCTTGCGCTTCTCTGAGTGTTGTCTCGCAGGCCGGATTCAATCCCTTTGCTGGCCTGATTTGGCCCGCGGGCCGCCTGTTTGACATCTGTGGTTTGGAGGAATGGGTGACGCTCTCCTATCGTGAGAGGCAAGCCAGGACAATTCTCCGTCATCTTTTCAAGAGACTGAAAGGAGCGCAACATTAATAGCGGCATTAGGAAACAAGGAGCTAAGCCTGCTTATGTGGCGCTAATATTATTTCAACAAAGGACATTTGGCCTCAGAAACAGATGCACAACACTTCCTGGAGGCAGCTCAGTTCATGCATGGCGTGCGCAATGCATAGAAACCATAAAAACAAATTATTTATAGTCGAAGCTATATGATATAAGTAACATTGAAAATTAAAAAATACCCTAAGGCAGCGGAGCATCATAACAACAAGTATGGATGGCCTTTAGTTAAGCTGAATGGATTTTTAACGTATATAAGCTTCTATGGCAGCCTAGCTACAATAGCTCTTTGACGTCTAAAGCTGTCTATGACATTCTACAATGCAAAATATAAATTCGGACCTAATTGATAGAAAATTGTGTTGATTTAAATATATGTTTCTTGTTTTTCAAATGAAATAACAAAAATTATCCTCAAAATAACCACAATTATCATAGCCAGTAATACCAGCTCAGTAGCCTAGATGGTAAGGCGCCCGCTTTGAGACTGGGAGGTCGGTGGTTCGCGCCCCGGCCGAGTCATTCCTAAGACTTAAAAAGTGGTCGGCGGCGCCCTCTGTTGGCTGCGGCTGCATCGGCTCGCTACAACGGGTCAGGTGCAATCGACATTTCGTTCTGTGTACATTGTTACACAGAATGACAATACAAGGAAATTATTATTATTATTATTATTATTATGGTAAATATATTTTCTCAATTCAACACATATTTTCTACCTAGTTTGGAAGAAATATAATACAAATGAGCATAACACATGACCATAAGCTTGAAAAAATTATTCTGTGTCATGATGACTGATCTGAATCACCTGTGCCCGCTCATTTGGCGCCAACTGACGCGGGTTCTGATTGGCTCCCGGACAGTATTTGAACCGAGTCCTGTCAATCCCCTGTTGTAAGTCTGTCTGCGAACCTCAGTGTATACTAGGCAAGCCTTTTTCAACCCTGACCCCCACCTTTCCTGTTTTTGCTACAGTTTGCGCCGGCATACAACACTTTTCTGACCCCGACCACGTTTTTGCTCTCCTGTCCCGGCTATCGACCTGTTTTTCCGTCCTTGACACCGCCATCGCTTGTGACTTAAGATCCACTTCCGTGTTCGGATCACAATCCGAGTACAAGAGCGACTTGCTTCCCGCGCCTAGAAAACACCGGATCATTGGCGCAGCCCTTCCTCTTTCCTTTAATAAAACTTGTGAGAATGCAATTGGGTCCTGTTTCCATGCTGGTCCTGACATTCCGCTTTTTTAAAATAATATTCCTTGAGAAACAATTAAGAATTCCTTTTTTGCAGAGAACTGAAAAAGCATAGGAATCCAGAAAAATCCAGTAAAGAAAAATTATGTATAGTACAACATTTAAGATACAGAATAAAGATTAAATATTTCTCAAAAAGAATGGAGCATATAATCAAGAAGAAAATAAGTATTTAAAAATTATCACAAAAAAAAAATAATACTTTTTCTAATTCATTTTCTAATGTTTAAATGATTTAAAATGAATCCGTAGATTGAAATAAAGATTAGAATTATGCTAAAAATTCTTTTGAAATCAAATTGTTTTTTTTATATTTAAAAAAGTATTATTAATGTCACGGTTGCCATGGCGCCCAATTGGCCCCGCCCGTGTGGCGCCAGCTGCGGCTCGTTGACAGATTGGCTTTCCGTCTATTTAAGCTCAGTGCTCTCACTCTTCCTTGGTCAGTCCGTCAACGAACCTCTGCCCCGCAAGACGTGGGTTCTGACTCGGTCTTGTTTCCTGTTGGTATTTCCAGTCCGGTATTGTTCCCGTTTATTTCCTCCTGTTTAATATCACTTTCTAGTTTCGTTCCCGTCTATTATTGTCCTGTTAATTATTCTCTCCAGTTTTTGTTCCCGTCTAGTTTGTCCTGTTTAATTTCGATATCCTGTTTCAATATTAATCCTGTCTGTCGGGCAATTGGTATCAATCTCGTCGGTCTCTGGCTTCCTGTCTTTCCACACCAGACCGCTGCCTAACGTGCATGACTCCCCATTTCCCGTAAAATAAAAACTTGTGTGAGAAACGTCACGCATTTGGGTCCTGATCCAGGTCCGGTTCATGACAATTAACTGCACAACCTATAAACCAAGAACAAGCTGGATCAAAAAATAGTATTTTTCAAATCTTCAATAGCGATCACAGAAATGATACCTTTTCACTCCATTTACACTTAATACCCATGACATCTTAATGCGTCATTTCCATTTTTTCTAAGTGACCAGAGACTGAGCTTTTAGCTTTGGATTGCTAAAGAAGGAACCAAAATATGTCAAAATCCAGGAAAATATCTCAACTGTTTAACAACATGCAAGGGATTGCTACTGACATTTCCCGCATTCCTAAAATTGCTCACAAATGATTTCTGATTCTCGACACGGACCGGCAATTTGTCCACGATACGTTCCCGCCTTTCTCTATCATCAAATCAGCGACATGGCAGATGGACACTAGGCGCCCGCCATCTTCTTCGCCTCTCCAAAAGCAGATGTTTGCGTCGTTGCTGTTTAAACCACCGATTTCGCAAATTGGCGAAATTAGCTCCGTTCTGCCGAGGCGTTCGCTCGTCTCGGGAAATGTGACAATGTGTCCGTCGTGGACCGGTTTATTTACAGATGCTCGGATGAAAGCGGAAACCGAGATTTGTTTGACAGCGACACGGGACGCTTTTCATCCGTCGTCACGAAAGAAGAAGGCGCGAGCATGCTCGTCGCGTTGTTAGATTATGAAACGACAAAAACATGGGAAGCTGATGTATCCATCTGACCTCAATTTGTAGGAAACATCTCATCTCATCTCATTCGCTGCGCCACTTATCCTCAGTAGGGTCGCGGGGGTGCTGGAGCCTATCCCAGCAATCATCGGGCACTGGGCAGGGGACACCCTGAACTGGTTGCCAGCCAATTGCATGGCACACGGGGACAGACAACTCGCTTGCTCATTCACACCTAGGGACAATTTGGACCGGCCAATTCACCTGAAATGCATGTTTTTGGAATGTGGGAGGAAACCCACGCGAACACAGGGAGAACATACAAACTCCGCACAGGAAGTCTGGAGCTGGATTTGAACCCACGCAGGAGGTTCCCAAGACATGAACTGTGCCTCACATGCGCTAACCACTGCGCCGCCGTGCTGCCGTTATTTCAACATCTTACGTTATAATTACAACAACAAAAAACTGGAAAATGTTGTTGCAAAATGATTGCCCCCCTCGACCCTCCCCAACCCCCGCGTTCTCTCAGCTTAGCAGACTGACTCAAAAAGTCCCCTGATAACTCTTGAATGATCCAATGTCGGCCTAAATGACTAACTATGATAAACCGCGTGTACATGTGTGTCATTTAGTCTCAGTTTATATGCACCTGAACAGACAGCATTATGAAGCGTACTAAAAGCATTATGAAGACCAAAGAATGCACCAGGCAAGTCATGAAAAAAGTTGCGGAAAATTCCAAAGTAAGAATGGGATACAAGAATATTTTGCAACATTTACACATCTCCCGGAGCACTCAAAAAGGAAAGAGCATAAAACCACTTCATACCTAACAATACCTGGCCGTCCCTTGAAATTTCCAGCCCAAACAAGGAGAAAACTAATCAGAGAAGCAACCAAGAAGTCCATGATCACATTGGATGACTTGCAGACATACGCAGCTGAGGTGGAAAAATCTGTGCACAACACAACTATTAGTCATACTCATAAATCAGCGCCCTTTATGGAAGTGTAGAAAGAAAGCTTTCTGAAGAATACCATAAAAATGTCCGTATGGACACATGGGCGACATGAATAATATGAGGAAAAAGGTGCTCTAATCAGAAGAGACCAAAATTTAACTTTTTGGGCTTAAAGCAAAGCATTACGTTTGGTGTAAGAGTAACACCACCACCCCTGTCAAACATGGTGTTGCCAGCATCATGCTCTGAGGTTGCTTTTCTTGGAAGATCATTCGAGTTGATAGGAAGACAGATGGAGCCAAATACGGGGTGATACTGGCAGAAAACCTGTTGGAGTTTGCAAGAGACCTAAGAACGGGGCAGGGGTTCACCCTCCAACAGGACGACGACCATAAACATAAAGTAAAATCTGCAATTGAATTGTTTAAAACTAACAATACAAACGTGTTAGAATGGCCAGGCCAAGGTCCAAACCTCAATCCTATAGAGCATTTGTGGAAAGATATGAAAATGCTGTGCTCACCATCAAAGGTTTGAGAACTCGATCTGTATGGTAGGGAGGAATGGGCCTATATTTCTGTATCAAGGTCTGCAAAACACTTGTGGCTGTTATCACGGCAAAAGGAGGTTGAACAGTATTACGGTAACTGAAAGGAGGACAATATTTTTGAAACATCTATTTTTTAAAAGATTTTTTATCACATTATAAAACGTTTCTTTTCTCGATAGTCTTTCTCGATAGTCAGATGTTGTTGATTATTTTAAACTATTTGGAGTTTTTTTCTATAATTTTGAAGCCTGAAATATGGCAATAAAATGAAAATATATATATTTTTTTTTTTGGTGCTCGGTAATTTTGCGTTGTGATAAGAAACGGAATAGGAGGAGAACCCAAATGCGTGACGTTCCTCACACAAGCTTTTATTTTACGGGAAATGGGGTAGTCATCCACGTTGACGCAAACGCCAGTGATTCAGCAATCGTTGGGCGGAAGACGTAAGGCAGCAGTCTGGCGTGGACAGGAAGCCAGAGGCCGACGAGATCGATAGCAATAGCACGAGTAGATATCAGACGGATGGGGTCGATACCGGATAGGAAGGAACAGACAGGGTTGATATCAAAACTTGAAACCAAAATTAAACAGGACAAACTAGACAAGAACGAAACTGGAGATCGGTATAAAACAGGATAAAATAGACGGGAACAATACCGGACAGGAAACATAAGCGGGTAACCCACGTCTTGCGGGTGCAAAGGTTCGTTGACGGATTGACAAAGCTAGAGTGAGAGCATTGAGCTTAAATAGAAGGGAAGCCAATCAGTCAACGAGCCGCAGCTGGCACCACACGGGCGTGGCCGATTGGGCACCATGGCAACCTTGACACTAGGCACTAAATTACTGTCATTTTTATCTCTTAAGGATAGAGATATGTCTCAAAAACAGATTTCTTGGTGATCTACTCAAGACCCTAAACTCATATCTTGATAAATGCACACACGAGATGAAAAATTGCAACTCAACTTCAACCTCTTCCTCACGTGCAAACAGGTAATAACAAATAGCAATAAATAGCAGGTTTTTTTGTCAATAAAATGAAAGAAAACATATGCATGTAAAAATATTATAGTAAACATATACAAATATGTAGGTTTCAAATTAAAAAATGTGCAAAGTACAGGCTGGAATGTAAAGAAGAGTTTTGCATTCATATGGCAGAAGGCAAAGAGAGGAGAGGGGGTAGTGCAGGGAGAGAGTTTAGATATCTACATATCTAATAATATGATCAGGAGGTAGAGTGCTCGTCTTGGGATCAAGAGGTCGCAGGTTCGATTCCCGGCTCCTCCGTGTTATATGTCGATGTGTCCTTGGGCAAGACACTGAATCCCTAATGCCCCCGATAAGCAAGTACGGGCCTTGCATGACTGACTCCCTATTGGTGTGAGTGTGTGTGTAAATGGGTAAGTGTGAAGCACATTGTAAAGCACTTTGGCAGGTCTTCATTGACCTGAAAAGCGGTATATAAATGCAGACCATTTCCCATTTACCATTTGTGACTGTTCAAAATACACAATCCCCATCAAGTTGTTCCGGTCTGGAGCCTTTTAGTGATCCCAAAAGCCAAGAAGAGATCCGCAGGTTCGAGAACGTTCTCCATTCGGGCAACGGTGCTGTGGAATGCTCTGCCCCCTGAGATTTGATCTGTAACCTCAGTGAAACTGTTTAAATCTAAGCTTAAAACACACCTGGATAGCCCATGAATGACCTTTATATCATGTTGGCAATATCTGTGTATTATTTGTTATTCCTGGAAGGGGTTTACCTCATGTGCGGTCCCTTCTCAAGGTATCTTCATTTTCCTCATGCAGTGTTCATTTTACCTCTGAAAAGTGACGAGTCCCGGGGACTCGCATGCTCGAAAATCTATGGGTCCCAACAGAGATCTATGGGTCCCCAAAATTTAGTGTTATCGAGGTTGAAATTGTAAATCGGTGACAAATATATGATAAAACTCTATATATCCATTCAGTTTTAATCATCAAATTATTAATTCATTTTCTGCATCAAATTATTGTTGGTAATATACCGATTAAAGGGATAACCACAAACCTGTCTTTTTTCATTTTGTCCTTTTATACTTCCTTTTTTTCTAACTTCTTAACATAATAATTCGTAATATAATGGATCAAAGCAAGTGAGCCGTTTGAGAGCCGGCTCTCTTGAATGAGTTGAGCCGAAAAAGCCGGTTCTCTAAAAAGAGACGGACTTTTCACCACACAACTCGAGATCGGCGTGCAGACGAAAACTCGAACCGCGAGACCAAAACAACATCTGCTTGACGAAAAGTTTGGAGTGCGGTAAATCTTTGTTTAAAAAAAATGTAATCGGGTGATAATGACAATTTTGTGTCAAAAAAGTTGCCTCCCGGGGACGCACGTTGATTTGAGACTATGCGTCCCCAGCAAAAATGATGCGTCTAGGACGCGGGCAAACGAGACCACTGCTCATGCTGAGGTTTTTGAGTTTTTCCTTGCCTTCATGTAGGTTTTAGATCAGGGGATGGTGCAATAATAGTCTGTAGTCCGTAATAATATGTGTCCTGTGCAGGTCTTTGAGACTCTTTGTGATTAACGGCCATACAAATAAACATGACTTGACTCATGTTGAGGTTTTTGAGTTTTTCCTTGCGCTCATGTAGGTTTTAGATCAGGGGATAGTGTAATAACAGTCTGGAGTTTTCAATAATCTGTGGTCTGTGCAGCCCTTTGAGACTATGTGAATAAGGCCGTCGCAAATAAACATGACTTGATTTAAGATTGTCCTTAAAAGGGCCTTCAAAGTGCCATGAAAAATTAGTTCAAGGTAAAATAACTTAATATCTGCGCTACTTTTATTAAACCAGATCGAGCAATTTATTCACCACTCGCCACAAAACATCTTCAAACCCGCTGCACGATTTACCAATCAGCATTTACACGGTTCATTTCTGAATCTTCTCGCTTCTCTCGCGGCAGGTGCCGAGGGCTGAATCGGAAATGCGAGCGAATAGGAACTCGGCAATCAGCGTTTGAATACGTTTGAATGTACAGTCGGGCGAAGCACTCAAAAGCACCGGAGCACCACTCCGCGACACAGTCCATTTGTCGTATTGTGTCCGGGCCTTTCACATGTAAATTTCACGTAGAGTCGAGACATGTTCTCGGAGAAATTGCAAAGAAACGTCAAAACCTAGAGACAATGCTGCTGTAAGAGTTTTATGGGGGGGTTTTATTCTGCTTCCGTTATCTCCTGACCCCGAAATCACGCGATGTGTTCTTCGCGTCGCCATCATTTGGGCCGGGATTAGACGTGTTGTCTTTTGCGAAAGCACGAAAAAAGCTGGGATTCTTTGCCCTAATCTCTACTAGCTCTACTTTTATTGTGAGCGTCTCCTCAAAGACATCTCCTCGGGAAAGCAATCTAGAAAAGATCAAACGGGATTACGCCATCAACAAAAACGCTCCGAAAATTTGTGTTCGGTCCCGTGAGATTACGCCGTCTTTAGCGGCAATCCCCAAATGGGCGATTGTGCGGAGGGACGATAATTCGGATGAACGGGAAAACGCAGATGGACGTTTACAAAAGAGTTGGAGACACAAATGAGCAACGATTATTTTGCAATAGATACATTTCCACCCTATCGGTGAAAAAAATTGAGCTTATTTTAAGTGTAAATTTTCGAGGTTTAGGATATTTGATCTTAAACAAGCAGCTTATTCTTATCAAGCGGATAATTTTCAAGGTTAAAAAATGCTAATAAAAGACAAAAGAAACTAAATATGAATAAAATGACTAAATTTTGTGCAGGCTTGGGGAGTAACGGAACACATGGAACGGCAAAAATGATGTTGGCAAGCTGTTTGGATTTATTTTCATTTTGTTTCTGTCGCATTTTATGTTCGTTTTGCCGGAGATCAAAGAGATCAAAGCCAGGAAGGAAAGCTTACCACGTGTTGTGAGTCATCATTTTATTCATATTTAGTTTCTTTTTTCTTTTATTAGCATATTTGCTATTGGAGTAATCCAAAAGTAGTTGAAAGTAATCAAGTTAAAGTAACCCTACCCAACCCTGATCATACATTTATTTCCACTTCCGGCAAAATCGGTCCTCATTATCACCTCTCCTGGTGCTGATTTATTGTTCCATTTTGCTTGCGTTTCCAATAAACAGTTTATTTATCCCGCAAATCAAGCGATAGGTCGAGTCCATTTTTGGGTTTATCGGTCACGTCTCCAGCGCCAATTCCATTTTGATAGTGGAGAATAATTTGAGTTTGAACGGACCGGCATACAATTCCTTTTTGTTTTTTGTTTAGCTTCCTATCTGGCCTATCTTTACAGGCATCTGCTTAATCGGATGTTAAATTGCTTGCGTGGTCTCGGAGTTATTCAAGCGGCCTCTTTTATCAACACGGGCCGAACACACAATAACGTAGTATGCTATCGTGTATTTGTGTATATGTGTGAAAAAATTCCTAAATAATTAAAAGCTTCTTTTGTGGCGCAATGCATCTCTTTATGACTCGTATCTGGCAGGTATGGGAAGGTATTTCCCTCTCCATAATTTCTCTCCTGACAGCCTGGGCTGAAAAAAAAAGAAAAATCGTGATATAAACTTACTTATAAAGTACGTTACCTCGGGCATCCTCACATTTCATTTTGGACGTCCCCTGCATAACCGTCGGTCTTCGGTGGCTTTATTTTTCCAAGCGCCCCCACAAAGGAAAAGCAACTTGACTTTTTGATTTGTATTCCCAATATGTTTTTCCCGACAGGGATATACTGGACACTGGGTTATTTATTGTATAGAAGCAGGGTTAAAAGGAGGGAGTTAAGGAGGTTTTTCAATTAGAAATCAAATTGGGAGGGAAAAATATAGGAAAAAATGGCCGCCCATCACACCCTCAAAGAAGCCCAACGACATTGGAAATATTCTGTTTTTTGTTTTTCATTATTCTAAATACTTGTTTATATTGTTCATATTCTTAGCTGTTATTCATGATTCACTGTCTTGCTGTTGTAACAGAATAAATTTCCCCATTGTGGGACGAATAAAGGATTATAATATCTTATCTTAGCTAAAAAGGCCTTAACTTTAATTGCAAAACTGAACAAACGTCGCATAAATCAACAGAACCATTAAACAACAAAGATATTTTTCTATGATACTGTTATGTATGGACAACATTGGCTCAACGTTTCCTCTTTCAAAATAAAATGTCAGGACCTGTGTCATTTTCCACTAGTGGCTGAAAATCAAAATAAATGTTTTTTTCTAATTTTTAGTTATAATTCTCAAGTTACAAAACAATTTACTATCTGCTAGGTAAGACCATTTGCTCGTTTTGAGTCTACATTTTCTTGGTTCATTAGAAAAAAATATATTGTACTTTATTTCTTATTTTTTATTTTGCTTAACTTTAAAATAGGCAAATTTATCTTATTCGGCAGATCATTTTACTTCTTTGTTTCCTCGTTTTAAGATATAATTTATATTGTATATTTTTTTTCTATTATTTGGAAAAAAAAATATTTAAATGAGCAAAACAACCGACCATCTGCTAGATAAGATAGTTTTAATGATGTTGAGTTTGCATTTTCTTACTCGAAAAACAAGAATAAATATACTAAAATAAGAAGATCTATACTTAATGAGCTACATTTTCTTCTAATGGGGTAAGATTATTATTTTTTTCCAGTGTAGAAAAGTAAAGTTGTACAATATTGAAAACTCTGCTGTTTTTCAGCATATCCTGTTCCTTGAATAAAATCATCCTTTAAACCCTATCTATCTTAATTAGCAGATGGTAGATCATTTTGCTCTATTTTCCTCATTTTTAAGGGACATTGAGCATTATTTAGTTCCTTGTAGTGGCAAAAACTACAGAAAAAGTCTTTTGAAACACAATATTGATGTGAATAATAAGAAAAATTCATATACGATCATATAATAAATTTTTTTTGTTTAATATTCCTATTTTTTTAACAGGAGAATCACTTCGAAATACCTGAAATAATTGTCCGTTTTCTTGCTGTTACGGGTACCCCTAGTAACCATAAACCTCGTGAAAGGCTAGGCGGAAAAAAAGTAAAAAATAGTGGTGTTTGATCACTCGGAGTCTCCGTGGTTTATATTTTCCCTTGTGCTTTGTTGCACGCGAGTTTATTTGCACTACACTTTACAGTGAAATCCATAAGTCCAACGGAGGTTTCTTCAAGAAGTATTTTCTACCAACAATGGAAAAATTATTCAAAACGATCCGTTTTAGAAAAAAAAAATGAAGGTATTATTTTAAAGGAAATTATAGTTTGATTTTAGTTTGTATTTGCCTTCGTATGCTTTTATCCTTAGAAGTACCTGAAAGACGCCAAAGATTATATCGAGGTGCTTTTTGTATTCTTGCAACAATTGTATCATCTAAGGATTAATCGAGATGGCCTTCGCTTTGGTGCTGGGTAGTGCGGGGAAGAGTTTGCCTTCTTTTGCCATTACCTTGACTTCTCAGTGACGCATTGTAGCTTTTCTGTTACAAAGTTTCACTTTCCTTATTGCTCATTTATCATACTCGCATGCCATCTAGCGACCAGCATTATTCACTTTATTTTAACATTTGATTTCTGTCCAAACCAATCAAATTATTTTCTTGCATTCATGTGACCTCGCTTAAGCCAATCAGATGCGTTGTTCTATGCCGAAATACGGAACAAAATAGGCGAGATGATAAACAACAAGGTACACGACAAAATACGTGACAAGATATGCGACAAGATAAGCGATAAAATATGATAAGATATGTGACAAGATGTGCAACGAGATACGCAACAAAATCTGATGATACGTAATATACACAACGAGATATGCGACGGGATACGCGACAAAAAATGCAACAAAATATGTGACACAATGCGCGACAAGCTATGCGACAAAATAGGATAAGATATGTGAAAATATACGACATGATACGCAGCGAGATATGCAACAAAATATGATGAATTGCAACAAGATACGCAACGAGATATGCAACGAGATTCACAAAAAAAAACGTGACAAGATATGCGACAAAATATGTAACAAAATAGGCGAGATGATAAGCGACAAGGTTCACGACAGAATACGTGACAAAATATGCGACAAGATAAGCGATAAAATATGATAAGATATGTGACAAGATGTGCGACAAGATTCGCGACAAAATACGATGATACGTAACAATATAAACAACGAGATATGCAGCGTGATACGCGACAAAAAAACGTGACGAAAAAATCAAACAAAATATTTGACAAAATGCGCGACAAGATATGCGACAAAATAGGATAAGATATGTGACAATATACGACATGATACACAGCGAGACATGCAACGAAATATGATGATACGCGACAAGATACGCAACGAGATTTGCAACGTAATACGCGACAAAAAACGTGAGAAAAAATGCGATACAATATGTGACAATCTGCGCGACGAGGTATGCGACACGATAGGATAAGATATGTGACAATGTATACATGATACGCAGCGAGATATGCAACAAAATATGATGACACGCGACAAGATATGCAACGAGATATGCACCGAGATTCACAACAAACAAGATATGCAACAAAATACCTTACAAAATAGGCAAGATGATAAGCGACAATGTACACGACGAAATACGTGACAAGATATGCGACAATATACGACATGATACGCAACAAGATGCGCAACGAGAAATGCATCGAGATTCACAACAAAAAACGTGAAGATAAGCGATAAAATATAATAAGATATGTGACAAGATGTGCGACGAGATACGCAACAAAATACGATGATACGTAACAAGATACACAACGAGATATGCAACGTGATACGTGACAAAAAATGCGACAAAATAGGTGACAAAATGCGCTAAGAGCTATGCCACAAAACAGGATAAGATATGTGACCAGATACGATAAAAACTATGAGATACGCAATGAGATGCGCGACAAGATACCTGACAAAATGCGCCACAATCTACAGAAAGCGACATACTGCGGGACAAAATACGGAACAGAATATCCAAACATACACGACCAACTAATCCTGGAGATACTCGACGAGATACATGTGACATGTCAAGGCATGTTCATTTGTGATGCCCTTAATCACAAGGAGTCTCAAAGGGCTGCACAGACCACAGACTATTGCAAACCACAGACTATTATTACACCATCCCCTGATCTAAAACCTACATGAGGGCAAGGAAAAACTCAAAAAACACATTTAACATTTCATATTTTAGGCAGTAGCTCAGGAGATCCCAGTTCGAATCCCTGCTTGTCCGTGTTACATGTCGAAGTGTCCTTGGGTAAGACACTGAACCCCTAATACCCCCAATAAGCAGGTTAGCGCCTTACATGGCTGCAAGGCCGCTATTGGGAAATGTGGAGCACATTGTAAAGCGCTTTGGGAAGTCATTGACTTGAAAAGCGCTATATAAATGCAGATCATTTCATTTTATTTCATTTTATTTAAATTGTTAGGGAGAAAACTATACTTACAACAAATGTGGCGTTTACCAAATTGTTCGGATTATCTGACTCCATTAACCAAACACAAACTTTATTCTCCTAACAAATGCATGCTCTTTTCTTAATTTAGGGAAAAATATTGACAAGAGACAGGCATTTTCACACGGAGGCAGATTTATTTTATTAAATTATTTCTTAAGTGAATTTCATTGAATTTTGCCGAATTATTATCGAATGAGTCTAATTATTCTTGTCGAGCCTCCCATCTCTCGTTTTCCGACCCGGTCCCCCCGTCTGTCTCTGCTGTCTCTTCCGTGTTCTGTCTTTTCGACACATCGGGGCATCGCCCCCTCCCATGGAGCCAGGTGCCAACGTCACCTCCTCCTCGCCAGAAGACACCGCCATGTCTGAAGGACTTACAACAAGAAAGCTTATAAGAAACCTCGTCTCCTTTTCCCGCATCACCCCTTGTCCTCGTTCTCGTTTTTATGTCAACATAATTCTTGTCCAGGCCACACTGACCCAAAGCCTTCCCTGTGAAAAATCCCCACTGCATTCAGCAAAATTTAATTTGTATTATACTAAATCCCTTATAGTCAATTCAGTTCATTTGTTTGCATGGCATATATTTAGGATTTATTTCTTCCTATGTTTATTTCTACATAAGCTTAAACCACCATTAAACCGCCATTTTGAAACACAAAAAGCCACTTCATGCAGCCTGAATTATTTTCGAATCATCAGATAATTAGCGGCCCTGCATCGTGCTTGCAAAACACAGATGACCTTGTGTCATGGGCCTTTTTTGTTACGCCGCGTAACGAAACCATAATTGTAAACAACGGCGAGGCCGAACGCGAAGGGTTTCGTACATAAAATTCATGAAAGTGGGAGCGAAAACAGATAAAACGTTGCCTTTACACGATATCTCACACGTGGTGGCAGTTGAGTGCCTCGCCTGGGGCGATAAATAAAATAAAAACGACGTTCCGAGAATAAAAAAAAAAGATGCAAGGAACGTTTCATTCAAATAGAAGACGTCGCCTTTTGATTTTGCCGCTGATGTTTTCTACGATTTTTTTTTTACTGTTGTAAGATCTCAATACTATGTTTGGTTTAACTTTGAAAACTCATCTATCGTAAGAGTACCGAGATCAAGAGGTAGCAGGTTCAATTCCCGGCTCCTTTGTGTTATATGTCGACGTGTCTTTGGGCAAGAAACTGAATATTTAATGCCCCAGATAAGCATTAGGGAAAAATATATACACATTAGGGCTGCCATTAACAAAATGTGGTTTTGAGTCACCCTCTGCTGGATCAAAGTAGTACTACAAGTGTAACGGGTGTAATAATAACTTTTGTTTTATTGAAACTCCTGCTGAAATATGTTGTATAGTTTTTGTGTAAGTGCACTGCAATGAACAGTGCCACCTGCTGGTATGGGGTAAGGTTTGGTTTGGCTTTTGACATGTGACCGGAAGGTGGGGTTTGTTGGCAGTCTAACAACGCGCTGTGAACGAGCTCAAAGATATCAAAGCCAGCAGAGGAGCTTACCATGTGTTGTGACTCATTCATTTGCAGGAACTGTAATAAAAACCTCATCATCCAGTCCAGCGTGAATGTGGATCTTTGGTGGGACAGGTACACCGCGGTTACACAAGCCTGTAATTTAATTGTCACAACGAAATACAATGTACTCTTATTTGCATGGAATTAACGTGCTGAGTGGCTCATAAATGCGACGCATGGAATCGATGATGAACGCTTTTAACAATTGATTTTATCTTATTGAGGGGGCAGCACGGTGGATGAGTGGTTAGCGCATCCACGGCACAGTTCTAAGATCATGGGATCAAATCCACCTGCCTTCCTGTGTGGAGTTTGCATGTTCTCCCTGTGCTTGCGTGGGTTTGCTCCGGGCACTCCGGTTTCCTCACACATTCCAGAAAATATGCATATCAGGTTAATTGGCCGGTCCAAATTGTCCCTAGGTGTGAATGAGCAAGTGAGTTGTCCGTCTCTGTGTGCCCTGCTACTGGCTGGCAACCAGTTCAGGGTGTCCTCTGCCCACTGCCCGAAGACAGCTGGGATGGGCTCCAGCACCCCTGCGACCCTACTGAGGATAAGCAGCGCAGACAATATATGGATGGATGGATGATCTTATTGATTAGTTGTTGCAGCCCTCATATATAGTGAGTTGTAGTTACTGACATTGTGAAAGTACCCTGAATGGACCATTTATCTCGCATGAGCAATTAGTACATAACATTTGTGATTCTGTATTTGCAAAGCTTATTTTGAAATGTTTAATAATAATAATAATAATAATAATAATGACGCAAATCTGGAGTTTACTACACTTCTTTATGTATATCTGTAATAATCAGCTGAATTTTCAAGTTTGTTTTTTATTCGCGAAAAGACCCATCGACCTATTGAATTAAATTTGGGAAGTCAAAATTCAAGGGTGCTATGACAAACAATCAAAGATAAGAAACACTGAGCTCCCCTAAAAAAAAAGTAATGAATAATATAAATTTGTTATAAAATAGTTATACTATTGTTTAATACCGAATACAGACAATCCCCTACTTACGACCATTCGACTTACTTGGACATTGCTGTAAGTTAGATTTTGTATAATGTGCACCTTTTTCTCAGGACAGGACAGTACTGTAGTGCTTCTTTCCACCACTACCAGCGAGTGGCGCTGTGAGAGGTCCCCCATCATCGACCCGCAAGAAAAAAAATTCGCTTCCTCTTCCTGGTTTGTGTGTAAACATTCTATACTGTCTATACCAGGGGTGTCAAACTCATTTTACCTCAGGGGCCACACGATAGAACAAACATTCTCTCGGGGGCCGGACTAGTAGATTAGAGAGAAAGAAAAAGAGAGAAAGAAATAAGACAAAGCGAAGGAGAAAAGAGAGAGGGTGGGACAATGAAAGAGAGGAAGGGAGAAAGAGAGAGAGAGAGAAGAGAGAGGGAGAGAGAATGTGAGAAACAAAAAAGATATAAAGACAAATAGTGAGAGAGGGGGAAAGAAATAGAGAGAAAGAATGATATCCAAAGAGAAATAGAAAGAGAGAAAGGGGGAAGGAGAGAAAAGAGAAGGAGAGAAGGGGAAAGCAGGAGAGAGCAAAAGAGAGAAAAGGAAAAATGGATGAGAGAGCAAAAGAAGGTAAAAAGACACAGAGAGAGAAAGAGACAAAGAGAAACAAAGAAAGAGAGAGAGACACAGAAAGTGAAAGAGAGAGACACGGAGAGTGAGAGAAAAAGGGAGGAAGAGAAAGAGAGAGAGAGAGAGACACAGAAAGTGAAAGAGAGAGACACGGAGAGTGAGAGAAAAAGGGAGGAAGAGAAAGAGAGAGAGAGAGAGAGAGAGAGAGAAGAAATACAAGTACACCGTCTTTGTGAGAGGCACCTGGCTTTGGCAACATCAAGTGGACATATTTAGACCTGCAGCTCGTTTTTCTCTTGCGCTTCTCTGAGCCTTGTCTGTCTCGCGGGCCGGATTCAATCCCTTAGCGGGCCTGATCTGGCCCCCGGGCCGCATGTTTGACACCCCTGGTCTATACTATGTCTATACTATCTCCAGCGCGCAAATAACTTTGACATTTTTATTGTTTAATATAAAAAAAAAAATGATTATTATTGTTTAATATCAATATAAAGAAGAGGCGAGACGTTTCTTTTGAAATGAGAGTGGAATAAGAAAGCTTGACGCGGTTGAGAAAATGTTTGGACCGCTTTCTTTCAGCCATTATTAGGAAGTCGCCTAACTCTTGAAGCTCATCTTCCAAAAAGTAAATTGAACTTCACTTTCTTTATCTTTATAGAGCATATTATTTCATGAAATGTTTTTTTTTAGAACAAAACAATACACGTTACTTATACAAGCCTTAAATATACTTATGTAAACTTTAAACATACAAAATATAGCACTGGAACAACTTACAAACAAATTAAACTTACGGACAATTGTCTGGAACCTATCTTGTTCGTAAGTAGGGCAGCGTCTTTACTTAATAAAACAATGAGCTAATAGTCAAACTAAAAAGTATTCATCTTTAATTGCATTTCTTTGTAATTAATTCTTGAGCAGCATCTGGTACGACTGGAACTACAAATAAAGGGGAAAAAACAACAAAACTACAAAAGATATAAAGTACAAAAAAAACTATTTAAAAAAATACTGTTCAATGGCAAAAGTGGCTGATAGCAGTATCGACTGAAGTAGATTGAATCGCCGTCAGACTGAATAAATCACCGGTAAAGGTGTTTTATAACTCCAGCCTCCCCTTTTATTTATCCCGTTCTCAAAAAAAGCTCAAGGTTTTAGTATTTCAATCGTGAGTACACTTCATTATTTCAATTGTTTATTTTCGACAACTCAAAACGGTTTTTATTTAGCTCAATCTGCCATTTTCACGACACCAAATGCGCATTCGGAATTGATTTAATGGCCGTTCCATAAAACCCTTCACGCAAAAACTATAATCATGACAAGCATTTCTACAAACATTTGACTTATTTCGGTATTCGGTTTATAAAAAGGACTTTTAGTGTAAGGGTTTTCGGTGTAAATCTTTGTCAGGATCAAAAGCAGATTATGGGATGCACGACAGCGCTAATGCAAAACGACATGCTTGTCTTTAGCTATGATTTTTGTTGACTGATAGCGACAGCAAGGCTTTCAGTTCAGGTCAGGAATTACGCCAAAGTTCAACTTCTACTCGAGTTCCATTGAACCAGGGGGTACGAAATCAATTTACTGGGGGCCGCCTGAGCTGGGGTCAACGTTTCCCGATAAGAGAATGATGATGGTCTGCATTTATATAGCGCTTTTCTAGCGACTGAAGTGCTTTACGATGTGCTTCACACTTACCCGTTCACACACACACTCACATACCAATAGCAGCGTCAGCCATACCTGCTTATCTGGGGCATTAGGGATTCAGTTTCTTGCCCAAAGACACGTCGACATATAACACAAAGGAGCCGGGAATTGAACCTGCTACCTCTTGATCTCAAGACGAGCGCTTTGCCACCTGCTGCCCCAATAAAAACATTCTTATCTATCTTGACACAAAGTAAAATATAAAAGTTACATGCAAAGTGCATCCAGTGTCCTTTAAGCTTCAGTTCATCAGTGGTGACGATCCCCTTGACCCAACCTGGCCCTAGCAACCCCTCATTTTGTGTTTCTATTTCGATAAAACATTTCACAATCGCAGAAACGCAATGAAAAGTACATGCAACATGCATCCGCTGTCCTTTAAGCTTCAGTTCATCAGCAAAGACGATTCCCTTTACCCAACCTGGCCCCAACAGCCCTTCATTTTGTGTTTCTATTTTGTTAAAACACTTCACAATCGCAGAAACGCAATGAAATGTTGATGCAACATCCATCCGCTGTCCTTTAAGCTTCAGTTCATCAGTGGTGACGATCCCCTTGACCCAACCTGGCCCTAGCAACCCCTCATTTTGTGTTTCTATTTCGATAAAACATTTCACAATCGCAGAAACGCAATGAAAAGTACATGCAACATGCATCCGCTGTCCTTTAAGCTTCAGTTCATCAGCAAAGACGATTCCCTTTACCCAACCTGGCCCCAACAGCCCTTCATTTTGTGTTTCTATTTAGTTAAAACACTTCACAATCGCAGAAACGCAATGAAATGTTGATGCAACATCCATCCGCTGTCCTTTAAGCTTCAGTTCATCAGTGGTGACGATCCCCTTGACCCAACCTGGCCCTAGCAACCACTCATTTTGTGTTTCTATTTAGAGAAAACATTTCACAATCGCAGAAACGCAATGAAAAGTACATGCAACATGCATCCGCTGTCCTTTAAGCTTCAGTTCATCAGCAAAGACGATTCCCTTTACCCAACCTGGCCCCAACAGCCCTTCATTTTGTGTTTCTATTTAGTTAAAACACTTCACAATCGCAGAAACGCAATGAAATGCTGATGCAACATCCATCCGCTGTCCTTTAAGCTTCAGTTCATCAGTGGTGACGATCCCCTTGACCCAACCTGGCCCTAGCAACCCCTCATTTTGTGTTTCTATTTCGATAAAACATTTCACAATCGCAGAAACGCAATGAAAAGTACATGCAACATGCATCCGCTGTCCTTTAAGCTTCAGTTCATCAGCAAAGACGATTCCCTTTACCCAACCTGGCCCCAACAGCCCTTCATTTTGTGTTTCTATTTAGTTAAAACACTTCACAATCGCAGAAACGCAATGAAATGTTGATGCAACATCCATCCGCTGTCCTTTAAGCTTCAGTTTATCAGTGGTGACGATCCCCTTGACCCAACCTGGCCCTAGCAACCCCTCATTTTGTGTTTCTATTTCGATAAAACATTTCACAATCGCAGAAACGCAATGAAAAGTACATGCAACATGCATCCGCTGTCCTTTAAGCTTCAGTTCATCAACAAAGACGATTCCCTTTACCCAACCTGGCCCCAACAGCCCTTCATTTTGTGTTTCTATTTAGTTGAAACACTTCACAATCGCAGAAACGCAATGAAATGTTGATGCAACATCCATCCGCTGTCCTTTAAGCTTCAGTTTATCAGTGGTGACGATCCCCTTGACCCAACATGGCCCTAGCAACCCCTCATTTTGTGTTTCTATTTCGATAAAACATTTCACAATCGCAGAAACGCAATGAAAAGTACATGCAACATGCATCCGCTGTCCTTTAAGCTTCAGTTCATCAGCAAAGACGATTCCCTTTACCCAACCTGGCCCCAACAGCCCTTCATTTTGTGTTTCTATTTTGTTAAAACACTTCACAATCGCAGAAACGCAATGAAATGTTGATGCAACATCCATCCGCTGTCCTTTAAGCTTCAGTTCATCAGTGGTGACGATCCCCTTGACCCAACCTGGCCCTAGCAACCACTCATTTTGTGTTTCTATTTAGAGAAAACATTTCACAATCGCATAAACGCAATGAAGAGTACATGCAACATGCATCCACTGTCCTTTAAGCTTCAGTTTATCAGCAAAGACGATTCCTTTTACCCAACCTGGCCCCAACAGCCCTTCATTTTGTGTTTCTATTTTGTTAAAACACTTCACAATCGCAGAAACGCAATGAAATGTTGATGCAACATCCATCCGCTGTCCTTTAAGCTTCAGTTCATCAGTGGTGACGATCCCCTTGACCCAACCTGGCCCTAGCAACCACTCATTTTGTGTTTCTATTTAGAGAAAACATTTCACAATCGCATAAACGCAATGAAGAGTACATGCAACATGCATCCACTGTCCTTTAAGCTTCAGTTTATCAGCAAAGACGATTCCTTTTACCCAACCTGGCCCCAACAGCCCCTCATTTTGTGTTTCTATTTAGATAAAACACTTCACAATCGCAGAAACGCAATGAAATGTTGATGCAACATCCATCCGCTGTCCTTTAGGCTTCAGTTCATCAGTGGTGACAATCCCCTTTACCTAACTTGGCCCTAGCAGCCCCCATTTTCAGCTTGTATTTAGATAAAACATTTCACAATCGCAAAAACGCAATGAAAGGTCATGCTAGGTGCATCCAGTGTCCTTTAACCTTCAGTTCAACAGAGGTGATGATCTTATATCCCACCCTTGTTGCTTGTTTTAATTTGAAACATTGCACGATGAGAGGAACTCCCCGAAAGTGAAATGCAAGGGACATGCACTGCCCTCTAAGCTTGCAACATGCATCAGATGTCTTTTAAGCTTCAATTCATCAGCAAAGACGATTCCCCATACTCAACCTGGACCCAACAGCCCCACATTTTGTGTTTCAATTTGGATAAAACATTTCACGATCGTAAAAACGCAATGAAAAGTACATTCAACATACATCCGCTGTCCTTTAAGCTTCAGTTCATCAGCGGTGACAATCTCCTTGACCCAAACTGGCCCCAGCAGCCCCTCATTTTGTGTTTGTATTTAGATAAAACCTTTTACAATTGCAGAAATGCAATGAAAGGTCATGCTAGGTGCATCCAGTGTCCTTTAACCTTCAGTTCAACAGAGGTGATGATCTTATATCCCACCCCCTTGTTGCTTGTTTTAATTTGAAACATTGCACGATGAGAGGAACTCCCCGAAAGTGAAATGCAAGGGACATGCACTGCCCTCTAAGCTTCAGTTCAACAGCAGTGACTGTCTCCTTCCCTACCCCTAATAATTTAAATGTGACCTAGCTGTTTGTGTTGCTGCCCCCAGGCTCTGGAATCAGCTCCCAGTCGAGTTGCGTCTTATTTCTGAACTGGGCCTCCTCTTGAAATCCAGGCTAAAAACCCAATTCTTCAAGGATGGCTTTTATACTGTTATATTTTTTGTTTTTATTGTTTTTATTTATTTATTGTTTAATTTTTACTTATCGTTGCTCTGTCATTAACATGTTGGTACACTGAAAGGCATTTACATTTTACTCCAAGATTTAATTTAAATAAAACATTTCACGATACCGCTGTAAAAAATGATAAATCGAATAAGATAATTTGTTGAAAGTTATAGTCTGTGACAGAGGTCTGCAACGTGTTCTGATAATAGCTCATCATTGCTGGGTGAATTTGATTTTCTAGTAAAATTACTATTTTTAATTGTTTGAGTCGATTCAACCCTATTTTCACGATTAACCTGGTAATAACATAGTAATTAACCAATTGTGATCTTAGAAATTCAAATAAATACATTTCAGTTTGTGGGCTTCAGGGGCATGTATTCATCCATCCATTATCTGCACTGCTTATCCTCAGTAGGGTCGCGGGGGTGCTGGAGCCCATCCCAGCCATCTCCGGGCAGTGAACAGGGGACACCCTGAACTGACAGACAGGGACAGACAACTCACTCGCTCATTCACACCTTGGGACAATTTGGACCGGCCAATTAACCTTACATGCATGTTTTCAGAATGTGGGGAGAGCATGCAAACTCCACATGGGGAGGCTGCGGTAGAATAAAATGAAAATCTACTCATGTATTGAACAAATGTATTTATTCATCCTTTTATCGATTTATTTTACAGGAACTACAACAAACTAAATTATAATTCATTAGTTTTATAAAGTGAATGAGCAAAATAAATAGCTTTTTTAGCTAGCTATCTTCCCACATTTTTAGCTATTTAGCAGGCTATCTCAATAGGTTTTTACATGCTTTGCATGCTAGCTAGCAAAGAAATCTAGCAGGTTATTTAGTGGGCATTTTCACTCTTTTAGCTAGCTCCTATTTAGTTGTTCGCCTATTTACTTTTCTAGCTAATTATCAAACCAAATTTTAGCTGTTCAGCAAGCATTGTAGCTTAGTTGCTATGTTAGAAATTCATATAAAAGTGGGGTCCCTTTGCGCTAATTAGTCACAAATACAGACCCTGCTCTGCTAACGAACGATCATTTGTAAATTGAATTTGTTTGTAAGTTGCTTCGGTGCTATATTTTGTATGTTTAAGGTTTGTATAAGTATGCTTGTATACGTAACCTGTATTGTTTTGTACTAAAAAAATAAAAAAAATCATAAAATAGTATCTACTACAAAGTAAAATAAAGTTGAGTTCAACTTACTTTTGGAAGATGCGCTTCAAGAGGTCCTCCTCCATGGTAGAGAGTGGACAAAAAAAAAAACGATCCAACCATTTTCTCAACCGCATCAAGCTTTCTTATTCCACTTTCATTTCAAAAGAAACGGCTGCCTCTTCTTTAAGCTCTACTCAGGGTCCGCCTGAGCTGGGGTCAAAGTTTTCCGCAAGGAATTTCCGATAAGAGAATGATGATGGTCTGCGTTTATATAGCGCTTTTCTAGTTACTGAAGTTCTTTTCTAGTTACAATGTGCTTCACAAAAGCGATCCAACCATTTTCTCAACCGCATCAAGCTTTCTTATTCCACTTTACACCAACCATATTGAATGGAGGCACGAGATATTAAACAAAAAAAAGTCAAAGTTCTTAGCGCGCTAGAGATACAGTGCAATGTGTATACATGCAAACCAGAAAGTAAAAGCTGGATTTCTTCTTCGGGGGGGATACTCGGTGACCTCTCACAGCGCCACACGTCGGTAATGGCAGAAAGAAGCACTACAGGAATGTCCTCTACTGTCCTGTCCTCGTATCTACCGTTTTTCGTAAGTCAAATGGTCGTAAGTAGGGGAGCGTCCGTTGTAGACCCCTGGTCGGTGATGTGTAGCCACTGCCATGGGTCCAACCAGGAAGTAGCCAACGAATCATATTCCAGGGTGGATCTCAAACAATAGCATTCGAATTTTAAGCTTTGCCTTACTAATGACATTACGGCGCGGCCACGAACGATCGTCTTTGGGGCCGCGAATGGCCCTCGTGCCGCGAGATCGAGACCCCCGGATTCCGCCAACGCAAAGCAATCCTGCAAGAACAATCCCACCGTCGGATTCTCATTTCTGGCCATTAGCACGAGTCCAAATGGTATGATATCGTTAATTGAAAAGCTTTTAAAAAGCGCGCTAATTTACGAGACTTTCATCGATTTGAAATGGACGACCAGCCGCCGCCGTCTGTGCACATCAAAGCCCCGACAATAAAAAAGAAAAAAAAACGGGGAAAAAAAATCACTTTGCAAGATCAATTGACTGCGGTTACATCATACCGCTTCCTTTTCAAAGTTTCCGAGTTAAAAATGATGCAATCGAGAAGTGTTTTTTTTGTGGCTCATGCACTTCTTTTGTTAGACTAACCGTACAGCTCTTACTTTGAAATGTACTCCCATGTAAAGGGATAGAAAATCAAGTCAAGCCATGGTTATTGGTATAGCCCAGGGGTCGGGAAACTTTTGGACACAAAAAGCCATAAAAGCAAAAAAATATATATGATTTTTTGGGGAAAGAGAGCCACACCATATACATATTAGACAAGGTACAACAAAACCGCATAAGCCGCTCTCAGACAAAAGCTTTTTCTCCAGTACGTGTTGTCTCTCTCTCTCTCTCTCTCTCTCTCTCTCTCTCTCTCTCTCTCTCTCTCTCTCTCTCTCTCTCTCTCTCTCTCTCTCTCTCTCGCTCTCTCTCCCTTCCTCCCTCTCCTTCTCCTTCTCCTGCTCTGAAGAAGGTATGAACAGGAAATACACTAACATTCAAAGGATCGCTTGACCCAAAGAGCAATAAAAGCAAAAATATTATTAATTTTTTTTGAAAGAGAGCAACACCATATCTATATTAGACAAGGTACAACAAAACCACCAAAGCCGCTCTCCAGACAAAAGCTGATTGATGCTTCTTTAACACATACGTTAAAGAAGATACAGAAAATATATTTTCTCGTTTACGGATACCTACGTCTTATTTTATAATAAAAATTATAAAAATGAGGAATATGATTACTTATTCTTCTTATTTAAGTACTTCTCTATTACCTCTATATTATTTCTTAGTTCCTCCTTTATCTCTATTTCTCACTGTTCTTCTTCATCCCCCTTTTCTATTTCACACCCCATTCTATCCCTTTCTCTATTTCACTCTTGCTTTTACTCTCTCTTTCTTCCTTTCTCTCTTCATTGCTCTCTTCCTTTCTCTTTCTCTCTTCCATTTTCTCTTTCTTTTTTTCTCTCTTTCTTGCTCTCTTTCTCTCTTTTTTCCTCTTTCTTCCTCTCTTTCTTTGTCTTTCTCTCTTTCTCGTTATCTCTCTTTCTTCCTTTCTTTCTCTTTCTCCCTCTGTTTTTTTCTTCCTGTCTTTCTTTCTTTCTTCCTTTCTCTTTTTCTCTTCTGTTTTCCCTCTTCTATTTTATATTTCTTTCTCTCTTTATTTGTCTCTTTCCCTCTCACTTTCTCTCATTTTTACTCGCTTTCTTCCTCTCTTTCCCTCTTTCTTTCTTGTTCTTCCTCTCTTTCTTTATCTTTCTCCCTCTCTTTCTTCCTCTCTTTCTTCCTCTCTTTTTTCTTCCCGTCTTTCTCTCTTTCTTTCCCTTTTATTTTCTCTATCTTTCAATTTCTCTTCCTTTCTCCCTTTTTCCATTTCTTTCTCTCGCTCTTTTATTTTCTCTTCATTTCTATTCATCTTACTTTCTCTCTTTCATTCCCATTTTCCATCCCTATTTCCCTTTCTTGACTACTTTACTGTTATTCCCCCCTTTTCCTTTCTTTCTCCTTTTCTTTCTGTCATACTCTCTTTTTTTCTTTCCTTCTTGTGAGACCAGTCATCTGTTATTGAATGAATTGATGTTGTATATATTTCCGGGAAGACGCCCTCTTACTTTTATGCCTATCTATTCTTATTTCTTATTTGCCTATTTATTTTCCTGCGACCCTTGTTAGGATAAATGAATAAATGAATCAGGGGCAGCACGGCGGCGCAGTGGTTAGCGCTTGTGCGGCACAGTTCATGTCATGGGAACCTGTCGTGGGTTCAAATCCAGCTCCAGACTTTCTGTGCGGAGTTTGTATGTTCTCCCCGTGCTTGCGTGGGTTTCCTCCGGGCACTCCTGTTTCCTCCCACATTCCAAAAACATGCATTTCAGGTGAATTGGCCGGTCCAAATTGTCCCTAGGTGTGAATGAGCGAATGAGTTGTCTGTCCCCGTGTGCCCTGCGATTGGCTGGCAACCAGTTCAGGGTGTCCCCTGCCCACTGCCCGAAGATGGCTGGGATGGGCTCCAGCCCCCCCCGCGACCCTAATGAGGATAAGCGGTACGGCTAATGAGATGAGATGAGATAAATGAATCATTATTTATGTACCTGCTATTCCTTCATGTATGTATTTAATCATTCATTCATTCACGTATATTTTTAAAGATGTGCTAATAATATTATATCGTAATCCAACTTTGCAAATACTTTCCAAATAATATATGTTAAGAGCCACCGTGCACCGTTTTTGTTCCGGTCTGGATCGCCACAGGGGATCAATTAAAAGTTTTCTAGAAATGGCGACTTTACCAGGATAACAGACACGTATACGCAAAGTACATCAATGTATTTGCACACTGCCACAAGTACACGGCCTGGACTCGCGGGCACATCATGTCACGACCGTGTTTGAATAAATAATCCCATTAAAATGTGATGGAGACTTTTTCCAGCTCACAGAACATGGCCTTTCTCTCTCTCTCTCCCTCTCTCTCTTTCTCTCGCTCCTGCTCTGAATAAGGTATGAACAGGAAATACACTAACATTCATAGGATGGAGAAATGTCCTTATTTTTGAACAAGAAACCAGTTAAAAATACACCCTTTGTATTGTTAAAAATTTCAATTCCAGCTGGAAATGTTCTTAATGCAATATCTACAAAGGTCTATAGAGGCCCTTTCCGACAAGCAGCACTTTAATAATACGTTGTGTTTGCTATTCGAAGGCTAATGGGCGTTTGAAATCCCTTTCACGACGGTCTTAGCACAGCTAAAAACAGATTAGATGAAGAGAAGCTATCAAACAGACCTTCCTGTGAGCTCGTCCAGTATCTGGAGCATCACAGTTGTGGGTGGGACTAAACTTTCAGGTTGCCCGTGAAAAGAAAACGTTCATGTGAAACCCGACAGTTCTTCTAAGAAATGAAGGGGTAGTCAATGGAAGATATTGCCAAGAATTTGAAGATCTCCTACAAGAGTGGGTACTACTCCCTTCGAAGAGCAACATAGAGTAAAAATGGAAGTCGGAGGCCCCGCTGCACAAACGAGCGAGGGGAAAAGTACGTAAGAGACCCTTCACAGGTCTTCAATGAATAGCTTGGTTGGAAAGTACCAGCAAAACACCAGTGTCAACATCTACAGTGAAGAGTTAACTCTTTGATGCAGGCCTTCCAAATTAAAGTGGCAGAGAAAATACCATAGCTGAGACCGGCCATCAAAAAGAAGAGATTCATATGGGAATAATAATACGGACATTGGACAACTCATTTGAGAAATAAAAGTGTAATTTCGAACCTATAAGACTAAGGGTTCGTACGGGTGCTCAAAATTCTTGAAAATGCTTGAATTTTAAGATTCAAGATTTAAAAATTCAAGATGGTCTTTATTGTCATTAACATAAAATGCCAACAAAATTTTCTCTCCTTTTTCTTACATTAACATTTGCTTTGCAACAGTCTGAGTCAATAGACTACGCGTTAAATGGAGAACAATAAAAAAAATCCGCTTAAAAATGACGCCAACACGCCTTAGTTCACACATTAGTTAAACTTTAAAATAATTTGATACAACATAAACAAAACAGAGGCAGCAGCAAATACTAATAAAATGGGCCAGAGGAACTCAGTACCATTCAGTGAATGGTAGCTGCTGGTTTAATTTTTGGCTGAGGGTTTATCAAAATGTTCTGGAGTTTTTTTCTACAGGCGGCACTCTGTGACCTCAAAAAACAGGAATTGAGTCACATCGGATTTCTTCGATTAATGGTACTGGAGAAATTGTATAATTGGCTTTGAGAGCCCTTAATGAGTGCTTAAAATTGCCAATGAAAAAGGTGTATGAACCCTGCATACTAGAGGTAAGATCAGGCCTAAAACATTCAGCCCGACCCGACCCGAGGCGCGGGTATATGAACCCGAACCCGCCCGAATCCGCCGGATTAACTGAATTTGAAAAAGAGACAAATCCAGAGACTCTTCTTTTGTCTCTTTTCCTCCCACTCTCATTCATTCTTTCGTTCTCTTAAACCTCCTAGTCTGGCCCCTGTGAGATTCTTTTCTCCTAGCATGTGGCCCCCAGCTAAGATGAATTTGACACCCCTGATTTAAAGCGAGAAAAATGAAAGAAATAAACAAGGGGGGAAAAAAACAGGGTCCTTTTTAACTCGTCGCCATCTGCCAATTGAGCACAATTCCTCGAGTTAGCGCTCTTTTTCTTTTCCTTTTTTTTTTCTTCCCCGAACTCCGAAAAGAAGCGAGGTCTTTTCGGCTTCCAGGTGGGAACAGAATATTTCAAACCCGGAACTTTTGTTGCTTCTCGACGGCGCCGCTTTATCTCTCTATTAGTTTCTGTCAGTCTGCGTTTTTCGTATGACACGCAAAAAAAAATGGGGGGATGAGGAAGAGGCGACACAGACTCTGAAACCGTGACGAAAGAAAGGAAAAGGTGCTGTTGCCGGGTAACTTTGAAGAACGGAAGCGAACGATGCTTCCGCGAGTGAGGAGTTTTTCAAAGGAATGTGGATTTAAAGGACAGGTGTCAACCAGGCGGCCCGTGGGCCGGATCGGGCCCGCCAAGGGTTTTAATCCGGCCCGTGAGACAACACTGAGAGAAGCAGAGGGAAAAAATGAGCTGTAGTTTTATATATGTCCACCTGATGCCACCTAAGCCAGGCACCAGTCGCAAAGTATTTGTAGTAGTATTCTCTTCTTTTTCATTCTTTCTTTCTTTTTCCCATTCACCGTCTCTGTTTCTCATTGATCTCTTTCCTTTTTCTCTTATTCTCACTCTTTTTAACTCCCAACTTTTTTTTAATTCTCTCTTTTTTTACTTCTTTCTCATCCCTTCTCTTTCCGTCCCTTTTTTCTATTTCTCACTCTTATTTTGTCTTTCTCTCTTTAACATTTTCATTTCTTTCTCTCCTTTCCTCACTTGTTTTCTTCCTCTCTTTCTCATGCTTACTCCTCTTCTCTCTCTTTTGTTCTGTCTTTTTCTGTTTTTTTCATTTTCATTGCATTTTTCATTCGTACTTTTTTCTCTCTTCACTTCTTTCTCATTCTTTTTGCATCTCTATACTTTTTCACTTGCTCCCCTTTTTTCTTGGGTTCTTTCTGTCTTTTCTTTCTCTTTCTCTTTCTCTTTCTCTCTCTCTCTCTCTCTCTCTCTCTCTCACACTCTCCTGTTCTCTCTCTATTTCTCTCTCACTCTTCTTTTGTCTCTTTTTCTCCCACTCTCATTCTTTCTTTCTTTCTCTTAAACCTACTAGTCTGGCCCCTGTGGGATTATTTTCTCCTAGCATGTGGCCCCCAGCTGACACCTCTGATTTAAAGCGAGAAAAAAGGAAGAAATAAACAAGGGGGAAGAAAAAAAAAAACAGGGTCCTTGTACTCCAGGCTGGGTACAGGGGATCATCACCACTGATGAACTGAAGCTTAAAGGACAGTGGATGCACTGTTTTTACCAGAACGCGTCAGGCAAACCCCTTGGCCCCCTGCTAGAACCGTCACCTGGTGGCGTTTCGCTTCGAGCCCCGTCCGGTTTGTTTACCCTTTCCGTTGGCATCGATTTTGTGTCAGCGTTTAGTTTTGTCGGCACGCTAGTTAGCGCCAAGCCGCGTTGACCTTTTCCGGTTGCCACAGGGCCAAAAGATTAGGTACACCCCCGCCGTATAATGAGATCCGGAATGAGGTCAGGACGCCATTCGATTGGTTGTACCGAGAAAAAGAAAGGATAACTCCGGTGGCAGATAATGTTGCTAATTTGAAGTAGGATTTCGTGTTTATTCCTCTATTTTTTTACAGTATTTATTCATTATCACTCGTGTACAACGCGCACCCCCTCATTTTTTATTACAATTTTTTTGTTTCACTTTTTCTCAGCATAAACTTTCCGGTTGGATGCGACGGGAATCAAACCCGAGTCGCAGCGAGTGAACGCTGATCCGAACCGCTGCCCACTGGTGACCCATCGGTTTTAAAGTATCCGTTTTTAGAATCAACTTTTCTCTTAGCCATTGTGAGGGTATAGCATCCGTGTAATCCACAGCAACAGAAACGTCACCCTGCTTTTTTCCTTTTAGCCTTCCGTTACATCGTGATACATAGAAGTTCGTACCGGCTTCCTGACACTAAAGACTCACTTTCAATGCACTTTTCGGTCTTCTTTTTCAAAAGGCCGACGTGTTGTTTGTCAGTTGATAGTTTTGAAACTGCGCTCGTCCGCCTATAGCTAACTCGATCGATGCTAAAATGTTTCCGAGAAGTCTTGCGGCGGCAAGGCAGCTGAAACGCTGCATTGTGGGACCTGTAGTTCGGGAGTTATCTGCCGGGCCATTATAATGTAAATGGTAAATGGTCTGCATTTCTATATTGCTTTTCTAGTCACTGAAGACCCAGGAGTCTCAAAGACCTGCACAGACCACATACTATTACAGACTACAGACTGTTATTACACTATCCCCTGATATAAAACCTACACGAGGGCAAAGGAAAAACTCAAAAACCACAACATGAGTCAAGTCATATTTATTTGTATAGCCCTTTATCACAAGGAGTCTCAAAGGGCTGCACAGACCACAGATTCTTGCAAACCATAGACTATTATGACACCATCCCCTGATCTAAAACCTACATGAGGGCAAGGAAAAACTCAAAAACCACAACATGAGTCAAGTCATGTTTATTTGTATAGCCCTTAAAGACAAGGAGTCTCAAAGGACTGCACAGACCACAGATTCTTGCAAACCACAGACTATTATTACACCATCCCCTGATCTAAAACCTACATGAGGGCAAGGAAAAACTCAAAACCTCAACATGAGGTAAATGAAGAAACCTTGAGAGAGGAACTGCACATGAGGTAATCCCACTTCCAGCATGCTGCATTATTAAATAACCCACAGATATTGTCAACGTGAAATATAGTGTTTCACACTTTACCCATTCACACACACACACTCCCGATATCTGGACTAGGAAACATAAGAAGGGACAGAGCCAAGATTTGATAGTAAAACCTACAAATTGTAACGCAAATGTTGTAAAAAACATCAGTTCCTATAGTATGGATTGCCGTTTTTATAAGAGAGTTGTGAATGATCCACTGCTCAACCCTTTGCCGCACGGATTTCGCGGGCCTGATATAATCATACGCCGGGCCGGATGTGGCCCGCGGCCCGTGATTTTGACACCTATGCTGTAGGGCGTTGTTACACAGTAACACTGTAGGAAATAAACCCACTACCTCATACAAAAGAAATCATAAACACCCGATACTGTCAGGACCAGAACAGAAACAGGACCCAATTGCGTGGCGTTTACCACAAGTTTTATTGAAAGAAAGAGGAAGGGCTGAGCCCACGATCCGGTGTTCGCTGGACGCGGGAAGAAAGTCGCTCTCGGATTCGGACTGGGATCTGAACACAGAAGTGGATCTTCCGTAGCGAGCGATGGCTGTGTCAGGGACGGAAAAACTGGTCGGTAGCCGGGACTGGGAGAGCAAGGCGTGGTTGGGGTCGGAAACGAGTCATAAGCCAGAACGGGAGAGTAGACTTAGTCGGGGACAAAAAGAGGTCGTAAGCCGGGACGGGAGAACAGACGTAGTCGGGGACAAAAAGAGGTCATAGGACGGGACGGGAGAGTAGACTGAGTCGGGGACAAAAAGAGGTCGTAAGCCGGGACAGGAGAGTAGACTTAGTCGGGGACAAAGAGAGGTCATAAGCCGGGACGGGAGAACAGATGTAGTAGGGGACAAAAAGAGGTCGTAGGCCGGGACGGGAGAGTAGACTTAGTCGGGGACAAAAAGAGGTCGTAAGCCGGGACGGGAGAACAGACATAGTCGGAACAAAAAGAGGCCGTAAGCCGGGACGGGAGAACAGACATAGCCGGAACAAAAAGAGGCCGTAAGCCGGGACGGGAGAGTAGACTTAGTCAGGGACAAAGAGAGGTCGTAAGCCGGGACGGGTGAGTAGACTTAGTCGGGGACAAAAAGAGGTCGTAAGCCGGGACGGGAGAACAGATGTAGTAGGGGACAAAAAGAGGTCGTAAGCCGGGACGGGAGAACAGACATAGTCGGAACAAAAAGAGGCCGTAAGCCGGGACGGGAGAACAGACATAGCCGGAACAAAAAGAGGCCGTAAGCCGGGACGGGAGAGTAGACTTAGTCAGGGACAAAGAGAGGTCGTAAGCCGGGACGGGTGAGTAGACTTAGTCGGGGACAAAAAGAGGTCGTAAGCCAGGACGGGAGAACAGACGTAGTCGGGGACAAAAAGAGGTTGTAGGCTGGGACGGGAGAACAGACGTAGTCGGGGACAAAAAAAGGTCGTAAGCCGAGACGGGAGAACAGACGTGGTCAGGAGCAAAACAGGTCCTACCCGGAGACAGACGGGAGCAAAAACGGGACAGGTGGGAGTCAGGGTCGAAAAAAGGCTTGCCTAGTATACACTGAGGTTGGCAGACGGACTGACAACAGGGGACAGACCGGACTGGGATCAAATAGTGACGGGGAGCCAATCAGAACCTGCGATGGTTGGCGCCAAACGAGCGGGTACATCATGACAGATAATAAAATAGCTTATAGTTAAAGACAAAATAGAAACCTTTTTTAGAGTAGATCAACAAAAAACTGCGACTACAACGGCAACAATCGACCCACACCCTACCAGCGTGGCACCCCCAAACGAGACATTTGGATGTCAATGAAAGCCTTATTTTTAGAATAACAAATCGAATGCCTTTTCAAGGATCGGCGGGGAGCCCGGCAACAACGTCAAACCCAAAAAGTGATGGCGCAGAAGCGCCTTACATTCTCTCCACTGCTCCCACGCGATGGTGAATCAAACTCAGATAAAAGATAAGATAAAAGGAGAACCCGGCGGGATGGCGGCGGGACTGTAGAAGGAAAGCGGCGTGGAGTTGTGATCATTGCCAGTGATCTTAGAGCCGTGCGGCGTCGAACCCGTAACCCCCCGCTGCGACCGCACACTCCCGGCCCGTAACGAAAGAAGACCCCTTAAATGACTCTCTGCTCAGAAGTACTCGGCGGCTTGTAGTGTGGAATTTTCTACAGTACAGCGATACCTCTACTTATGAAATGAATTTGTTCTGGGGGTAAAATTTGTAAGTAGAGACGCATTTCATATGGAACTGTGCTAATCCGTTCTAAGCCCCGCAAAAGTACAGTATGAGATTTTTTTACTAAATCATAAAAGAGCATCGGAACATAAAACAAATACATGTTAAAAGGAAATTTTCCTACAATAAACATAAAACGAGAGGCACATAATGTAAAAAAATAAGAATGAAGGAAATAATAACAATATCCGTTTACCTTTTTGGCTTGGCGTTACTTGAAAAACTGATCCAATGACGTCCGCTTTTGCCAGCTTTCGACAATTTGTCGTATATCCGCAAGGCAGATGTAGCGATTGCCGGACTTATAATGTAAAAAACGAAGAATAAACTGATCCAATGACGTCTGCTTTTGCCGGTATTTGCCAATTCATCGTATATGTGCGCGGCAGACGTAGCGATTGCCAGACTTGTAATGTAAAAAACAAAGAAAAAAGTAATTAATAACGATATCCATTTACGTTTTTGCCTTGATTTTCTTGAAAAACTGATCCAATGACGTCTGCTTCTGTCGGCTTTCGACAATTTGTCGTATATGCGTGAGGCAGACGTAGCGATAGCCAGATTTGTAATGTAAAAAAAAAAAAAAAGAATAAAGGAAATAATAACAATAACCATTTACGTTTTTGCCCCACTTTTCTTGAAAAACTGATCCAATGACGTCTGCTTTGGCCAGCATTTGACCATTCATCGTATTTGCGTGCAGCAGACGTAGCGATTGCCGGACTTATAATGTAAAAAAAAAACAAAGAATAAAGGAAATAAAAACTATATCCATTTACGTTTTTGACCTGATTTTCTTGAAAAACTGATCCAATGACGTCTGCTTTTGCCGGCTTTTGACAATTTGTCATATGTCCACAAGCCAGACGTAGCAATAGACGGATTTGTAATGCAACAAAACAAAGAATAAAGGAAATAATAACAATATCCATTTACGTTTTTGCCCCGCTTTTTTTGAAAAACTGATCCAATGCCGTCTGCTGTAGGTTTTGTTGTCCTGTTTCTGCAGAATATTGATATAAATTTCTAACTTTCATGTTTCGTTAGTTCAGTTGTTAAACATTATGTTGCAGAGATGTATAGTTGGGCCTGTGTTGAAGTAACCTGGATGTATTCGTACTCCGGAAATTCTTGTTAACTTGTTTTTCTGTGTTCGCTTTCTTTCTTGTATTGTTCAGGTAGAGCTAGTTTATGTTCCTAAACATCCTGTGTCTTCTCACTTTCATGGTTCGTTAATTTAAATCTAGTTTGTTTGTTGAGCCTGTGTGAGAGTAGCTTTGGTGTCTTTGAATTATAAAAATTCTGATTTACTGATTTATCTATTTCATGTTCTGTTCATTTAGATGTAGTAGGTGTTTCATGATAATGTGGCAGGGGGATGTGTATTTGAATCTGTTTTAGTGTAGATTTGATGTCTTCAAATTATGAGGATCCTTGTAAATCTTTATTGTTCTGTTTCTGAACACTATCCGACTCCTTTCTTTCATGTTTTGTTACACAAGAACAGATTCAGGTAGTGCGTCAC
This sequence comes from Urocampus carinirostris, assembly GCF_059441175.1. Lineage (NCBI taxonomy): Eukaryota > Metazoa > Chordata > Actinopteri > Syngnathiformes > Syngnathidae > Urocampus > Urocampus carinirostris. Next base: position 31,959,419 of record NC_142357.1, read on the forward strand.
GATTATGCAGCAGGGATGTGCACTCGAGCCTGTGTTAGAGTAGCTTTTCAAAAAGGTTCCTGACCAGTGTTCCCTCGAAGCTGCACGCGTGCGCAATTGCGCACTGCTCGCCCATTCTCGGCGCACAAGAAAATCTAGCCAGCGCACAAAAATGAGGGCTCAAAATGACTTATTAAGAAGCGATTTAAGTCAAAGTTACAGTGCATGAAGGTAGAAATACACGGCTTCCCCTGACGTTGTGTCCTAAATGCGGTACGTGTATTTTGAAGTCGAATCGAAGTAGAACGAAGTTGAGTAAAGTTAGTAGAGAACCGGCTTCTTCGGTTCAGCTCACTAAAAGGAACCGGCTCCTTCGGGGCCTAAACGGCTCTTCAGGTTGTTTTTGCTTCTTTCATCCCAACATGACCAAATATTATGTAAAATTATGCACAACATGACTTAAAGGAAGGGGGAATAGAACAAAAAAGAAAAAAATACCAAAATGAAAAAGTAGTGAAAAGCTGAGAAAAAAAAGAAACAAAAGGAAGAGAAAAAAAGGAAACATTTAGAAAAAAAGCCAGAAAAAAAAAGAAAGAAATGTAGGAAAAAAGTAAATAGAGAACAAAAAGAAAAAAGTAACAAAAAAGTATAAAAAAAAACGGAAAAAAGAAGAAAAAGTTTGTGTTGCATTCAAATGATTTCCAATTATATCAAGTGAATCTTGTTGCCAACATCGTACTTCCACTAAAAAATGTGATTAAGTACAGTTCTGTATCTTACAACCGACTCAATAAGCCCCCAAAAATGTTAATATTATGCGACAAAATATATCACGAAATAAAAAGAAATGGATATCTTGTGAAAGAATTGTAAGAACAAACGATGTTTGTAGGCCGTACCTTTGCAATAGTACATGAGTCAATTCATTCAAAAGAGAAAAATAATTTTGCATTGCCGGAAACTCAGCAAAATGTAACTTGATGTCAAGTTTTGGACATGTTTGATCATTAATTATCTTGCCACACTTGGGATTATGGTTGCTCACTGTTGTTTCAAGCGTCGCTCACCAACTTTATGTGAATGCTTAGATCCGTGCAAAATTAGAGGGAACATTGGTTTCAAGTTTCAAATTTTCAGAGTCCGCTAACTTTTCGTCATGACACTGGTAAACCCTACGGTTTTACAATGTGACAATAACTCCAACGCGCTAAATCGTGAGCACGTTCCAGGCGAATCTGTTCGTTTAACGGAGCAGATGTAAAAGAAGAGAAACCGGTTAAAATGAAAAGCAGTGTTTCACGCATCGACGCAGGTACGCCAGGCGTTCAATTATTGAATCAAATCGAGAATATGTCGCACGCACTCGCGGGGATTGGGCTTTTTGGGTAAGTACAGCTGGAAAACGCACGTACGGCTGTCGCTTTGGTTCTAAACTCGGCGGATAATCAGGAAAACAGCAAGGGGAAGAAAGAGTCTCTTGACGGGCTGGAAAAAACAGTTTCTCTCAGGGGTGGCGCCGACGTGCAAATAAGTCCTTCTCTCTAATTTGCCGTTCGGCCGACCGGTGCGCTCGCATGCGCCTCCGGAATTAAGCCCGGGCGATTTATTTGTTTATTTTTTTTTCTCGGGGACCGGGTTCAAAATACTGTAATTGAGCGTTTCCTGAGGCATGTCACGCTAAGCGGGACAGATGAGCCTTTGCATGGATGAAGAGAACCGGATCGCATGGAGCATTATGAATTGGATGCTTCTGTCCTCCAAAAATGTTAGAATTCGGATTATAAACCACACCTAATATTTCGATTACCGTATTTTCCGCACTATAAGGCGCACCTAAAAGCCTTTATTTTTTTCAAAAGCTGACCAGGCGCCCAACCATAAGTTCACTGAGCTGGTCTACGTCCACCGCAGGATCAATTTGAAGAAAATCTAAGACTATGTGCGCCTTATTGTTGTGAAAATTGGGTACTTAAAAATGTATACTAAAACAGTTACTAGTTACCTGCTCAAACAACAGTCCCGGCAGACACATTAGCCCGAGCGTCGACCATTTTTGTATTATAATCCCCTGGAAGTTTCTACACCACCCTAGTCCGGGTGGAAAAATGACACCGTTTAATGGCGGAAAGCACCAAGACGATAACAATAACTTTAACATTTCTAAATACGCTGCAGCGTAAGCATCCATGAGTACTTATGCAAACAATGCATTGCGTGTACCTTCATGTGACACAAGACCACACACAAGTCGCTTTTAGTTGGATATGTGAAGTATCTTACAAAACATCATATTTCACCCAAAAAAGTTGTAAGTCTTGACTCGACCAAGGCTAGAACTTGTGACTTCCCGGTCTTGGGGGCAGGGGCCCAACCATAAGTTCACTGAGCTGGTCTACGTCCACCGCACGATAAATTTGAAGAAAATCTAAGACTATGTGCGCCTTATTGTTGTGAAAATTTGGTACTTAAAAAATCGAATCTAAAACAGTTAGTAGTTACTTGTCAAAAAAATGTAATCGGTAACAATCAGAATACCACAATATTGCACTAATATAACTTGATTACTTTCAATTACCGTATTTTCCGCACTATAAGGCGCACCAAAAAGCCTTTATTTTTTTTCAAAAGCTGACCATGCGCCTTATAATACAGTGCGCCTTATATATGGATCATTATTAAGTTGCAAAGTCTTGCAACTTTGGCAAGCAGCCGCCGACTAGATTATCCCCAGAAGGCGAAGTCGTCCGCGGTGTATGCTGGGATTTATATACCGCCGTTTCATTTCCTAACCAATGTGTCAATCATCATTTGAATCAGTCACTAGTGGCTAAAGTTATTCGGAGGTAAAGGGGGCGGATCCTTTTTATCATTTACAGGCTCGCGTAGGCTAAAGGGGCGAAACAAAGCCTGCAATTGGCCGAAAAAGATGAATGTGAATCACACGTTGGGTTGCACTACGGCATAGAGAAAACATTTTTTACTATTCTGTATTTGTAAATATTTGACTCTCCTGGATTTACTACACTCACGGTTGTAAGAAGACCATGGTTACGTATCATTATTGAACGTGATGGCTGCAAGAGAACTTAGGTGAGCTACGCTGATTTATATTTTTCCGGTATCTTGTTTTAGAACGATCTTGATGTTTCTGTGATGAGTCTATTTTTAAACTAAATTCAATTCAAAGTGTTTATTGTCATATGCACGGTAAAGAACCCCGTTTCCCTGCACAATAAAATTCTTACTTTGCTGTCCACACAGTTGCCAGCAAAAAATAAAATGGAAACTAAGACATTTTTGGCATTTCTTGAATCCCAAGACTTTAACCTTCCGAATGATGTGTGGAACGATGCATTTGAGTGATTGGTGACATGGTACAGACACTGTTTCCGTACATGTCTGAGACACGTATTTGCTTCTTTGCTAGCTTTCGGAATGTTAAGGGGGGAATAAGTTGGACTGAATCATCTGACTGTTTTGTCGACGTTCCCATTGTAGCACCTTATAATCCGGTGTGCCTTATGTATGGAAAATGTAAGACCAAAAACTATTTTTTGGGGGTGCGCCCTATAACCCGGTGCGCCTTATAGTGCGGAAAATACGGTACATTTTTAAGGGAAAAACAATTTTAAACATACATAAGCCGCACCTGACTATAAGCCGCATGTGCCCACATTGAACACGAAAATTGACAATATTTAATTCTAAACTTTTTGTAAGGACACCTCAAACTACGCATGTCAGGAACCAGATCAGGACCCAATCGCGTGATGTTCTCCTAGGAGCCTTTATTTTACGGGAAATGGGGAGTCATGCACGTTAGGTAGCCGCTCTGGCGTGGAAAGACAGGAAGCCAGGGACAGACGAGATCGATTCCAATTGCCCGAGTTGATACCGGACAGACGGCGTCGATACTGGACAGGACGGGACAGATGAGAAAACGAATCAGGATATCGAAAATGAACAGGAGAGGAGGCGGGAACAAAAACTGGAAGAATAACAACAGGTCAAAAACAGACGGAAACAAAACTGGAACCCGAAATTAAACAGGGCAAAAATAAACGGGAACAATACCGGACTGGAAATATCAACAGGAAAATAGGACTGAGTCAGAACCTACGTCTTGTGGGGCAGAAGTTCGTTTGACGGGCTGACCCAGGAAGCAAGAGAGCGCTGAGCTTGATATAGACAGAAAGCTAATCTCTCAACCAGCCGCAGCTGGCGCCACATGGGCGGGGCCAATTGGGCACCATGGCAACCATGACAAACACGGGTGCGGCCAATTGGGCGCCATGGCAACCATGACAACGCACCCTACCTTTAATATTAGATAGCAATAGCATAGGCCTTGCTAGATCTCTTCTTCCTGTTCAATCAGCGCGAGTCCCAGTTGTGTCTGAGACGGCCCGCATCTCATTTTATTGGGATTTTGTTGGTTTTATTTCCTTTTTTTGGACAGAAAATAATGAGTCTCAAGAAAATTGAGTCAGTTGGGTTCAAAATGACTCTTTCAACGTTTTGGGTCCATAACATCTACAAAATGGCGACAAAATATCATCCAAAGTAAAAACGTAGTGTCCTCAAATCATTTCTGGCCCTTAGAGCGATACATGCAGTTATTTTGGGGAATTATAATTTTAAAGTACTAAAGTTATATTTTTAAAATTGTGTAAAAAGTACAGTACTTTTATTTGCTAAACAAATGTTTGAGCTTGTAAATAATAATATACAGGGTTCTTACATATTTTTCATGACCAAATTCAAGCACTTTTTAGGCACTTTTAAAGCTAATAAACCAATTTCTCCATTACCATTTAAAATAATAAATAACACTATTATACCTTCTATAATAATAATAATAAATTTTGAATAATTGCTGTTATTGTTATTATTACTGATTCCACCTATCCTCAGTAGGGTCGCGGGGGTGCTGGAGCCCATCCCAGTCATCTTTGGGCAGTGGGCAGGGGACACTCTGAACTGGTTGCCAGCCAGTCGCAGGGCACACAGGGACAGACAATTCGCTCGCCCATTCACACCTAGGGACAATTTGGACCGGCCAATTAACCTGACATGCATGTTTTTGGAATGTGGGGAGGAAACCCACGCAAGCATGGGGAGAACATGCAAACTCCGCACAGGAAGGTTGGTACTGGGTTTGTACCCATGACCTCAGAACTGTGCCGCACACGCGCTGACCACCATCCCGCCGTGCCACCCAAGGAAAGTCAATTATTCAAAAGTTAAAAACGGGCATTGGAATTGTGTTAACTCTGCCGCCATCCCCTGGCTTGTGTCATCATTGCAGCCCTCAGTCAGCTCATTCTTTATGCGTGTGCAAGTATTCCTCCGTGCTTGAATAACCATTTTTTTTCGTCTTTCATTTTTAAGAAGACACGTTTTATTTGTCTCCATTTAACAAGAGAACTATTGAGTCAGACTGCTGAGAAACATGGCAACAATCTCAATTACTTCACCAAAATCCAAGCACATTTCAAAACTTGAAAAACACACCATTAATATTGAAGTATTTTTAAGGATCTCAAGCACTCGTACAAACCCTGAATTGAGTATTTCATAAATGAATAAGGTTTCTACTTTTCGGGTTTTGGACCCTTTTTTGTACACAACCCTCGCGTAAAACGAGGGATTAGTGTAGTCCGATTGTATAGTATTGTTTATGGTTTTACAGTAATCCCTCGCTATAACGCAGTTTACTTTTTCAATGGTTCCCTACATGAAACTTCCACAAAAATAGGCCGACTTCTGTGGGACTATTATTAAACCATGCTTTTCTATCTATAAACTAACATTCTGCTGCTTTTCTATTTTATACTACATTTACGTTTTCTTTAAACTACAGTACGCTACATTATTAGAATGTTGGTCTTTTTTTTATTTTACTCGTCTTGGTTTTTTTTTTCCCCCATCTTTTTTTTCCGACTCCTTTCAATCTTTATTCCACCTCCTCCTCTGTAGCTTTTTAGCAGGCTGACTTCCTTCAGGGGCAGAGATGAGGACAGACCATATCTCTTTCCTATCCTCTTTTTTTCTTTACTTTGCCATTTATTCATCCGTCTCTATCATACAATAGATTTGAGAACCTATTTACAGTCATGATTGTTTTCAAATGGACAGGGTGTATTATCTAGCGCCTCCTGGGGGCAAAAAAAACTTCATGTGAAAAACAAAAACAATATTGTAATAGTAAGCGGAAATTTATAAATATTGCGTAAACATGCTTTTTATTTAATTGTCATTTTTTTGACATGAGACAAGATGTAATATATTAGTGTTTTTCTCTTTTCTTTTTCATGTTTACTTCTTTTTCTTTCTTTTACTTATTTTATCCTCTTTTCTCTTTTTCTTCTCATGTTTTCTTTTATGCATTGTTTTCATATATTTCATAAATTGTCCTATGCGAATATTTTTTCCCTTTTTCCTTTCCTTTTTTTCCTTTGTCTTTGTATATTTCTCTCTTTTTCCCCTTTTCATCTTTCCTTTCTTTTCTTTTTCTTTTTTTTCAATTTTATTTTCTTTTTGAACGGCTATAATGTCAAGTGATGGTCACTTTGAGTCAAATATTACACGCCGTATCTTAAAATGTCTATATTTAGGTAGCTTTCTATCATGTTTTTTTGGGGCGGATATTTGGATTCTGCGCGATAGTCCACTTCTTTTTTTGGCCCTTGTGGTTTTGTATAGCTACTGCGCTGCTAGCTTGTATGCTAATGCTAGCTACAGGCTGATATGTAGAGTTTTACACAGAAGCTGGGCTGAATTTGTGGATACTTTCACGTTATACTTAATTAGCATTAGCGGCTAACATCGCCGACGTTAGCATTAGCACTGCTCAGTGGGTATGAGGGGCCATATATTCATAAAAAGCAGGATAAACAATGCTATTCTCAACTGAAATGTGTTGTTTTTTAATTATCAAGTAAAATGTGATTGTTTTAGGTCACCTGTGTTTATAACTAGTATCATAATTGCAATATATGTTGATATCTACACGTACGAATGTATAAGTAAGTTTGCTTGGTTTAAAAATAGACAATGATGCAAAGAAATTAGCATTAGCGGAAAGCAGCGGTGTCCACGATGATAGCATTAACAATAGTAGTAAAACATCCGTGAAAATGGCATTAACAGGTAGATTATTAAGATAAAGTGAAAGTAGCAACTAAAGAAAGCTTGCTACCAAAGTGATGCTATTCGCTAATGATGCTCGTGGCTGCGTTAGCAAAAAGAGTGCTAAAGCAGAATTTAATCCACCTCATTGAACGGGATAATAATATTAACAACAACATTAAAACAAAATTAGATAGATAGATAGATAGATAGATAGATACTTTATTCATCCCCGAAGGGAAATTCACTTTTTCAGCAGCATCCCTAAGCTGAGAACAATCGAAAATAACTGAGAACAATCGAAAATAACACGGGAGCTGCTGGAGTGGCTGCCATTCGTGACGGCGCCGGAGAAACGATTCAATTTGAATCATGTACAAACAAACAAACAATTGAATCATGTACAAGAAACGATTCAATCTGAATCATGTACAAACAAACAAACAATTGAATCATGCACAACAAACAAACAAAATATTTATGTTTCAATAAGTGGAGTGTTAATAAAATTAAGTGATGGACTCAGATATTCTGTCTGTGAAACTGGCATTAGCTTCTTAATTATTCAACATTGCTACAGCCAAGGTAGCAAAAGCATAGCGATGCTATTCGCTATTGATGCTAGCGGCTGCGTTAGCGAAAATATGCACCAAATGTAGGCCAGGAACTGCCAAGACAGAACATATCTTTACAATCCTTACAATCTTTCAATTATTGTACATCATGATATGTGTATGACCTTCCTGATTTACTATTGTTATATTATTATTATTATACCATAATAATAGTCATCAAAATCATAATGAAAAAAAAAAAATTGTGTGATAAAATGTGATAATTTTAGCACAATAAAATTACCATAATAAATGTATGCTAAAAAACACTGACTTTAGCGGCTAGCAGCCACTCTACAATGCGAGCATTAGCATTACTAGTCCTTGAAAGTGGCATTAGCAGCTAGATTATTCAGCATTAGTTGGTAAAGTGAAGGTAGCGAGTAAAACAAAGCTTGCCACTAAAACAATGCTATTTGATAATGCTGCTAGCGGCTTCATTAGCGAAAATTTGCGTTAAATTTAGGCCAGCGATTGCCAGAATGGAACGGAACGGAACAGAACGGAACGGAACAGAACAACTGAACAGGCAGGACAGGACAGGACAGGACAGGACAGGACAGAATAGAATAGAATAGAATAGAATAGAATAGAATAGAATAGAATAGAATAGAAGACACATAGAATAGAATAGAATAGAATAGAATAGAATAGAAAATAATAAAATAGAAGACAAATAGAATAGAAGACAAATAGAATAGAATAGAAGACAAATAGAATAGAATAAAATAAAAGACAAATACAATATAATAGAATAGAAGACAAATAGATTAGAATAGAATAGAAGACAAATAGAATAGAATAGAATAGAATAGAATAGAAGACAAATAGAATAGAATAGAATAGAATAGAATAGAATAGAATAGAAGACAAATAGAATAGAATAAAATGGAAGACAAATAGAATAGAATAGAATAGAAGACAAATAGAATTGAATAGAAGACAAACAGAATAGAATAGAATAGAATAGAAGACAAATATAATATAATAGAATAGAATAGAATAGAAGACAAATAGAATAGAATAAAATAGAAGACAAATAGAATAGAATAGATGTAAAGTAGATCATATTTAGTTACAGAATAGATGAGAAATAGAATATATTAGAATAGAATAGAATAGAATAGAATAGAATAGGGAATGGTATTATGATCTTTAATTTTTGGACATCATGAGTGTTTAAGTCCTTCTCGATCGAGTATCGTTACACTGCCCCCTGTTGAACGGGATGATAAAAATAACAATAAAAAGGGTTCCGACAAAAATTGCATGAGAAAATCCGATATCTTTTGGCGCAATTGACCAGTTCTACTCAAATTTGACTGTAAAAGAGGCAAAAACCTCCAATGATGAATCACCTTATAAACCCTTTGAATAATCCTAGATATATAGACTCAATTTAAAAAGGTGAGAAAAAACAAGCAAATGTGAGACCGAACAGAAGGGGTTGGGGGGGGCGGTTGCAAACGTGTACGATAAGGTGCTGAAGGATGATGAATGTCAGCGGGAGGAAACGCTGAAATGTGCATTTTTTTTCCTTCTCTATTTAACACCTTGCTGCTGCACAAGTAGACGGGCAACCGCCGAGATAATTGACCTCGGCACACTTGCGATGGATGAAGCTTCGCCCCAAGACTTAGCGGGAGCTCGCGTCATCGCAGGGCGAAAGGCTACCATTATTACAAGCCTGGGGGGGGGGGCTTATATACGCGGGAAAAGAACAGCCGCTTGAGTACCGTATGTTCCGCACTATAAGGCGCACCTAAAAGTCTTAATTTTTTTCAAAGGCTGACCATGCGCCTTATAATACAGTGCGCCTTATATATGGCTCAATGGTGTGTCGCAAAGTCTTGCAACTAATGCAACAGCCGCCGACTAGATTTTCCCCCGAACGTGAAGTAGTCCACGGTGTATGATGGGATTTATATACCGGCGTTTCATTGGCTAACCAATGTGTCAATCATCATTTGAATCGATCACTATTGGCTAAAGTTATTCGGAGGTAAAGGGGGCGGATCCTTTTTATCATTTACAGGCTCGGATAGACTAAAGGGGCAAAACAAACCCTGCAATTGGCCGAAAAAGATGTGTCAATCATCAGTTGAGTCGATCACTATTGGCTAAAGTTATTCGGAGGTAAAGGGGCGGATCCTTTTTATCATTTACGGGCTAGCATAGGCTAAAGGGACAAAACAAAGCCTGCAATTGGCCGAAAAAGATGAATGTGAATAGCAAGTTTGGTTGGTTGTCTACGGCATAGAGAAAGCATGTTTTACTATTCTGTATTTGTAAATATTTTATTCTCCTGGATTTACTACACTCACGGACATAAGAGGACCATGGTTGCACATTATTATTGAACACAACGACTTTGGTGAGCTACTCCGGCTATATATTTTCCCAGTATCTTGTTTTAGAGTGATATCGATGTTTCCGTGATGGGTCTTTGTTTAAATTAAACTCAATTCCAAGTGTTTATTGTCATATGCACAGTAAAGTTGCGAGCGAAAAAGAAAATAGAAACTAAGGAATGGTTGGCATTTCTTGAATCCCAAGACTTTAACCTTCCGAATGATGGAACGATTCATTTGAGTGACATCGTACGGACACCGCATCCGCACGTGTCTACGACACGTATTTGCTTCTATGGAAGCTTTGGGAATGTTAAGGGGGTAATAAGTTGGACTGAACTATCTGACTGTTTTGTCGACGTTCCCATTGTAGCGCCTTATAATCCGGTGCGCCTTGTCTATGGATGATATAGGACCAAAAACTATTTTTTGGGGGTGCGCCCTATAACCTGGTGCGCCCTATAGTGCGGAAAATACGGTAACTGTAAGAAAGTCAAGAAGAGCAGACAAGTTGGCGCGAGCCGGTGGGGGTTTTCATCCGTTTTGCAAGGAACAGTTAATACCTGATCTGTACTGGGAATAGTATCGGGATATTGCCAATATTTGGGATTTGTAAATCCATAAAATCATGCAAAGATTTATGAAAATCTTCACTGGCATAAGAAATATAATTGTTCATTCTCTGGATAACTGGTTCTCAACTTGTCTGACCCCAAGACCCACCATTCCACCCATGCTGCAACCCAAATCGAGAAAAAAAAACACTTCTAGAGTTTATCCAATGAAAGGATTATGTACTTTAAAGCAGAGATAGTAGATGATGTTTATTTTTTTTGTTTCTTTTCAAAAACAAAATCACCAGCAAAACCAAAAGCGCCTTCAAGCACCGTATGTACTCGCTTGTAAGCAGTGTTCCCTCTAAGCTGCGCGCGTGCGCAATTGCGCACTGCTCGCACATTCTCAGCGCACAAGAAAATCTAGCCAGCGCACAAAAATCAGGGCTCCAAATTACTAATTAAGAAGCGACTCAAGTCAAAGTTACAGTGCATGAAGGTAAAAATACACAGGTTCCCCTGATGTTGTGTCCTAAATGCGGTATTTTGAAGTCGAGTCGAAGGAGAACGAAGTTGAGTAAAGTTGGTAGAGTTTGTCGGGGAACCGGCTTCTTCGGCTCGGCTCACTAAAAGGAACCGGCTCTTTCGGGTCCCAAACGGCTCTTCGGGTTGTTTTTGCTTCTTTATTCCCAACATAACCAAATATTATATAAAATTATGCACAAAATGACTTAAAGGAAGGGGGGAATAGAACAAAAAAGAAAAAAATAACAAAATGAAAAAGTAGTCAAAAGCTGAGAAAATAAAAAAAACAAAAGAAAGAGAAAAAAGGAAGGATTTTTTTTTAAAAGCCAGAGAAAAAGAAAAGAAAGAAATGTAGGAAAAAAGTTAATCAGAAATAATCGAGTACTAAACTATTTCTTTTTTTCGATACAACGTACTACACATTCCAAAATATCAATTAAATGTGTACTCAAACAACAATTATTATGTGTAAATAATAATAATTGTAACAATATAACACATTTTAAACCATTTCCTGTATCTTTGAGCAGTGATTCGTATTTCGCAATATTTTCCTTCTTTGGCACAATGGCTGTTCTCACCATTTTTCCCTTATCACTAACTTTCTTCAGAACCGTTATTATCAGCAAAAAAAGGCAATAAAACCCACTAAATCACAATAAATTCTCAATGTTATTTTTTTAATCTTGAGTAAATCGCAAATATATTTGATTTGAGAAATATCTTTTCCCATACGGGAGTTTGGTAAAAATCACTAAGATTTTCAGTTGCAGGAAGTACAATTGACCATTGAGAAACACCACATTATTTTTTTTCCATGGCCCATGAAAAATATCCATAATTGAGACGCAATCATGGCACAAATACGCCGTTTATAGTACTTTTTTTAGGTATAGCTGTCACGAAGCAGAGCGGGAAACAGGAAAAAAGGACCCATTCGCGTAGAAGTACTCACGATTTATTGGAGGAAGGATGAGGAGGGTGCGCACACTCGATCCGGGGATCGATGGTCGCGGAGTGGATTAGAAATCCAAACAAAAGACAAGTTGTCAAAAACAAACAAACGGAACAGACCAAAAACAAAACAGGATAAAATACGGGCAGATTCACAGAACTAGGCATTTAACAGGTTTTAACAGAAGTCTCACGGAGTTTAACCAGGTTTAACAAACGTTCCGGCAACGCAGAGTACAAAGGAGCGCGCTTAAGTATTCCAAGAGCAATCAGTCCAATGCGTCTCAGCCGGTGTCAAGGGGCGGGGCCAGCTGGGCGCCATGACAACCGTGCAGGACATGACAATAGCACACACCAGTCCTCTTGGGCCATGACATTTCAGAGGACATTGCGATACAAACTAATAACAGCTGGTGTTATTCACAAAAGAAAAAGAAATGCAATGGCAAAGCGAAGCCACCAGAGAGATGTGTCCGCTTCATTTTTAAGCAGACTTGTAGAGAACGTGGTAACAATTTCAAGCATTTAAAAGCACCTGACTCAAAATTCTATGACTTTTCAATCCTCAAAAACTCAACATTCAAGTATTTTCAAGGATTTCAAGCACCCGTATCAACCCTGATAGCAATTGTTCAGAACCCCTTGATTCCCCGCGTGTAAACATACTCAACAGCAGGCGTTGATGCAAACCGTATTTAGCGTCGGCCTAAAATAGCTAAACGACGATCGGAATCAACGCAGAGGAAATCGAATGTGAAAAGTGATAAAAAGCCGGTAGCGACTACAAGCTAGCGCAGCAGCGCCTCGTGCATCTCGCTCATTTATTCAATTTCTGACAAGGAGGGATTAGCGTTCAACTTACTCGGGGCTTGTCCTACACTAGCGCCTACATTCTGCTGATATTATTTTCTGCTCCAAATCCTGGATTACGTTCGGAACACTGTCCACTTTTCATCCTTTTTTATTTTGCTAGCGCGCCACGGCGAATTCGATGTGGCTGCAGGTGACGATTTAAAAAAGGGGTTTTGAGGAATCTTTATCGTTTATTTTTGTCATGGTCGCCGTGGATCAGCTAATTGCGTGGCTGCTACTTAAGGTTGGGTTGTGGGTATTGCGGGTGTTGGCTCATTACACATTGTCCGTTCTGTTAAGCCTTGTCCTGTTTAGTTGAGTCGGAAGAAACCCGTGTTTGCACGTTTTGGTTCAAGCCTGTTTGTTCTGTCTTGTCCCTGAGTTTTTGGACAACTTTTATTTTGGTAAATAAAAGTTTTGATCGTCAGGCAATTGAGTTCTCCCTTCCTGCCTCCTGCCTCCGTTCTGGTCCGGTCACCCACCTCGTGACAATTTTTACAACAAACAGGCTGAAATAGCTAAATGTGAGATCCACGCAATGCACGTTCTGTTTTAGCAAGCAATCAATTTGCTTTCTTTAAACCTGCTACACAAAACACACAAATCTGTTTTTTAAATATAAAGAGTAAAAAGTACGGATGCATTCTGAAAAGTAAATAGTTTAGCATCATATTTCTGTCCAACCTCTTTTGATCAGTTTTCCGCCTTATTGCAAGCTTTCCTCAGTTTTTCATTGGTCCTTTTTTAGGTGTCCTTACTCAGTGCCTGATTGTTAATGTATTTTGTTTGTTTGTTTATTTATTTTTGTATAGCCTCATTTTTGTATAGCAAGGATTGTCAAAGGGCTTCACAAACCACAGATTATTGCAAACTACAGATGATTATTACACCATCCCATGATCTAAAACCTACATGAGGGAAAGGAAAAACTCAAAAAACTCAACATGAGTCAAGTCATGTTTATTTGTGACGCCCTTAATCACAGTTGTCTTAAAGGTCTGCAGAGACAACAAATTATTACAGACTATAGACTCTATTACACCATCCCCTGATATAAAACCTACATGAGGGAAAGGAAAAACTCAAAAAACTCAACATGAGTGAAGTCATGTTTATTTGTGACACCCTTAATCACAGTTGTCTTAAAGGGCTGCAGAGACAACAAATTATTACAGACTATAGACTCTATTACACCATCCCCTGATATAAAACCTACATGAGGGCAAGGAAAAACTCAAAAACCTCAACATTAGTCAAGTCAAGTCATGTTTATGTGTGACGCCATTAATCACAGTTGTCTTAAAGGGCGGCAGAGACAACATATTATTACAGACTATAGACTCTTATTACACCATCCCCTGATCTAAAACCTACATGAGAGCAAGGAAAAACTCAAAAAACCTAAACATGAGTCAAGTCAAGTCATGTTTATATGTGACGCCCTTAATCACAGTTGTCTTAAAGGGCTGCAGAGACCACGGATTATTGCAAACTACAGACAATTTATTAAAGCATCCCCTGATCTAAAACCTACATGAGGGCAAGGAAAAACTCAAAAACCTCAACATGAGGAAAATGAAGAGACCTTGAGAAGGGACCGCACATGAGGTCATCCCCCTTCCAGGATGACCAGGCCAAAATGGATGTTGCAATAACAACATAAAATATAGGTTATTCATAAGCTATAGAATAGAAGTGTGTTTTAAGCCTAGATTTTAACAGTTCCAGGTTTCAGATCGAATCACAGGGGACAGATTTGATCTTTTATGTCTTGTTTTCTTTTTATTGTAATGTTGGAAATTAGGGCTGCAATTAAGTATTACACTGCCCAAAAAATATTAACCAATTCGTAGATTATTCAGTATTACTGTTCTTGTTTTTGAAAAAAGAAGAAACATGATATCTGAAAAAAAGATCAGCCATATATTTTAGGGAATGTGTAATTATTTTTTTTTCTCAAGTAATAGATAAAAAATAAAATCAAATTGTTAAAAACAAATTAAACCCAAAAAGATAAACACATTTACATTTAAAAAAGTTAGCTGGGATATAGCTTCCGGAACATTACAAAAACATTTCTCAAGAAATACATTCAAAGTATTGGAGAAAAAAATACAGAAAAATGTTGAATTTGAAAAATAATCGAACATATATTTTAGGGAGTATTTGAATAGTTTTGTGTAAAAAAAAAAATAATAATAATACTAATTTGACAAAAAATAAAATTTGAAAAGAAGAAAAAAAATATATATATTTTTTTAAGTTTTAATACTTTTTTAAAAAATTGAAAAAAAAAACATACAATTAAACTAAAGTAACAAAGAAGAAGAAAATTGAAAATATATCTGCCAAACGTTTCAGGAAATATTCAAATATAAGGTTCTTAAGAAATGAATTAAAATTAAAGTAAAATAACGGGCAAAAAAACTAAAAATTAAGTATTTGCTTGTCGTAGTGAATATTTAAATATGGTTTCTTAAAAATAAATATTAAAAACAAAAAAATATTGCAAAAATGATATCTCAAAGACGAGAAAAAAATTCTAATAAGGTAATTTACAGTGATCGGTCACTAAAATTATTATTTAGATGAGTTTTCAGGTCTTTTTGAATTTATATTACTTAATAATAACTAAACGCATCATAACTTCACTTCAACAGTTAAAAAACATGAATTATTTTTGTTTTAGTTGATAGTAGGGATTGGTATTGACTCCGATCAAGGCCGAAATGGCTAAATTGTGATCCAGTCCGTCCATCTAAACTATGACATATACCATAATGCATTGTAATTTGGACTCCATCTTTTGTATTGACAGCATTTCATGAGGTGCATTAAAAATTTCCAACCCCCCCAAAAAAGAGCGTCAAATAATGCAAATTTCCGAACATGGTAGTCTTTTTTTTTTTTTTTTTTTTTTTTTTTTTATGATTCTCATCATTTTAATTTCAAATGTCCATTTCCATTCAAAGCACTGGTGTCCTTCGATTTCAACTGACTTTGGCTACACCCGTAGTAGAGACTCTCTTCCGATACCAGCACGGCTGAATAGTCTTCTCACATTATTGTATTGAGTCCAGGAAGTTCAGCGATTAGAAGCCATAAAATATTTATGGGTGTTCAGCATGGTCTCCATCATTAATAAAAGGCAGCGACTAGAACATTTTACTAATCATAGGTAAGAGGTTACGCCTCATAGAACTCTAACGGCCTTGGTATGTAAATGCCACCGCCGCCATATGGGGCCCGTCTTTACCGCGAATAATGACCGAACACACCGATAAATCACCGGCGCAAATCTGACCGTTTGCGCCTCTGTAGAATGATAAAAAAGTGCAGTTATTTTTTACAGTAATTACATTTTAACATGTACCGGTAATCCAATTTTTTTGCTGACAGTACAGAGAAAAAAAAAGAGAAAAATCTTGACTGTGTCCAAGCGTTTGTCTGAGGAGAATGTATTAATGCAGGGGTCACCAACAGAATGGATCAGAAAATAGTTCACTAGTGATGGGTTATTGTGGTTTTCTGGGAAATTTTGCTAACATGCATGGGAAATCACTGACATGACCAGTATTTTTAAATAATGGCAAGGCAAGGCAAGTTTATTTGCATAGCACAATTCATACACAAGGCAATTCAAAGTACTTTACAGAAATGGCAGTCAGGTTAACAACACACAATAAAAGACGTGGAAAATTTAAAATGTGGTTTTTAAAATGCATTAAAACCACAGAAAAAACATAATAAAATCAATGAACTAAAATAAGGTAAAAGTGAAGAGTGCAGATAGAACCATTTCAATTGTATGCACAGTTGAACAGAGCTGTTTTCAGCCTGGACTTAAACATTGTCAGAGTATCAGGAAGACTATTCCAGAGTTTAGCTGCATGGAACTGAAACGCAGCTTCACCCTGTTTAGTCCCGGCTCCGAGAACCAGCAGAAGGCCTGTCCCTGAGGTTCTCAGGGTCCGAGATGGTTCATATGGGACCGACATGTCACAGATGTACTTTGGTGCTAGACCATGAAGAGACTTATACACCAGCAGAGCTGTTTTAAAGTCTATTCTCTGAGCGACAGGAAGCCAGTGCAGAGACTTGAGCACAGGACTAATATGGTCGTGCTTCCTGGTTCTAGTCAGGACCCGAGCAGCGGCGTTCTGGATGTTCTGCAGCTGTCTTACAGCTCGTTTAGAAAGTCCAGTCAGAAGGCCGTTACAGTAGTCTAACCTGCTAGAGATGAATGCAGAATAATACACTATGGGTTTTAGCGCAAAAAATGCGTTTATTCAAGGAATCAACTCCTTGCCCTGAAGAATTCTCGTGCCGGCGTGATGAAGGGGCCTATCGTGGTAGAAGAGCAGGAGCTAGCTAAGTGGCTAGCAGCGTTATAAGTCTTCGGTACCATCCGTAATCATGGTAAATGCAAACTAACTACCAAATAAGATCAACGAGTGCTGGTGGAAAACATCGAAGCGCACAGGGAGCGCAGTTGCTGTGTTTTGCGGAAAGGTGGCTCACGTTTAGCATTCCGGACGCTAACGTGTAGCCACCCGGAGCTACCCGGAGCTTTCCAGCTTCAGCGCCGCTATACAGAGACACGAAAGCCTGGGGGAATCGGAGAGGAGGCGGACTTGCTAACACGAGGTGGTATATCCCTGGACACAAAGAAAAGATTACCATCTGCCTCAGGGATGTCGAACTTTTGGACTGGCGTGTGACGTCATCCGCTCCGGGATAGACTGCTGGAAGTGTGAATTTCCCTTCGGGGATGAATAAAATATCTATCTATCTATCTATCTATCTATCTATCTACTTCAAAGCGCGTTTCAGGACACCCATGGTCGCTATACACAGAATACCAAATAGGAATAAAACAAGCAAGTTCCTCATGTTGAAGTTTTTGAGTTTTTCCTTGCCCTCAGGTAGGTTTTAGATCAGGGGATGGTGCAATAATGGTCTGTAATTTGGAATAGTCTGTGGTCTGTTCAGCCCTTTGAGACTCCTTGTAATTAGGGGCATCACAAATATACGTGAGTTAAAAAGGAGGCAGTATGTGAATTTTATATAACAATTATAATAAATATGCGATACATTTCCCCAAAATTATTTTTAAAATTAGCATATAATGTATATATGTACACAAGGCATATGTTGAAGTGATTGACTAAGCATATTTCTAATAATTCTAAACAAAACTCACCAACCTTCAGCAACATGGTTATGAAACATTAAGACACTATCCAATGGAAGCAAAGGAACTTCTTGAAATGAAGCTCCTCAACCTTCAGGCAACATAGTTCATTCACATTTAAGCAGCAACAAAGCTTATCTTTAGTCGAAACGAAGCTCCTCAATATTTGTCAACATAGTTATGAATTATTAAGATGCTATCCAATGGAAGCAATGGAACTTCTTGAAATGAAGCTCCTCAACCTTCAGGCAACCTTGTGCATTCTCATTTAAACTTAAAAAAGCAGCTACAAAGCATATCTTTGGTCGAAACGAAGCTCCTCAATATCCGGCAACATAGTTATGAATCATTAAGACACTATCCAATGGAAGCAATGGAACTTCTTGAAATGAAGCTCCTCAACCTTCAACCAACACAGTTTAGTCACATTTAAACATTAGAAAGCACCATCAAAGCATCACTTTAGTCGAAACGAAGCTCCTCAATATTCGGCAACAAAGTTATGAATCATTAAGACACTATCCCATGGAAGCAATGGAACTTCTTGAAATGAAGCTCCTCAACCTTCAGCCAACATAGTTTAGTCACATTTAAACTTTGGAAAGCACCATCAAAGCATCACTTTAGTCGAAACGAAGCTCCTCAATATTCGTCAACATAGTTAGGAATCATTAAGACACTATCCCATGGAAGCAATGGAACTTCTTGAAATGAAGCTCCTCAACCTTCAGCCAACATAGTTTAGTCACATTTAAACTTTGGAAAGCACCATCAAAGCATCACTTTAGTCGAAACGAAGCTCCTCAATATCCGGCAACATAGTTATGAATCATTAAGACACTATCCAATGGAAGCAATGGAACTTCTTGAAATGAAGCTCCTCAACCTTCAACCAACACAGTTTAGTCACATTTAAACATTAGAAAGCACCATCAAAGCATCACTTTAGTCGAAACGAAGCTCCTCAATATTCGGCAACAAAGTTATGAATCATTAAGACACTATCCCATGGAAGCAATGGAACTTCTTGAAATGAAGCTCCTCAACCTTCAGCCAACATAGTTTAGTCACATTTAAACTTTGGAAAGCAGCAACAAAGCATGTCTTTAGCGGAAACTAAGCTCCTTAATACTTGGCAACATAGTTACTTCCCATTAAGACACTAGGCAATAGAAACAGCACACACCCTTAATCTAAATTAATCTTCTTAACCTTTGGCAACATAGTTTTTTTGTGTCTAAACACTAGAAAGAGGCAACACCGCAGATCCCAAGTTGAAACAGAGCTTCTCATGTAACTTGACAGCCAAATCCAAGCATTTAAGTCCAAATGAAGCTCTTCCACCTTTAGCGACACAGCTCTTTACCAAGGCATTTTTTAGTCCAAACGAAGCTCCTCAACCTTCAGCAAAATAATACCTTATCATCAAGACAGTAGACAACAGTAGACAACAACAAAACACATTTATAATTATAATGAAGCTCCTCAACCTTCTGAAACATAGTTCCTCGCCATCAAACACTAGACAATGAAACCTAAGCATGTTTCAGTCTGAATGAATCTCCTAAATCTTCAGCAACGAAGTTCCTCACCAAAAAGACACTAGACGGTAGCAAGAAAGCACTTTTATGGTCTAAATCAGGGGTGTCAAACATGCGGCCCGGGGGCCAGATCAGGCCCGCTAAGGGATTGAATCTGGCCCGCCAGACAACGCTCGGAGAAGCGCAAGAGTAAAACGAGCTGCAGGTTTAAATATGTCCACTTGATGTTGTCAAAGCCAGGTGCCTCTCACAAAGACGGTGTACCGGTACTTGAATTTATTTGTTTTTCTCTCTCTCTCGTGCTCTCTCGCGCACTCTCTCTCTCTCTCTCTTTTCCTCCCTTTTCTCTCTCTCTCTCTTTCACTTTCTGTGTCTCCTTCTTTGTTTCTCTTTGTCTCTTTCTCTCTCTGAGTCTTTTTACCTTCTTTTGCTCTCTTTTCCATTTTTCCTTTTCTCTCTTTCGCTCTCTCCTGCTTTCCCCTTCTGTCCTTCTCCCATTCTCTCTTTCTCTCCTTCCCTCTTTCTATTTATCTTTGGATATCATTCTTTCGCTCTCTTTCTTCCCCCCTCTCTCACTATTTGTCTTTATATCTTTTTTTTTCTCACATTCTCTCTCCCTCTCTCTTCTCTCTCTCTCTCTCTTTCTCCCTTTCTCTCTTTCATTGTCCCACCCTCTCTCTTTTTCTCTCCTTCACTTTGTCTTATTTATTCTCTCTTTTTCTTTCTCTCTAATATTCTAGTCCGGCCCCCGAAATAATGTTTGTTCTATCGTTTGGCCCCCGAGGTAAAATGAGTTTGACACCCCTGGTCTAAATGAAGCTCCTCAATCTTAAGCAACATAGTTCTTTGCTATCAAAACAGCGACAACATTTGGAGGTTCAAACAAAGCCCTTCAACCTTCCTGAGTTTCTTGCAATTGAGACATTAGACAGCGGCTAAACATCGTATGTTTCGTGGAAACAAAGCTCCTCAACCTTCAGCTACATAGTTCCTTATCAAAAACACACTAGAGGGTGGCAAGAAATAATTTATATAGTCTAAATCAGGGGTGTCAAACTCATTTTAACTCAGGGGCCACACGATAGAACAAACATTTTGTCGGGGGCCGGACTAGTAGATTAAAGAGAAAGAAAAAGAGAGATAAAGAAATAAGAGAAAGGGGGAGGGAAAAGGAGAGAGGGCGGGACAAAGAAAGAAAAAGAGAGAGAAGGGAGAGAGCGTGAGAAAAAAAAGATAAAAAGTCGTGAGAGAGGGGGAAAAGAAAGGGAGAGGAAGAAAGAAATCCAAAGAGAAATAGAAAGACAGAAGGAGAGAAAAGAAAGCGTGAAGGGTAGGAAGAGAGAAAGAGAAAAGAGAGAAAAGGAAAAAAGGAAGTTAGAGCAAAAGAGGTTAAAAGACACAGAGAGAAAGAGACAAAGAGCAACAAAGGAAGAGAAAAAGAGAGACACGGAGAGTGAAAGAGAGAGAGTGGGAGAAGAGGGGTGGTAAAGAAAGAGAGAGAGAGAAATAAATACAACTACAGTGTCTTTGTTCGAGGCACCTGGCTTTAGCAACATCAAGTTGACATATTTCAACCTGCAGCTTGTTTTTCTCTTGCGCTTCTCTGAGTGTTGTCTCGCAGGCCGGATTCAACCCCATAGCGGGCCTGATCTGGCCCGCGGGCCGCCTGTTTGACACCTGTGGTTTAGAAAATAGCTATTTTCTAAGAAATGTGGTTTGTAACTGGTAGGGTGTTTAAGTCGTTGCCTATTATAACCCTACTTCTAATTATTATAACCCGGTAATAACATAGTAATAACATAGTAATAACATGATTAGTTGTCATTTTAGAAATTCATTGAAAATTGGTAGTTCTTTGCCCTAATCAGTAACAACAATAGTAGTCCTCAGTTTGAAGAATGTTCGTGTCATGTGTATGACCCCCCAAAAAAAAAACGATATCCTTGAGATCTTGGCCAATTATCTTCGCCCGGCCGCACGTCTCCCACTAAATGGAAGCTGTGTGTCTCAGCGTTAGAAAGCCACTCACATCCCTCACTCTTTTTGTTTCAAACCCCTTCAAGGAATCCCTCCCCTCCTCTCATTTCCATTTCTCATCCGTCCTATCCGACCCGCAACCGACCTTCATCCCGTCCGACGCCCTCGACCGACCACCGGAGACTCCCGACTGTCTGTTCGCCGAAGCGTGGATGAAATACGAGAGGCTAAACAGGAACAATGGCCGCCGCGACCAGTGTAAAAAATACTGTATTTTCCGAAGGCGCACCCACAAAACCCAAATTTGCAAATATGTAAACATTGTAATATGTATTATGTTAAATATGATATACAATTTATTATAATAAATAGCTACATTTCAAATTTTAACAGTTCAAACAATAATATTTCTATTACAATATTTTTTACAACAAAAGCCAAGAGAGGCAAACCAAAATAGCATATAACAATGTAAACCAAAAAACTAAAATACCTTCCATTGCACAATATTTTGAAAATAAATCAAGTAATGCAAATAAAGTGTTGATTGTCTCTCAATGGCTCAGTTGCCATAGTCAATGTAAATGGTAAAAGATAGGCATTAATTGAAAATCTCAAAAAACACTTTATAATTTGTTTCACACTTACCCATTCACACACTCACTCACACACCCATAGCGACGTCAGCCATGCAAGGTGCCTACCTGCCTATCAAGGGCTTTAAGGATTCAGTGTCTGGCCATGTAGCTCTGAGGAACCGGGAGTTGAACATGCGACCTTTTGGTCCCGAGACAAGTGAGACACTTCCTGAGCTTTTGCTGCCTCCAGTGACAACAGATTTACAGGTTTTTGTTCAGGAATAGTAAGACAACAATAAGACATCTTATCTATTTATTTATTTATATTTATTTATCTTATCTCGATTACTGCAATGCACTACTCTCCGGTCCCCCAAAGTCCAGAATCAAGTCTTCAGCTGGTACAAAATTCTGCAGCGAGGCTTTTAGCTAGGACAAAAAAGTCCGATCACATCACGCCGATTTTGGCTAACCTGCATTGGCTTCCTGTTAGCCTAAGATGTGATTTCAAGGTTCTCTTAGTATTATACAAAATCATACATGGACTTGCTCCCTCACATCTTTCAGATCTGATTTCCCCCTATGTTACGGTCCGAAGCCTTTGCTGTCTGGTAATCCTGAAAAGGGGATGCCACATGTGCGGTCCCTTCTCAAGGTTTTTCTTCATTTTCCTCATGTTGAGGTTTTTGAGTTTTTCCTTGCCCTCATGTTGGTTCCAGATCAGGGGATGGTGTAATAATAGTCTGAAAAATAGTATGTGTAATAACCTGTGCAGCCCTTTGAGACTCTTTGTGATTAAGGGTTATACAAATTGGCGCCAAACGAGCGACCAAGGGTGCTTCACATCAGTAATCATGACATATGTGTTGTATGCTGTAGAACACAATACACGGTATGTGATATCAATGACGATAAAGCCAATTCCCGGTGTCTCGAAAGAGTGAGAACTAAACTGCAATACAGCGAGGGATTACCGTATTTTCCGCGCTATAAGGCGCACTGGGTTATAGGGCGCACCCCGAAAAAATATTTTTTGGTCCTATTTTTGACATACATAAGACGCACCGGATTATAAGGCGCTACAATGGGAACGTCGACAAACCAGTCAGATAGTTCAGTCCAACTTATTACCCCCTTAACATTCCCAAAGCTTGCAAAGAAGCAAATACGTGTCGAGAACACATGCGGATGCGGTGTCCGTACGATGTCACTCAAATGCATCGTTCCGTCATTCGGAAGGTTAAAGTCTTGGGATTCAAGAAATGCCAACCATTCCTTAGTTTCTATTTTCTTTTTCGCTCGCAACTTTACTGTATATATGACAATAAACACTTGGAATTGAGTTTCATTTAAAAATAGACACTCCATTCCATCCATTATCTGCACCGCTTATCACAGAAACATCGAGTTCAGTCTGAAACAAGATACAGGGATAATATATATAGCCAGAGTAGCTCACCGAAGTCGTTGTGTTCAAAATAATGTGCAGCCGTGGTCATCTTATATCCGTGAGTTTAGTAAATCCAGGAGAATAAAATATTTACAAATACAAAATAGTAAAAAAATGCTTTCTCTATGCCGTCAACTACGTGCTATACGCATTCATCTTTTTCGGCCAATTGCAGGCTTTGTTTTGCCGTTCAAGCCAATGCCAGCCTGTAAATGATAAAAAGGATCCGCCCCTTGACCTCCGAATAACTTTAGCCAATAGTGATCCATTCAAATGATGATTGACACATTGGTTAGCAAATGAAACGCCGGTAAATAAACCCCAGCATACACCGCGGACTACTTGGCGTTCGGGGGAAAATCTAGTCGGCGGCTGCAAGTTAGTTGCAAGACTTTGCGAATTAATTTTGTTCCATAAATAAGGCGCACTGTATTATAAGGCGCATGGTCAGCTTTTGAAAAAAATAAAGGCTTTTAGGTGCGCCTTATAGTGCAGAAAATACGGTACTGTACTTGTTTAGTATTGATAATATTGATATTTGGATCAATTCTCCGACCCTTCTTTTCAGGAAGTGTTCCTCTGTAACGCGTTACTGCTGATACTGTGTACTGTCTGTTAGCCGAAGCGTGAATGAAATAAGATCCGCTAAATACGAAAACGTCCGTCTCGGACGCATCGTAGCCGCGTCCGAGACGGCCGCGGTCGCGTTCAAGCTTCGGCGACTCCCAAGCCGACGGGGGGGCTGACACTCATTTCTGCCTTCAAATTACATCGCAATGGCTTCATAAATCTGCTGCCTTCTCCTCCGCTTCTCTATCTCTCCTCTCCTTTCCATCCGCCCCCCTCCTCCAGACCCCCTCTCGCCATTTTACTTCAGCCAGACTTCATTTCACCCCCACATGCACCTTTGCACAGCAACCCTACCTCCCTCTTTTCCTTCGCAATCACTTGTTTTCTCATCCCCCACACACTACACTCCTTCTTTCTGCAGCCTGCTCCATAAATGAGAAACCGAGAGGCAGAGATGGGAATGTTACGTGCGAGGGTTAGTTAAACAGTCGGACGTGCGACTAAACACTAGCTTTCCTCCTATGAATACAGAAATACCAACTAATATATGCCATGTAAATAAATCATGTAATACCTTAATAAATGAATAAATGGAATTTATTGATTTTCTCAGGTTTTTTGATAGAAGGATAGATAGATACTTTATTCATCCCCGTAGGGAAATTCACACTTCCAGCAGTATCCTTCTGTTAAAAAACAAAATAATAATAAAGATATAGAAAACAAAAATACCCAATATAACGTGTTGATAAAGAGCATTTAAATAGTGTTACGGAAAATACACACTGTAATAAAAATAGGGTAATATAAGTGTGGGGTATGATGTGGGCTTGTACTCCTCCGGGTGGAGTTAAAGAGCTTCATGGCATGAGGAATGTATTAATTTATGTATTCATTTAGGAATTTGTCATGTATTTTGTCAATTGAGGGGGGGCGGGTCAAACTGAGCTTATTACCTATGTATTGCATTGTATTTATTTATTCAGTCAGTATAAACCATAAACATGATATATACAGGAAATCATTTGACACGCGAACCTCTCGACGTGACGCGTCGCCTTCGATCGTCGCCGCCATTTTAGACGCATCTGCTGTTTTTTTTCCGTTCCGCCATCTCTCGCCACTTCCGCGTCTGATCGTGGGCGCAATCCTTTCTCTTCCTTCAATAAAACTTTGGTGCCAACTGCCTCAGACTCTGATTGGCTATCCATCAGTATTTGTACCCAGTCCTGTCTGTCCCTTTTTGTCAGTCCGTCTGCGAACCTCAGTTAACCCTAGGCAAGCCTTTTTTGACCCTGACTCCTACCTGTCCCGTTTTTTGATCCCGTCTGTTCCCCGGCTTCGACCCGTTTTTGATCCTGACCAAGTCTACTCTCCCGTCACGCCTTTCGACTTCTTTTGTCCCCGACGTCTTCTCTCCTATTCTGGCTTACGACTCGCTTACGACCCCGACCACATTTTTTGCTCTCCTGTCCCGGCTACTGACCCGTTTTTGTCCGTCCCCGACCCCACTTCCACGTTCGGAGCACAATCCGAGTATCAAAGTGACCTGCTTCCCGCGTCCAGCAATCACCGGATCGTGGCCGCAACCCTCTCTCTCTCTTCCAATAACACTTGTAAGAAACGTAACGCAATTGGGTCCTGTTTCCGTTCTGGTCCTGACAGAATGGCAAACTGCATACATAAGGAAATCGCATTTATGTCACATATTTAGGTAATACATGATTAACATAGTATTTTTTTATTTACAGAACATATTTGTCGGTATTTATT
Organism: Urocampus carinirostris; assembly: GCF_059441175.1. NCBI lineage: Eukaryota > Metazoa > Chordata > Actinopteri > Syngnathiformes > Syngnathidae > Urocampus > Urocampus carinirostris. Next base: position 31,985,462 of record NC_142357.1, read on the forward strand.
CATAACTACTTTGTTACCACATATCACACGATGGGCCCTCCATATTTTTCATCCTTAAATCGCAACACAACCGTAGCACAAAACATGAGTGAGCATGTCTGCAAACCTCAGTTAACCATAGGCAAGCCTTTTTCGACCCTAACTCCCGCCTGTTTTTTGCTCCCGTATGTCCCCCGGCTTCGACCTGTTTTTGATCCTGACCACGTCTACTCTCCCGTCCCGGCTTTCAACTTCTTTGTGTCCCTGACCACGTCTACTCTCCTTTTCTGGCTTACGACTCGCTTACTACCCCGACTACGTTTTTGCTCTCCTGTCCCGGCTACCGACCCGTTTTTTTCCGTTCCCGACACCGCCATCTCTCGCCACTTCTGCGTCCAGCAATCGCCTGATCGTGGGCGCAATCTTTTCTCTTCCTTCAATGAAGCTTGTGAGAAATGTAACGCAATTGGGTCCTGTTTCCGTTCTGGTCCTGACAAAATGGCAAACTGCATACATAGGGAAATCACATTTATGTCACATATTTAGGTATTACATGATTAACATAGTATTTTTTTATTTACATAACATATTTGGCGGTATTCATTCATTACTACATTTGTTACCAAATATAACACATATTTTTCATTTTTAAATCGCAACACAACCGTAGCATTAAACATGAGTGAGAAAAATAAACAAATTCACTGAATTAATCAGTTGTTTTTCCTGGCCGCACTAATTGCAAAGCTTTTGTTATGTTCACTTATAAAACTGCATGTTTTAAACATGTTTTTCTCAAATAAAGCAATTAATTATGCAGCAGGAGAGTGTGCTAGCGGTTAAGAGTACCTTACTCAAACTTGTAATACTCCAATTCACAATTAGGGTTTATTTATCATACAGGGATTCAGAAAAGCAAAATATACATGAATTCATGGGTTTGACGCCGCTGACTATGTTAAAAATATATTATCATATTTTACCTCGGAACCCATTTTGGGCTCAAATAACATAAGGCATAACGAAAATACCCATTTAGTAATTTCTGTTCGGACAACCAGTTCTAAAGTACATGATTACCAAAAAATATATATAAAATTTTTAATGTGAATTATCATTAAATAGATGATTAAACAGTTATTTAAAGAGTGATTGTTTTCTAAATGTTAAATATATTATTGAAAAAAAAATAATTAAAAAAAATGTTTTTTATATATATATATATATATATATATATATATATGAAAACTTCGTTCTTGGGGTTATAATACTGTGATATAATCCACCCTAAAGACATTTTTTTTCACATAAAAGAAACTGTATGCTATCATTCGAACTGTAAAATGTCATGATGACTGATTAGTATCACCTGTGCCCGCTCGTTTGGCGCTAGCCGCTGCAGGCAACCTGATTGGTTCCCTGTCCTTTTCAAGCACAGTCATTTCACTCCCCTGTTGTCAGTCCGCCAGCGAACCTCTGTTTCTACTAGGCAAGCATTTTGACTCCGACTCCCGTTGGTCCCACTTTTTGCACCCGTTTTTCCACCCGTCTGTTCCTGATCTCCCCGTTTGTCTCCAGCTACGACCTGTTTTTGACCCTGACCACGTTTTTGCTCTCCTGTCCTGGCTATCGACCTGTTTTTTTTTCTATCCTTGACACCGCCATCTCCCGCTCCGGAAGATCCACTTCCGTATTCGGATCACGATCCGATTGCGTGAGCGGCTTGCTACCCCGCGTCGAGCGAGCACCGGATCGCGGGCGCTGCCCTTCCCCTTTTTATCAATAAACTGGTTAACGCTACGCATTTGGGTCCTGATCCCATTCTGGTCGTGACATAAAAGTCCGATTTAGATGGTTAGGTTACTTCTTTCATCAACAAAATACTTAATTCATGTATTTTATCCAATGCCTTCGACCAATTCTTCTTCTGGTGCCTGAGATTTTCACCTTTTTAAATAGATATGTTCCATCAAATTGGTTTTGAAACACAGTTAAAGCAAAATATGAAATAATATTGTAGTACTTCCGTAGTAGGAGCATTGTATTATTTCCAAAGTCTGTTTGTAGTATTACTGTAGTATTTCTTTCATTTTCTTTTGGTAGTACTATTTTGTGGTATTCTGTCGTAATATTTCTTTCTGTAGTAGTATTTTTGTATTTTGGTTTTACTATAGTGTTACTTTTTGAATATTTTCACAGTAGCATTTCTGTAATATTTGTTTATTGCTGTAATATTTTTGTAGTATTTCTTTACATGTTTGTAATATTACTGTAGGTGTACTTTTGTAGTACTGTATTTATGTTCTAATAATTCTGTCGTTGTATTTTTGTATTACTGTGGTAGTATTTTCGTAGTATTTCCATAGTAGTAGTTTTGCAGTATTTCAGTCGTACTTTTTAAATATTTTCACAGTAGTATTTTCGGAAATTTCTGTAATATTTTTATAGTATTTCCATAGTAATATTTTGTAGTATTTCTTTAGATTTTTGTAATATTATTGTAGTGGTACTTTTGTAGTATTTATGTTATGATTCTGCCGTAGTATTTTTGTATTACTGTGGTAATAATTTTGTAGTATTTCCATAGTATGTCTTTCTTATCACAAATAAAGCAAAACAATATATGAGTTCCCTGTTTTTACTATTTTTTTACTTGTACTATTTCTTTGCATTTTTCTAATATTACTATAGTTGCACTTTTGTAGTATTTATGTTATAATGATTCCGTCGCAGTATTTTTGTATTAACGTGGTAATAATTTTGTAGTATTTCCATAGTAATATTTCTTTACATTTTGTAATATTACTGTAGTTGTACTTTTGTAGTATTTATGTTATGATTCTGTCGTTGAATTTTTATATTACTGTGGTAAATATTTGTTTGTATTTCCATAGTAGTATTTTTTGGTATTTCTTTACATTTTTGTAACATTACTGTAGCGGTACTTTTGTAGTATTTACGTGATAATAATTATTTCATAGTATTTTTGTATTACAGTGGTAATAATTTTGTAGTATTTCCTTAGTAGTATTTTGTAGTATTTCTTTAGATTTTGTAATATTAATGTAGTTGTAATTTGGTAGTATTTAAGTTATAATGATTCTGTCGTTGTATTTTGTATTACTGTGGTAGTATTTTCGTAGTATTTCCATAGTAGTAGTTTTGCAGTATTTCAATCATACTTTTTAAATATTTTCACACTAGTATTTTCGGAAATTTCTGTAATATTTTTATAGTATTTCCATAGTAATATTTTGTAGTATTTCTTTAGATTTTTGTAATATTACTGTAGTGGTACTTTTGTAGTATTTCCATAATAGTATTTTGTACTATTTCTTTGCATTTTTGTAATATTACTATAGTTGCACTTTTGTAGTATTTATGTTATAATGATTCCGTCGTAGTATTTCTGTATTAACGTGGTAATAATTTTGTAGTATTTCCATTGTAGTATTTCTTTACATTTTGTAATATTACTGTAGTTGTACTTTTGTAGTATTTATGTTATGATTCTGTCGTTGAATTTTTATATTACTGTGGTAAATATTTGTTTGTATTTCCATAGTAGTATTTTTTGGTATTTCTTTACATTTTTGTAACATTACTGTAGCGGTACTTTTGTAGTATTTACGTGATAATAATTATTTCATAGTATTTTTGTATTACAGTGGTAATAATTTTGTAGTATTTCCATAGTAGTATTTTGTAGTATTTCTTTAGATTTTGTAATATTAATGTAGTTGTAATTTGGTAGTATTTAAGTTATAATGATTCTGTCGTTGTATTTTGTATTACTGTGGTAGTATTTTCGTAGTATTTCCATAGTCGTAGTTTTGCAGTATTTCAATCATACTTTTTAAATATTTTCACACTAGTATTTTCGGAAATTTCTGTAATATTTTTATAGTATTTCCATAGTAATATTTTGTAGTATTTCTTTAGATTTTTGTAATATTACTGTAGTGGTACTTTTGTAGTATTTCCATAATAGTATTTTGTACTATTGCTTTGCATTTTTGTAATATTACTATAGTTGCACTTTTGTAGTATTTATGTTATAATGATTCCGTCGTAGTATTTCTGTATTAACTTGGTAATAATTTTGTAGTATTTCCATTGTAGTATTTCTTTACATTTTGTAATATTACTGTAGTTGTACTTTTGTAGTATTTATGTTATGATTCTGTCGTTGAATTTTTGTATTACAGTGGTAATAATTTTGTAGTATTTCCATAGTAGTATTTTGTAGTATTTCTTTAGATTTTGTAATATTAATGTAGTTGTACTTTGGTAGTATTTAAGTTATAATGATTCTGTCGTTGTATTTTGTATTACTGTGGTAGTATTTTCGTAGTATTTCCATAGTATGTCTTTCTTATCACAATTAAAGCAAAACGATATATGAGGTCCCTGTTTTTACTAAATTTGATATTTTGTTATCTCAAAACTTTTTAGGACTTTGGTAGTACGTCTATAGTAGTTTTTTGTAGACCACAAAAGGAACAGAAAATATTTTAGTAGTAGTACTTTATTTACTCTTATGCATATTATATTCTCAATATATTTTGACCATTTTAGTATGGCGGGCTGAATGAAAAATGAAGAAACGCCGCATCACTTTGCCTACTTACTCCTGACTTATCTAGTGGTCAAATAATACACACTTCCCCTTTAATATTTTTCTTAAATACCAAAGTATTCACAATTCGCATTATAAAACACAAACGTCTGAGAACATTTTCTGAATCCGCATTTAAAAGCGAGCACACGTGGCGGATTTTAATGACAGCGTTCGTTTTAGGAGACGGCGCCTGCAGGTGAAATAATCGGCCTCCAGCCGATCGTCCTTACGGGTCGCCGGGGTACCGCCCCTCGGCCCCCCAGCGCAGCTTTAACAGCCGCTCGGCTGCGGAGACGAGGCCTTTATACGCGAGAGCACGCTCGCGGACGCATTAATCCGAAAAACACAAGGATGCCGAGGAGAACAATAGCCCCGCCTTGCGATGGTCCTCCCAGGAATCCTACTCCCGTTTTAATATTCAGCTCAGTGGATGCAGGGTATGGAGGACCATTTCTGCCGGATTAAAAAAAACAATTCTAAATAAATAAGGAATATATCCCCAAAAGATTTAATGAACACTCAAATCATGTAATACCTAATTATATGACCTAATGCAGGGGTCGGGAACCTTTTGGACTCAAAGAGCCATAAAAGCAAAAAATGTTTTAAAAAGAAACATCATCATATATTCATCTCATCTCCCATCTCATTAGCTACACCGCTTATCCTCAGTAGGGTCGCGGGGGTGCTGGAGCCCATCCCAGCAATCATCGGGCAGTGGGCAGGGGACACCCTGAACTGGTTGCCGGCCAATCGCAGAGCACACGGGGACAGACAACTCACTCGCTCAATCACACCTAGGGACAATTTGGACCGGCCAATCCACCTGACATGCATGTTTTTGGAATTTCAGAGAAAATTGAAAAAACGGCCAAACACGCTCTCTAGACAAAAGCTAATTCTTCAGCACATTTTATTTCACTGTGTGTCATTTAATGATTTCATCAAATGTATGAAATGATAATAATACCAAATCCTGTGTCCCAAATCAATGTAAATATGCCATTTACAATTTGTCTTCCACCTCAGTTAAGAGTGTCGAGGCCATTTTTTTCATGAAATTTGTCCTTAATAACGATTTCAAAACAATGTGCATGCAAAGTCCTTTTGTAAAAATGTCACAAATGACTGCAAACGATAAGCTTATCGTTATATTGACTTTCGGTGTAGACTGCAGGGAAGGAAGTGCCTTGCGCTGTGTGCAGGGATCCGCCCACCTGTACTGCTCATCCAATCAAAGTCGTTTGCCAGCCTTTTTATTTATCAGTTTAAGTCACATGTGTCAAACAGGCGGCCCGCGGGCCAGATCAGGCCCGCTATGGGATTGAATCCGGCTCGCGGGACAACACTCAGAGAAGCGCAAGAGAAAAACAAGCTGCAGGTTGAAATATGTCAACTTGATGTTGCCAAAGCCAGGTTCCTCTCACAAATACACTGTACTATTTCTCTCCCTCTCTCTCTCTCCCTCTCTCTCTTCCACCCCTTTTCTCCCACTCTCTGTCTCTTTCACTCCCTGTGTCTCTTTTTCTCTTCCATTGTTGCTCTTTGTCTCTTTCTCTCTCTGTGTCTTTTTAACTTCATTTGCTCTAACTTCTTTGTTTCATTTTGTCTCTTTTCTTTTTCTCTCTTCCTACCCTTCGCACTTTCTTTTCTCTTTTCTCTCCTTCTGTCTTTCTATTTCTCTTGGGATTTCTTTCTTCCTCTCCCTTTCTTTCCCCCCCTCTTTCACGACTTTTTATCTTTTGTTTCTCACGCTCTCTCCCTCTCTCTCTTTTTCTTTCTTTGTCCTGCCCTCTCTCCTTTTCCCTCCCTCTTTCTCTTATTTCTTTATCTCTCTTTTTCTTTCTCTTTAATCTACTAGTCCGGCCCCCGACAGAACGTTTGTTCTATCGTGTGGCCCCCCCAGTTAAAAGGGGTTTGACACCCCTGGTTTAAATGGTTTCTTATCGAACTTCTGCATTAAGTTGCTTCGGCTTTATTTGGACCAAAATCGGGATGAAATCACTTGACTCTGGAATGCCACAGAGAGATGTGCAATAGTTAAATTTTATTTCGGAGCCATACGTACTCATGAAAAGAGCCATATATGGCTCCCGAGCCATAGGTTCCCTACCCCTGGTATACAGCATATATTTCTGGGTATTATTAATCCTACATATAACGAGATCACTATTCTATATCCAGGGTTGGGTACGGTTACTTTAACTGGATTACTTTTAATTACTTTTGGATTACTCCAATACCAAATATGCTAATAAAAGACAAAATAAACTAAATATGGATAAAATTATTAAACTTTGTGTAGGCTTGGGGCGTAACGGAATACATGGAACGGCAAAAGTGATGTTGGCAAGCCGTTTGGATTGATTTTCATTTTGTTTCTGTCGCATTTGATGTTAGTTTTGCCGGAGATCAAAGAGATCAAAGCCAGGAGAGAAAGCTTACCACGTGTCGTGAATCATCATTTTATTCATATTGTTGGAATTTCTTATTAAATCAACACAAACTTTAATTAATCATCCGACTCCAATTTGTGACCTTTTCCAATCACCACTCATCCAAACAATTTGCGCGCTCTTTTCTGCATAGGAAGTTCTCAGAAGCCGGCATTTCACTCACGAGTGGATTTATTTCTAACACACAAATCACCGCATCTCTGCACGCTTCTCCTTCCAAAAACCGAGTTGCTCAGCAAACCATCTCCTCCGCCACTTGGCTGGTTCCCAATGGTCTCCCGTTCCCGGAAGAATGGCGCGTCGACTCCGCCTTTTGTCTTTTAGCAGCATATTTGGCATTGGAGTAATCCAAAAGTAATTGAAAGTAATCCAGTTAAAGTAACCCTACCCAACCCTGACTATATCTTATATGCGCAAGCACACATTGAAAAGCCCGTTTGCGTATCCGTGCCAAGACCACAAACGCCAAGGCCGGGGAGAACAATAGTCCGCCTGGTGATGGTCCTCCGAGGAATTCTCCTCCCCGTTTTAATATTCAGCAGTGGATGCTGGAGGTTGCGCGTCCCCCCCCCATCCTCAACGGGGAAACGTGCTCATCAACCCCACTAACACGGAGGTGAGACAGCGCCATGATTACAAAGCGCTCGACATTCGGTGGCGCTATTAATCCCGAGCTCCTACTCGCCTGACTTCCTGTCTCCCGGCTCCCTGCAGAGAAAGCGAGCTGCCAAGTATCGCAGCTGTCACTTTTCTTTGCTCTCTGTTTTTCTCAGCGGCCTGACGGAGCGAAAGCTTTGATGGAAATTGAGAGTCGATACTGTTACCTTCAGTCACGGCCTATTTAAATGGAAAATAGGAGGCTGACGTCTATTGCCGTCGGTGGGAGGGGATGTGTTGAAACGTTTCGTGTCGTTTTCTTAATAGGAGGGAACGGAACGGAACGGGACTATTCAGAACGGAATCGGAAAAAAAAGGTTGGAACAAAGAAATAATACAACAGGACGGAACAGAAAACAGTAGGAAAAGACAAGACATAATCAAAAGAACAGAAGAAAAAGCAAACAGAACAGAACAAAACAACACAATAATAGAACATAATAGAAAATGGGGGGAAAAAAAATATAGAACATGACGGATTAGAATAAAACAAAAAAGAACCAAAATAAAAAAAAACTAGATCGAAATAGAAAAAAACTGAAAGAAATTTAAAAGAATAGAAAATCCTAAAATAATTAAACAGGAAAAAAAGAACAGAGAAAAATACAACATAATGGAATAAAAATGATGTGACAAAAAATAATACAATGGAACAGAACAGAGAAGTGTAGAATACAATAGAAAATAATAGAATAGAATATAATGGAACAGGAAACAATAGAGTAGATAGAATATAATTAAGAGAATATAACAGGAAACAATAGAATACACAGAAAAGAACAAAAACAGACCAGAATAGAACAGAAAAGAACAGAAAATAATAGAATGAATAACAAAATTTGACTTCTCAACCCCGAATCTCAGCAAAAGTCAACTGGGGTTAATGGATTGCAGCCATAACAGTATAGTTTATCTTAGTGAGCCACAATGGCATGCTTTAGGTGGCGGAATCGTGGGGGGGGGGGGGGGGGGGGGTGTTAACGTGCTTTGCTAGCCCCCACTTGCAGCAACAGTTGACTAGGGATAATGAATAGTGGTCATATGGATGCTGTTTAAGGCGGAAAAAATGGTGCAATGAGCATGACACAAACCTTCTCTCTTGGCCCTTGCTCTCAGCAATTGTCGACTAGGGATAATGGATCGTGGGTGCAGTTGTTGTATTTATTTTAGGCCGAAATAATGGAAACATTTGCTCTCTTGGCCCTCGCTTGCAGCAATAGCTGATCAGGGATAACGGATAGCAGCCGCATGGCATTTCCATTTAGGTGGAAGGAACGGGAAAAAAATGAGCCAATGCGCATAACACAAAACTGCTCTTCTAACCCTACTTGAAGCAAATGTCAACCAGGGATAAAGGATCGCGGCAGCATGGATGCTGTTCATTTTAGGCGGAAAAAACGGGAATAATAGGGCCACCACACATTACACATATTTGTTTTCTCAGCCCCTGCTTGAATAAATAGTCAACCGGGTATAACAGATTTTGGCCGCTAGGGTGCTGTACATTTAGGTCAGAAGAACAGGAAAAAAAAAGGCATCGCGGATGACACAAACTGAATCCTTTGCACGTGAGGATAATGGATCAAAGTACGATGTGCGAAGCAGCGATTGATTAGAGTACGAGCAAAGGGATGAGCGATTATGACGTGAACCGCTAATACTAGCCTCACTAGTAAATGATATCAGTGTCGCTAGCCAAATTAGCATTAGCAACGCTTGTCTGTAACCATTGACTGCCCACTGCATCCACTGAGCATCGCTAGTCGCTAATGCTAGCTCCCGCCTCAGCGATGATTGATTAGAGCCAGGCTATATTGCCGACATCACTTGTAAAAAACAGCGCAGGAGACTCTTTTTATTCTTTTCCGATTGCTGCGTAAAATCCGAGTGAATAAACGTCACGACGCGGAGAGAAACGTCTTCCCCTTCTCTCTCGGAGCCGATTGCCGTTTGCCTCATTTTAATATCGGGACGTGTGACAAAATCCATCAACCTGTAATGCTTCAACCGATCTCAGAGCAATCCGGGGAAGGTCTTCTTTCCCTCCCCCGCCCCTCATGGACGGCAGCGAGTGTATTTTCATTTTGGAGAAGCCGATTTCCCTTCTGTATAGAATAGAATAGAATAGAATAGAATAGAATATAACTTTATTGTCATTGTTACAAAATGGGTTCTGAAAATGAAACGAAATGATCTGCATTTATTTAGCGCTTTTTCAAGTCAATGACTTCCCAAAGCGCTTTACAATGTGCTTCACATTTCCCAATAGCGGCCTTGCAGCCATGTAAGGCGCTAACCTGCTTATTGGGGGTCTTAGGGGTTCAGTGTCTTACCCAAGGACACTTCCACATGTAACACGGGCGAGCCGGGATTCGAACTGGGATCACTTGATCCCAAGACGGTCGCTCTACCTCCTGAGCTACTGCCGAACATATTGTGACGACGAAATTGGACGTGGCACTCCAGTTTCACATTTTACGGTGAGGATAAAAGAAAACAAAGAAGATAAAGGAACAAAGAAGATAAAGGTTAAAATTTACACAATATTTACGCAAGAAAGTGTGGGCATGTAGGATGTTACATACAGTTTTGGGATCGTATTAGTGCAATATGCGGTAGTGCAAAATTTTGTTGTGCAAAGTGAGCATCGGCATGAATACAATTTTACATCTGTATGAGGTAGTGTGTTTGCAAGAGTTTCAGTTCTTTGTGCGGTGTGTGTTAAGGGTGGTAATGGCTCTAGGGAAGAAACTATCTCTGAGTCTTTTTGTTTTTGTTTTGTGGGACCTGTAGCGTCTGTTCTGCTGAGGTAGGGAGAGCAGGCAATGTCCTCCAGACTGGGTAGAGAGCAACCAATGATTCCCTGGGCTGTGTTGATGACCCTCTGAAGTGTTTTCCTGTCTGCTGCCGTGCACCCAGCATGCCACACCGTATATGCTGACACTTTTATTCAAAAGGAGCAAGTTGCGATGTATTGATGTACTTGCATCTTCACATTGAGGCACGCAATTATTCTCGTCCTTGAATTCATGTTCATATTTAGCCTCCTGCGCTGTTTTTTTACAGTATTGACGTTTAACCCTTGATGTGCGAGGCACAACGCTCTCGAGGCATAATGCACAAACAGCACAGTCATTTTTTGCACAAAGTTCTAATCATTTCCCCACGCTGGCTGAAAAGAACGACATTTTTTCGCTGGGGGAGCTGTCATGATTCATTCGTTTATCATGTGCCTGTGTTTCGTTGGCTGGGTTAAAACACGGATCTCTCCTCCTCTCCTCGGTGCCGCGCAGACACACGCTCACCAACGGAGCAGAGGAGGAGGGGCACGACCGTAAAGCCTCTAAACAACACGGTGCGCAACTGAAAAAATTTCAGGTAAATGCACTTAAAAAAAATCATTATTATTTTGCAGTGCGCTCGCGTCCCACTGGTCAAACCCCCGCGTGTCATAGGTTGCGGACCCCTGTTCTAAACATTCAAACCCAGACAAGGAGAAAACTAATCAGAAGAGCAACCAAGAGGTGTTGATTTGACTAATGGCGACAAGAAGAGACTGTACAACAGGGATGTCAAACTCATTTTAACTCGGGGGCCACACGATAGAACAAATATTCTGTCGGGGGCCAGACTAGTAGATTAAAGAGAAAGAAAAAGAGAGATAAAGAAATAAGAGAAAGAGGGAGGGAAAAGGAGAGAGGGCGGGACAAAGAAACAAAAAAAGAGAGAGGGAGAGCGTGAGAAACAAGAGAGATAAAAAGTCGTGAGAGAGGGGAGAGGAAGAAAGAAATACAAAGAGAAATACAAAGACAGGAGGAGAAAAAAGAGAATAGAGAGTACGAAGGGTAGGAAGAGAGAAAGAGAAAAGAGAGAAAAGGAAAAAAGGAAGTTAGAGCAAAAGAGGTTAAAAGACAGAGAGAAAGAAAGAGACAAAGAGCAACAAAGGAAGAGAAAAAGAGAGACACAGAGTGAAAGAGACAGACACAGAGTAGGAGAAAAGGGGTGGAAAAGAAAGAGAGAGAAAGAGAGAGAGAGAAAAAAATAAAAGTACAGTGTCTTTGTGAGAGGCACCTGGCTTTGGCAACATCAAGTTGACATATTTCAATCTGCAGCTTGTTTGTCTCTTGCGCTTCTCTGAGTGTTGTCTCGCGCTGTTTGACACCTGTGCTGTACAACGTCAAAGGGGGCAATACTTTTGCAACGCCAACGTTGAATACATTTGATCGCTTTTCATGATTCTGTCTCGTGGATATGTATTCTTGGAAACTTGAGTTTTATTTAATCAATAGTATTTTTGGGGGGGGCAATACTTTTGCAAGGCACTGTATTTGCCTTTCTTTCGGGTTTATTTTCATTTTGGAGAAGCTGATTTCACCTTTCTCCCTTTGCCGCTGACAGAAAAATCCTGGCAGATGAGCCTCGTCTGATAATATGCGAGATGTATTCTGAAAAAGCTTCGAGTTACCACAGGCGGAGTGATGTGACACCAAAGTGGCGAGAATACTTTGCCCTGTTCTTCTGACTTTTCGCAAGAGTTGTTTTTTTGCCCTTCTCGCCGAATCCTTCTCTTTTCGGATTTGGAACGCTTCGTCTTCTTCACGCAATTTTAAGCCCGTCGGCTCGGCGGGAGGAAAATTATCGGTGGCATTTGCCGTCCGTGCGTGGAAAATGGAGGTCATTACAGGCGCTAAGGCATCGTCTATGGAGTTATTATCTAAGGTCAGGACGAAACGGTGGTCAAGTGTTTGAAATTCTTGACATCGAACTTTCTTGATCTTTTTGCATTCCTTTCAGTAATCCTCCATCCATCCATTCTTCACCGCTTATCCTCAGTAGGGTCGCAAGGGTGCTGGAGCCCATCCCCAGCTATCTTCGGGGAGTGGGCAGGGGACACCCTGAACTGGCTGCCAGTCAGAGACAGACAACTGACTCGCTCATTCACACCTAGGGACAATTTGGACCGGCCAATCAACCTGTCATACATGTTTTAGGAATATCGGAGGAAACCCACGCAAGCACGGGGAGAACATGCAAACTCCGCACAGGAAGGCTGATAGCTACATTTGATCCCACAAACCTCAGAACTGTGCTGCAGATGCGCTAACCACTCAGCTGCCGTGCCACCTCCTTTAAGTATTGAAATTCGGAAAATAAAAATGGGGGAAAAACTGCAAAGGTCCAATTAAGAAGAGTGAAGTAAGCAAAGGAAAAGAATAAACCCCCGTGATACAAGATTAAGATCTTACCTCTTGGCTGAAAGCGGCGGACAAAATTTCCCTTTTCCCTCTTACAAAAGGCTCGTTTGCTTTGGAGTTGTCCAACCTTTCGCTATTAAATTAACACATGTTTCCTTTTTTAACAGCTGTTGGGGCAATCGCTCTGGTTATAGTTTCTCAAAGGGAGCTAGCTGGCCTTCAGACGGCAGCCAGGAATCTGATTGGCAACACCAAAAGCTTTTTCGAAGACTGATATTATGAGGCACGGCCTTCAGAATGATTTGACACTACCTGCGCTCGCCACGCAAGTGCCACTTCCGCGTTCCGAGCGATCTGCTACCTGTGACCGACGATCACCGGATCGTGGATGCAAGCCTTTTCCTCCTTCTAAATAAAACTTAGAAAAAAGGAACGCAAGTAGGTCCTGTCTCCGTATCTGGTCCCTGACAATCATAACGTAAGGAAATCATGGAGTGGAGACCACAACCTGCAGGTCTACTGTAATTAAAACTGTGTATTGACTGTTCGGACCAACAACGGGACAGTCTTGTTCAATTTTAGAGGAACTACCGGCCTCCAAAGTCCATCAGCAGACTTGAGTTGTTCATGGAATCGATTAGGAAGATTGATTGATGAAGAACTCAGAAGAATTTGTCGGTCCGTAACGGGCGAAGAGATGCTAAGCGCAAAAAGCTCCATCTTTGATTATTGACATTGTCTCACTCCCTGCAAATCCAGTCGACAAGTGGACGTGCTTTGCCTCCCGTTTTTACGACACGTGTTCGTTGTTTTCCAAAAAAAAGACTATTTCCCACATCACACGCAACTACTCTTTGGCTTCTCTAGTATAAAGTCTTGGTTTGCAGTTGTTATGCGGTTGCTATATCTCTTGTGATGATCTTGTTGTTGATTCAATTTAATTTATACTGTATTAGCCTCGTATATCTTCGTTTGTCTAGCTATCCTAGTTGCTATGCAGTTGATATGCCACTTTTGATGATAATCATCTTCAAAGTCCATATGCAGTTACTATTCATCTGTATTTTCCAGTCTCAGTTTGCCTGTCACCATTATTTTGTAGGTGCCATACCCTTGTCAGTATTTGTTCTGTATTAACTCCTCTAATATCTCTTGTAAGGTTAGTTAAGAGGTTGGTTTTGTTATTGTGCAAGTATCTGTTACGATGATAAATCTTTCAGTTGCGATGTCACTCCTACTATCTTTATTCACCACGTGTGTCCTATTTTGTCTAGTAGCTCGTTTTTGTAGTTGTCTGGCAGTTCATGACCCTCTCAATGATGTGGGTTTTGTTATTTGCTATGCAGTTGTTATGCTACTAAATATTAACATTTTTTACTCTTGGTTTTACTAATAACTAAATAACTTTAGTAGTACTTTTGTAGTTTGTATAATCCTTATGGTGCTTTTTTTGTACTACTCTCCGGTCTCCCGAAGTCCAAAATCAAGAGCCTGCAGCTGGTACAAAATGCTGCAGCTAGGGCTTTTAACTAAGACAAGAAAGTTTGATCACATTATCCCGATTTTAGCTAACCTGCATTGGCTCCCTGTTAGCTTACAGTGTGATTTTAAGGTTCTGTTGGTAGTATATAGGCTCATGCAAGGACTTGCTCCCTCATATCTTTTCATATTTAATTTCCCCTATGTTCCGGTCCGAAGCCTTTGCTCTGAAAATGCTGGTCTACTAGTGATCCCAAGAGCCAAGAAGAGATCCGCAGGTTCGAGAGCGTTCTCCATTCGGGCCCCAGTGCTGTGGAATGCTCTGCCCCCCTGAGATTCGACCTCCAACCTCAGTGGAACTATTTAAATCTAGGCTTAAAACACTTCTATTGTCTAGCTTATGAATGACCTATATTTCCTGTTGACAATATAAGTTTTCTTTGTTATTGCAACAGCCATTGCACCCTGGTCATACTGGAAGGCGGATTATCTCACGTGCGGGCCCTTCTCAATGTTTCTCCATTTTTCTCATTTTGAGGTTTTTGAGTTTTTCCTTGCCCTCATGTAGGTTTTAGATCAGGGGATGGTGTCATAATAGTCTGTAGTTTGCAATAGTCTGTGCAGGCCTTTGAGACTCATGTGATTAAGGGCGTCACAAATAAACATGACTTGACTCGACTCATGTTGTAGTTTTGTATTTTTTCCTTACCCTCATGTAAGTTTTAGATCAGGGGATGGTGTAATAATCGTCTGTAGTTTGCAATAATCTGTGGTCCGTACAGCCCTTTGAGACTCCTTCTGATTAAGGGCCTCCCAAAAAAACATGACTTGACTTTTGTTGTACCTTTAACATCCCTTGTGTTTACATTGTCAGTTACTATGCTGTAAGATAGATAGATAGATAGATAGATAGATAGATAGATAGATAGATAGATAGATAGATAGATAGATAGATAGATAGATAGATAGATAGATAGATAGATAGATAGATAGATAGATAGATAGATAGATAGATAGATAGATAGATAGATAGATAGATAGATAGATAGATAGATAGTAGCTCAGGAGGTAGAGCGCTTGTCTTGGGATCAAGGGATCCCAGTTCGAATCCCGGCTCGTCCGTGTTACATGTCGAAGTGTCCTTGGGTAAGACACTGAACCCCTAATACCCCCAATAAGCAGGTTAGCGCCTTAAATGGCTGCAAGGCCGCTATTGGGAAATGTGCAGCACATTGTAAAGCGCTTTGGGAAGTCATTGACTTGAAAAGCGCTATATAAATGCAGATCATTTCATTTCATACTTTATTCATCCCGCCGGGTGGAGTTAAAGAGCCTCATGGCATGAGGAAGAAAAGATCTCTTCAGTCTGTCCGTGGTACAAGACAGTGACAGCAGTCTGTCGCTGAAGCTGCTCTTCTGTCTAGAGATAATGCTGTGTAGTGGATGTGAGGAATTGTCCATGTTGTCCTGTTTGGTCACTTCTACACTACGTTTTTTAGTTCCTATGCATTTGCCATGTCCTTTTTAGTAATTATATTGCGAGTTTGTGATCTCATGTTATATTTTTTTAGTTTGTATCAGTGATATTGTCTCAGTCTCAGCAAATCCAGTTAACAGTTGGACCCGCATTGCCTTCCGCTTTCCCGACACACGTTCGCTATACCAGCGTCCAGGCCACAAATGAGATCTCACCCCGGGCTTGCTTTCTAAAAAGGACAATTTCCCACATCACACGCGGCGGCTCTTACCGCCACTCTCAAAAGAAGCAAATTCCTTTTCCGTTCGCGGCGGCGATAAGATATAAATATCTCCAGATGTAAGTAAGTCCGTTGGCCGAGTCGCCGGCGTTCTTTGAAAATAAACAGCGGCGGCTTTATCCGTCTCTATTTGCGTTTAAGCAAACGGCGGCCGTAATGTCCCAGTTGGTTATGTGGTGTGCTTATCGCCGGATAGAGCGAGCGCGGCGGAGCAGTTAATGGCCTTGATGAGTTTGTCTCCGTACGTGTTCCCGAAGAGGATTTTTTTTTGGGGGTCCGTATAAAGCCGTGGTTCACCTGGGAGCTCCATTCTGCACTCAAGGTACAAACACTAAGCGAGTGGTGCTTAATGAAAGCCCCGATGCTTTGTTTAACAGGAAAAAATGCACGGCGATGAAACATTGTTTCCTTAATGGGATTTTAGCGCCTACTGGGAATTATCCTCTGCAGAAATAGAAAATGGCTTGACCTTCAGGAAGTATTTGCACAATATACTTTATTTCTACTATAACTTATCACTTGGGGAGCTTTATTAGGGCAGGGAGTGGATGTAGTTTCTATGCAACTTATTTGGTCTACGTCAGGGGTGACGAAACCATATTAACTCGGGGGTCACATGATAGACGAAGCATTCTCTCAGGGGCCGGACTAGTAGATTAGAGAGAAAGAAAAAGATAAAAAAAAAGAAATAGAGAGGGAGAGAGAAAGAGAGGGTGGGACAAAGAAAGGGAGAAAGAGAGAAAAAAAAGAGAGAGAGAGAGAAAACATGAGAAACAAAAGAGATTAAAGTAAAAATAGTGAGAGGGGGAAAGAAAGAGGTAAAAAAGAAATCCAAAGAGAAAAACAAAGAGAGAAGGAGAGAAAAAGAGAAGAGAAAGAGAGAAGGGGAAAGCAAGAGTGAGAGAGAGAAAATAAAAGGATGAGAGAGCAATAAAAAGTAAAAACACACAGAGAGAGAAATAGGCAAAGAGGAACAAAGAAAGACAAAAAGAGCAACCGAGAGAGTGAAAGAGAGTGAAAAAAAAGGGATGAAGAGAGAAAGAGAGAGAGAGAGATACAACTACAGCGAGAACCGTAAAATGATGACTCACAACAGGTGGTAAGCTTTCTCTCCTGGCTTTGATCTCTTTGATTTCCGGCAAAACTGACATAAAATGCGACAGAAACAAAATGAAAATAAATCCAAACAGCTTGCCAACATCATTTTTGCCGTTCAATGTATTCCCTTACTCCCCAAGCCTGCACAAAATTTAGTAATTGTATTCATATTTAGTTTATTTTGTCTTTTATTAGCATATTTGCTATTGGAGTAATCCAAAAGTAATTGAAAGTAATCCAGTTCAAGTAACCCTACCCAACCCTGTACACCATCCCCTGATATGATAACAGCACAGAAAATGCACTTTTCCTTTAAAATCAGAAAAGGTTTTGAAATTGCAATGCCGGTCAGAAAAATCATAATTTGATTGTTTTTCCAAAATCGTGCAGCCTTAATACCCAATGTTGTCAATCACAATATCAGACAAAATTCGGAATATTCCATTAAACCTATAGACTTACCCCGATTTCTCTAAACGAGGACTACAACCGAAAGCAGAAATATAATGTGACGTCTCGTCTGCAATTTCCGCCCGAAAACAAACCGGGCAACTACCGAAAACTCCGAATGAATCAAATTTAATTAGTGAGACGGGGCTTGCGTGACGAGGATGCATAAATGTCAGCTTCTCGCGTTTGGTTCCGGGCCAGTTCATTAACTGCAGTTTAGGGGAGGATCAAACTAAAAGTGTTGGACACAGGAGCGCTTAATATTTCTGGCTCATGACACTCATTAAGTGACGTGATGCCTGCTTGCACTCCCAGTCACTTGCCGCTAATAGTGCAGTGCATCTTGAGCAAATTAGCATCCGAGTCAAGACCGTCGTTCCTTTCGCGATGTGGAAGCAGCCGGGCGAGTTTTAAAGCGACGTGCTTCGCGAATGAACCGGTTTCTCGTTAAATAAAAATCAATGTTAAGGTTAAATGTGTTAAATGTCTGTTCTTGACTAAGAAGCTAAACTGTATGCTGGCTTACCGAACTCAAGAATATAACATGAGCAGAGCTAGTAGAGCAGCAGTGGGAAATTTCAAATTCCTGAGAGGAAAACTTCTGACGTTCCAATCAGTAACTATCATACAAATATACGTGACAGAATAAGGGCAACCAGACAGACTAAGACTTGCTAATACAAGACAATAGCAACTGACATCTTTGCCAGACAGGATTTAACGACTACAGAAAAGATTCAAGTGCTCACTACAGAAACCCAGTGTGGTTATTAAAGGACCATAGTACCGTAAATTCCGGACTATAGAGCCGCACCCATCACATTTTAAGGGGAAAACCGATTTTGTCCATACACAAGCCGCACCTGTATATAAGCCGCATGCACCACATCAAAAAACGTAACACAAACACAAAATGAATCCAAGCCAAACTACAAGTCCCACGATTGAAACTAAATGTCCTTCACTGAAGCACACAGTTTAAAAATCACAGCCCCCCAAAATGAATGCAAAATGATATAGGTACTTAATGTTTGATGCAAACCTGCAGATTCTGGGTGCCCGTTGATAGTAATCCAAGGAATAAACGTGTATATTTCCAAAGGTAGGGGTGGGAAAAATATATATCCACTATTGTCTGCCGTGTCCACAAAAACTCACCTTTACCGGTCCCGAATTCCCATCAGCCCGCGTTTGCTCCGCCCCTCTTTTTTAATTGGCCCGTTCAGAATAAGTGTCTCAAATAAATACAAATTAATAAATTCAAAGATATACAGTTGCAAATACATATTACACATATTTACAAAGAAAGACGGTACACTGAGAGAGTTTTCAAAGCTTTAATAATAATAATATAACTTTCATCCTAAATTTTTGGCAGGTAGCCTCACGCTACTAAAAACACGCTCGAATACCAGCAAACGAGCCTGTTAAGGAAACACATACCGTATATAGAAGAATAGCGGTAAACCTTCCTCTTCTTCCTACTTTTAGATGACATCATCTACGTTATCCCTCTCAGTTTTGGAATGTAACTTTGTCGTGTTGATGACTTCCCATCCTTGCTCATCCCAAATCTTGCCAGAATTACGTTCAAATGGAACACTATGCGTGTAGCAGTTCTGTTCCCATCTATATCGGGCTACTCGATTACTTTAAGCTTGAATGCTTCGTCATGAGTCTTTCTAAA
The DNA here is from genome assembly GCF_059441175.1 of Urocampus carinirostris. NCBI lineage: Eukaryota > Metazoa > Chordata > Actinopteri > Syngnathiformes > Syngnathidae > Urocampus > Urocampus carinirostris. Next base: position 32,004,841 of record NC_142357.1, read on the forward strand.
TGCAATTTGTACGATGAGGGTATGTATCTTGGCGCATACATTCCACCGGTCGAAATCTTACCTTATATACTCGAGCGCCGCTGGCTGCCTAAAAAAAAATTACATAAATTGGCCGCATCACTGAATAAGCCGCAGGGTTGAAAATTTGGGGAAAAAAAGTAGCAGCTTATAGTCCGGAATTTGCGGTAACTGTATAGCAGCTACAAAATAAGAATAATGATCAGGGCTAAGAGTAGATCACACAGAGGAATGTAGACTCCCAAAGTAAGTATTAAAATGGACATGGTAATTGCATAGCAACAACAAATCAAGTGACTAGACAAGGATAGAAGTGATTAATCCTGGACAGGAGCACCTGCATAGCAACTGACAATATCATTACAACTACTGTCATGATTGCTGATTCGGGGCACCTGCGACTGCCCTGTTGGTGCCGACAGCCACGGGACCTGATTGGCTGTTGGACTCTTTTTAAACCCCCGTCTTCCGAAAGGATCCCGTCAGACCATCTGAGAACCTATACTCTCAGCTAGGCAAGCTTTTGTACTCTCCGACATTATCCTGCCCTGTTTTCCTGCCTGATACCTGTTGCCGACCTTTTTCTGGACCCGTTTCTGCTTTTGCTCCGCCGTCCCGGCCATCGACCTGTTTTGCCCTGTTTCCTGCCTGATACCTGTTGCCGACCTCTTTTCTGGACCCGTTTCTGTTTTGCTCCCCCCGTCCTGGCCGTCGATCTGTTTTCTCGCTACTACCCTCGCTCGACACAGAAGTGCCACGTCCGCGTTCCTGCTGTCAGCTACCCGTGACCAACGCTCATCGGATCGTGGATGCAAGCACTGCTCTCTTTCTTAATAAAAACTGAGTAAAACGAACGCTATCGGGTCCTGTCTCGGTTCCTGGTTTGTGACAAATACAGCAAAACCACCATAAGAGTCATACCAACAACAAAAGTAGTACAATAGTATCATTACACCGTTTTTGTAGGGTGATTAGAGAAAAACAATGTATCATAACTGCATAGCAGTTAACAAGATCCACAGTAAGCCTACACAGCTGCTGATCCGTACATCTGTTTGTTTTGTTTTGCACTACTGGCAGTTCTTTTATACCTAGCCACGCCTTTGCACATCTGTTCTCCTCTGCACTATCGTACTCCAGTGTTATTGTTATCGTATAGTGACTTGTTAACCTGACTGCCCATTTTGCACATCTGGTTAGCTGCTCCTCTTGCACTCTTTGCACTAATGTATAATACTATACATAGCTATAATTATTTAGTATATTATTAGTACTTCAATACTCCAACTCAATACAACATTTTATTTATATCTGTACATTCAAGGGAACTGTGCGGGTCAGATATATCGACATTTCGTTCTGTATACACGTGTACAAGAATGACAATAAAGTATATTTGAATCTGAATCTGAATCATCAGAAGGGACATTAACACGCTACCTCATACAGATGTAAAATTGTATTCATGCCTATGCTCACTTTGCACAATGTGGCCTATTTTTGCACTACCGCATATTTCACTAATACGATCCCAAAACTGTATGTAACATCCTACATGCCCACATTTCTTGTGTAAATACTGTGTAAATTATAACCTTTATCTTCTTTGTTCCTTTATATTGTGTAAATTATAACCTTATAATAGTCTGAAATAACCTGTGCAGCCCTTTGAGACTCATTGTGATTAAGGGCTATACAAATAAAAATGACTTGACTTGACTTATCTTCTTTGTTCCTTTATCTTCTTTTTTTTCTTTAATCCTCTCTATTAAATGTGAACCTGGAGTGCCACGTCCAATTTCGTTGTCACAATATGTTCAACCCGTTTTGTAACAATGACAATAAAGTTATATTCTATTCTATTCTATCAAACATGAGGGACTAGACAAATAGGGCAGAAGCAGCTAATACAGGTCAGAAACAATGGCATAGCAACCGACAAATGAATCATAAGCAATACAACTGCGCAACAACTAGAAAATAATAATGCTTAACGGCTCAGAAAATCCGACTTATGATACGAGTCCGACCGTTCCCTCCAGTAATCGCAGTCATTGAGCGAAAACGACTTTAGGAAATCGATTTATGAAATACTTTCTTGTACCGAGAAAAATCTAAACGCTGTGTTTTTCTCTGTCCTTCCAGGCTGGCAAACGGACTGCTGAGCTCGGATACTCGGAAGATCAGTTCAACAGACTCGTGGGAGACCTTATACCCCGGACTATCCATCAAAGCCCTGAATAGAGTGGACTACTTTTAACACTAGAAGCAAAAGGAGTTCAGATAACTGCTCCGTATCATCCGTACATGACTCAACTTTGAATCGAAAACTCTTCAACTGGATTTTTCCCGACATTTATCTTCACTCGTCTCAAGTGTGACCTGACCCTGTTTTTGTTTTTTTCCCTGCATGACCCACTGCAGACACGAGCATCCCAGGATGTTTTTGAACTTTGAAACATACCCTCGAGCCTAACGCGGGTTTTGGGACTGTCTGGCCAAACTGTCGCCTTTTGGGTGTCGGAGGACTGTTTTCCGAATCGGGCCTCTGGATGCTCGCTGAAGATGACTTGAGTTGGCAGGCCTTGTAAACCTCGTTATTCACAGAGCGAGCGAGAGAGCCTGGCAGTAAGAAAAGACAGCTCGCAAATGCGGTGGCCTTGAGCCATGCTGGTGTTGCTACAGGAGCCCTGCAGTAAAGACTATCATTATCCCTATCGTCATTTGTCCAAGCCGAGGAAGATCCCGTAGCCTCCAGGAACTACACTACAACCGAAGGACTCGGGAAGGAGGGAGCGCAGAAAACCCGCCGTGACGTCCCGGGTGGACTATTCCACTCGACTAATTACTTACTGACAATCGAAGTCAAAGACTGAACAGGTTAGCAAGCCCGAAAGCATTCATACCTGATAGGGTGGCAACAACGCATCGATAAAATCAATTATTTAAAGCGTTGGCAACTAATTTCATCATTGATTTGTTGTGTCGCATGATTTGAGCCACTAAGCACGTTAAATAAATGCAAAAAGGTGGATTGAATCTAAGGGGGTTGTGGTACGGCCTTGGTTCGGCAGAGGGCGCCCCGAGACCATTACGAAAAATTTGTATCTTAAATCTTTTTTAAATCGTTTTTATTGAACATTGCATCATTTCGAACAAAAATCATATGAAACATTAAACCAATACAAAGTTAACTATTTTCAAAGTAACAAACTGATGCAGAAAGAGAAAAAATGTGAAAATATATACATATATACCGTAAATTGCGGACTATAGAGCGCACCCGTTTATAAGCCGCACCCACCACATTTTAAAAGGATGAACACTTTTGTACTTACACAAGCCGCACCTGCACATAAGCCGCATGCGCCCACATTAATTCATGTAACACAATCACAAAATAAACCCAAACACTACTTTGATTCCCGCGATTTTAACCGAATACAAGGTATAAAGTTCCAAAATCACAGCCGACTCAATGAACGGAAAATGATACCAGTAGTTAACATTTAATGCAAACCTGCAGAGTCCAGATCCCGTTAAAAGTAATCCAAGGAAAAAAAGTGTATATTTACAAAGGTAAGGGTGGGAAAAATATATATGCACTATTGTCTGCCGTGTCCAAAAACACTCACCTTTACCGGTCCCCACTTCCCATCATCCCCCGCGTCTGTTACGCCCCTTCTTTTTAATTGGTCTGTGCAAGACTTATCAGAATAAGTGTCCAAAATAAATACAAATAAATACATTACAAAAATACACAGTTGCAAATACATATTATACATGGTTACACATATTTACAAAGAAAGACAGTACACCGAGAGAGTTTTCAAAGCTTTAATAATAATATAACTTTCATCCCAGACCGTGCCTGTGAAGGGTAGCAAAACGCCTAGTAACAACACGCTCGTAATACAGTTAGCTGTATGTTAAAAAAAACATACCATTCATATAGAAATCACGGTAAACCGTTCTCATATTCCTCCCTATAACTGACGTCATCAAGGTCGTCCTTCTTTAGTGTGGGAAAGAGACTACGTCATACAGACGTCGTCCCACGCTCCCTTATTCAAAAACACGCTAGCAACACGCTCATAAGGTAAAATTTGCGTGCAGTAGCTCTGATTCCTTCATTATCAGACTGTTCGATTGCGTTTAGCTTGGCGGCTGTTAGAAAAATGACATAAATTGGCCGCATCACTGAATAAGCCGCAGGGTCGAACGTTTTGGAAAAAAGTAGCGGCTTATAGTCCGGAATTTACGGTATGCTTTTTTTTTTTTTAATACAAAAATATAGATTATAATAATGACTTGTTTAGCTCAACAGAAAAGGCAGATTCTTGAGCATATTTTATAAGCCAAAAACCCCAAAATATATTTGTTTGGATTACATTTTTTATACTTTTTGTGGAAAAAGATTTTTGCTAGGCGATAGATTAAATTTCAGCTCTTTCTTCATTTTTGTTTCATATTATTGGTCCGAATATGATAATAGCTATAGATCAGGTCGTAGTAAAAGAGTATCCTACATATTTGCAGGTGTATAGCGTACATTTGTGTGTATTTAAGTTATTTTACGAACATTTGGGTTTTTCATAATTTTATATTAAAGAATATTCTGTTGTTTCCTGCAGTCTTTCCAAAACTTCGATACTAATGTATTCATCGATTAATCAAAATAGTAATTGACCGATTCATTGTTTTTCAAAATAATTGTAAGTTGCAGCCCTAATACCTAAGCTCAAAGAGACCTCATACACACTAAGTCATCCTCACACGTAGTCGTGTCCCATGTTAAACTATTATAAAGCAGCAAAGATAGACAGACAGACAGACAGAGAGATAGATACACACTGTAATAAAAATAGGGTAATATGCAAATGTGGGGTTTAATGTGGGCTTTTACTCCCCCGGGTGGAGTTAAAGAGCCTCATGGCATGAAAAGAGGTTTTACCGAAGGAACAATTACATCCGATTTATAACTGGGATGCTGGGGTCATTACGTGAACATTTGGAACCACTGGCAATTTTAGTCTCTGAATTAACTTGGCTTAGTCTTCCTGATGAAGTGGAAAAATGGATCCGATCATTGAAATATGATTTTTCACTGGTGTCCTTCACAGGTTCCCAATTCATTTCAAGGAAGTTAGTGACAAAATTGACTCCTAGAGACCTCAGAAGTGTTACTTTAAAAATGAATTAGTTATAATTACTCATTACTTCTTCAAAAAAGTAACTGAGTTACTAACCAAATTACTCTGTTTTAAAGTAACGAGTTACCAGGGACTAACTATGTCCGATAATTTAAAAAGAAGCTGTTGTATGTCAAATAATTTGAAATTTACTGAGCAGTATTTGAGTCAGTTAAATAGAGAAGAAAGGTTACTTGTGTTATGGAACCTTGTAATACTTTTTATTTTATATATATATATATATCCTACACTTGAAGTGCACCGAAAATAAACAGTACATAATATAATCAAATAACAATCAGCAGTAAACAATATAAAGTGAGTTGAATAAATCTAACTCTCAAAACCTGAGACAAATGGTCAAGTAGACATATACTACTCTACTTAGTATTTTGTTCACAGCAAAAGTCAACTGTAAACTAATCCATTTAAAAAAAAACAAAAATAAAGAAATATAACATGTAGATGTCTGAATGTATTATTATTTATAAATGAAGGAAAATGAATAGAGCTAATTTTTTTCAACCCAATGCAGCCCCCGACTTAAGATAGTTCCCCCCCTCGTTTTAACTGATCAAAATTCAGAACACAATGCAAATCAGTAAAGTAGCGAGACCGTGATAAGTGAACTGCCTTATAGCGAGGGTTTGGCATATATATTTTTATATATTTGTAATGAGTACCCAAGATTATTCCGCTGATTAAATTAGTGCACATGAAAACATATCGATTTTTTGGCCGAAAATGATAAATCTGTTATCTTGAGGGGGGACCTTATCAAAATAAATGGAGGTGAGATTATATCTGGACTAAATAAAGTAATTAAAGTTCATTCAACCTAAAATCCTACAGATATATTTAACAGATATAAGAGTTAAAAATGTGAGTGGGTACGCACAAATTAGCAGTAAAAAAAACATTAATCCCAGGAGAAGAAAATAACAATCACAATTCTGCAGATAATTATGAGGGTATGTGAAAAAAAAAAAAAAAAAACTTAACAAAGAGCACTATGTTGCAAGCAAGCATATGCTGGTGGATATTTCGTGCCAATGTTTTTCTACCTTTGGAGTCCTTTTTGCTGCCATATGCTCCTTTTAAATCCTGGCAAAGATTTGAATGCTAAAATGAGGACTGGAAATGCCATCCGGAGGAAAAAGGAAAAAAAAAAAAAAAGATTGGCTCCACACCAAATTACATGGCATCTAATCTGTGTTTTGCCAACTTCTTCCAATAGAGCGTTTAAAAACACAAGGACGAATCCATTAACTGTTAAAAAAGCTGAAAATCTGAACATTAAATGTAAATGAGCTGCATTTGTATAGCGCTTTCCAAGCCATTGAAGACCTCCCAAAGTGCTTTACAATGTGCTTCACACTTACCCATTCATACACACACTCACACACCGATAGCAGCGTGGGCCATGCAAGGCAACTACCTGCTTATCGGGAGTATTAGGAATTCAGTGCCTTGCCCAAGGACACTTCGACATATAACACGAAGGAGCCGGGAATCGAACCTGCGACCTCTTGATCCCAATACCTAAAAGCTGCAAAAAAAATAGAATATATATTTTTTTAAATGTTTTTGTTTTTTTAAAGTTGTTTATTTTAAGGACATATTTTTTTAACCAAAGAATTGTTATTGAAATACAAATTTTAAATAAGAAAACGTATATTTAATGTGATATATCTAATTTTCCATTACTCATTTCGTACAATCTGTGTAGGAATTTAGGTTGAATGAACTTTAATTACTTTATTTAGTCCAGATATATCTCATTATCTCCTGAGCTACTAAAATGCAAATTAATAGTAGATAGTTAATTAAGAATGAGGAAAGAATAATTTGACAATGGAAAATTAATTTGGTTGACTTTGGTAAAGACAGCAAAAAGTCCAGTTATAAAATTGAGAGATAAAAGCTGCAAAAAAAATAGAATATATATTTTTTTAAATGTTTTTGTTTTTTTAAAGTTGTTTATTTTAAGGACATATTTTTTTAACCAAAGAATTGTTATTGAAATACAAATTTTAAATAAGAAAACGTATATTTAATGTGATATATCTAATTTTCCATTACTCATTTCGTACATTTTATCCCCAGTAGGGCGGCGGGGGTGCTGGAGCCCATCCCAGCTATCTTCGGGCAGTGGGCAGGGGACACCCTGAACTGCTTGCCAGCCAGTCACAGGGCACAGAGAGACAGACAATTAATTCACTCGTTCACACCTAGGGACAATTTGGACTGGCGTATTAAACGGAAGAAACCCACACAGGCAGGGGGAGAACATGCAAACTCCACACGGAGAGGCTGCGGTAGCTGGACTTGAACCCTGAACTTCCGCACTCTGTGGCTGCGTGCTAACCACCCAACTGCCGTGCAGCCTTCATTAATTTTCATTCAATGTTCATTGATATTTCCTGTTATACTACATTTTGAGTATATTTTTTCAATTTTCTTAAAAATAAGCAAAACTATTATTTGCCGCATGCGATCGTTATTTTACTCGGTCTTTACTTGATAATTTTCCTTTTTTTAAAAAAAATAATTCTTAATTTGATGATTTTATTAATTATGTGCAAACTAATTTGCCATATCAGATAGTTTTGATTATGTTCACACCATTTTTATTAGTCTACTTCATTTTGAGTTTTTTTCTTATTTTCCTAATAAAGTACTCATTTTACGAAGTATCTTGATAACTACTTCTGATTGAAACAAAAAAAGATATCATCAAAATGAGGACAAAGATTTGCCAATGGGAAAAATCTATATTTTTGCAGTGAAATGAAAGAGTAAATATTCAATCAACACGGAAAATAGAAAATTGATTACTACAATTTAAGTTATTTAACTCATTTTCTGAAAAAGGTATCTTAATTGTAGGATATATATATATATATATATATATATATGTATTAATATTTATTGAAAAAATATCTATATGGTCAAAATAAGAAAAATGATTTGCCACATCAGATCATTTTGTTGATTTCATGTGATTCACCTGTGTCCGCTCATTTGCCGCCAACCGCCGCGGGTTCTGATTGGCTCCCTGTCCCTTCTTAAACCCAGTCCTGTCAATCCCATGTTGTCAGTCCGTCTGCGAACCTCAGTGTATACTAGGCAAGCCTTTTTCGACTCTGACTCCCACCTGTCCTGTTTTTGCTCTCGTCTGTCTACGACCTGTTTTGATCCTGACCACGTCTGCTCTCCCATTCTGGCTTACGACCTCTTTTTGTCCCCGACTACGTCTACTCTCTCGTTCTGGCTTACGACTCGTTTCCGACCACGCCTTGCTCTCCTAGCCCCGGCTACCGACCAGTTTTTCCGTCCCTGACACCACCATCACTCGCTACGGAAGATCCACTTCCGTGTTCAGATCACAATCTGAGTACGAGCGCGACTTGCTTCCCCCGGCCAGTGAACACTGGATCGTGGCCGCAGCCCTTCCTCTTTTCTTTGATAAAACTTGCGGTAAACGCTACGCAATTGGGTCCTGTTTCCGTTATGGTCCTGACAGTACGGTCCTGACACAAATATTAATTTTAGGACTTGTTTTAATGGAAATTCTTTGAAATATAAAATATATAGTTCAAATGTGCAAAATGATTTGCAGCATCAGATCATTTTGTTAATTTTGACACTATTGTAATTATTTAGTACATTTTGAGTAATTTCCTGAAAAATATAATGAACTTTAGGATTTATATCAATGTATATGCATTGAAATATAAAATATATAGCCAAAATGAGCAAATGGTTGTAGATAATTGCATCCATTTTGTTACAATTTTTATTATTTGACTACACTGAGTTATTTTCTTACTTTCTGAAATGTAAATCTTAATTTTAGGATTTATTTTAACATCTATTTATCACAACAAAATTGTATAATCAAAATGAGCAAAATAATCTGCCAGTGGGAAAAATATATATATATATTTTCCAGTGTGTATAAAGAGCAAATTTCAAATCGACATGAAAATAGAATGTTTAATTATACAAATAATGACATTAAAGCCATATCACCATATCAATAACGACAAACTAATGCCAGCTGTCGTTCCCGAGTGAAGAAATACAATAGCCATGCAAAAGAGTCATAATTTGTTGTTTTCTGGCATTTCTTCCCCCGCCCTTTCTCCTCTTCTCACAAAAAAAGCAACCCATCTGCCTCCTTCCATCATTTCCATCCATCCATCTCTTCTCATCTGCAACAACAACACAAAAAACCTTGCCACGTCTCGCTCGCTTTGCATGGATTTTGACTGCAGCTGAGGGGCAAGTTTGCATTTAGCAAGTTGCACTTCGGACCAGCACGGGCACATTTGCACAGAAAGGGATAGAAAATAAAGCACTTGCCTCGAGAGGATTTGTTTATCAAATGCGACGTCAAATCATGTTGCAGGAAGTAAAAAAAAATATATATCCTCGGGCTATAGAAAAACAAAGGACTTGAGATGCCAGGCCACCCTATAATAAACGTAACTTTCAACGCTGTATGTTATTCATTCTCTATAAATACTGTACCTCGCAAATGTATGCAACATTTTTCAGGCTCCAGACTTAAAGATAAAGGAATTAACAACAGCGGAAACAAATATGAGTAAAGAAACTAACTTTATTTATAAAATATTGAAAAGTACAGTGGAACCTCGGTTCTCGACCAGAATCCGTTCCAGAACCCTGTTCGAAAACCGATTTGTTCAATCACCGAAATCGTTTTTCCCATTAAAAGTAATGTAAAATCGTTTTAATCCGTTCCAACACCCTGAATGTTTACCATGAACGTAAACATGAAGCTAACCCAGGCTAATTGTACGTTCGCGTTAGCGCAATCTTCCTTACGAAAGATTACGCTAACACGAACGTGTAAAAATAAAAATAAAAATTATGAATAGGATTTCTTACCTTTGTGGTGGAAGGTGGGGAGAGAAAAATCAAAAGTTTTTCAACCTCTTCCAAAACTTGCGGCAGTTGCTTGCTTATAGCGCTAACTTCCTTAGCCGCATCACTCGATTTTACAGTCTCCTTATTCTTTACTATCGTACTGATAGTAGATTTAGCCATGCTGTATTCACTAGCAAGATCGGAAATTCGTACACCTCTTTCATATTTAGCTATTATGTCTTTCTTAAAGGCAATAGTTGGACGAACAACTTTTTTTTTTCACCTATCCCGCTTGCACCGACCTTCTTCGGAGGCATAATTAGGGGCTAAAACACCCGTACGCCGCTCAGCATCGCACCCTAGCGTACCGGCGTTCAAACTCCGATTTTTTGACCGAACAGCGAAGCAAGAATTTCTCGAAATTTTGGGTCGAACACTGATATGTCCGAACTGAGAGGCGTTCGAAAACCGAGGTTCCACTGTACTTAGGGTGCACCCTGGTTCCCTCAGGCATCACTTTGGAGACCCCTGCTATAGATCATTGATAAAATACAATGGTTGATCAGAGGTTAGCTTCACCTCTGGAGTCCTTTTTCTTTTGCCCGGGTGGGCGGCCAATGCGATAAATGAATGAATGAAAACTTTATTCGAACGTTAAAAAAAAAAAAAGAACTGTAAAGTAGATCATATTTAGTTAATTGTGTATTTCTCTGTCTTCTATGTTACAAATAATCCTGATGAATTAGACTCACACTTTAACTTGTTTTGACTTATTTGTATTTATTATTTTTCTATTTTGAATGTATGAATAATCATTAAAACACACACACACATAGTCTGATTTTAATACACACATATACTTCAGTTATTTTTAGTTGTATGTATGGAAAGACGTATTTGTGACATCATTGATGATTTCTGCGCTTGCGCGAACCTTGAATGAAACTCATTCGCTGTCCAGAAACGAGGTTAGAGAGAAATGAAATGAAATGATCTGCATTTCTATAGCGCTTTTCAAGTCAATGACTTCCCAAAGCGCTTTACAATGTGCTCCACATTTCCCAATAGCGGCCTTGCAGCCATGTAAGGCGCTAACCTGCTTATTGGGGGTATTAGGGGTTCAGTGTCTTACCCAAGGACACTTTGACATGTAACACGGAGGAGCCGGGATTTGAACTGGGATCCCCTTAATCCCAAGACAAGCGCTCTACCTCCTGAGCCACTGCCGCCCCCAAGAGAGGTCTTGGTATAACCCAAAGCAGAACATACCATGTCCGCTCTCTCCTCACTGCGCAGTGAAGTTTAAAACTACATTTGCATTTCTTCCTGATCACCCCAGCTTTTTGCGTATTGATAACATAATAGCTCTAACAGGACAAAAACAATAATTCAATGACAAAACAAAAACAATAACTCAACAACAAAATTATGTTACATAATATGTTCGAAAAGGGGTAGTAAGAAGCAAATGCTTATTTTCCCTACCCCTTCATCTTCCCTATGAAATACACCATTGATATAACAACTATAGTAATAATATTAATAATAACAGTTATGATATAACAATATCAACAATAACACAGTTAACCAAAGTTTTAGACGCACTATTCCCAATCTCTCGTATCTCGTGGGGCGGTAGTAGCTCAGGAGGTAGAGCACTCGTCTTGGGATCAAGGGATCCCAGTTCGAATCCCGGCTCGTCTGTGTTACATGTCGAAGTGTCCTTGGGTAAGACACTGAACCCCTAATACCCCCAATAAGCAGGTTAGCGTCTTACATGGCTGCAATACAAGGCCGCTATGTGAAGCACACTGTAAAGCGCTTTGGGAAGTCATTGACTTGAAAAGCGCTATATAAATGCAGATCATTTCATCACTCATACGCCATTTTCTTCATCTCTGTATTCCGCCAGTAATGTTTTTTGTATTTAGATAGATAGATAGATACTTTATTCATCCCCGTAGGGAAATTCACACTTCCAGCAGTCTACCCCGTTGTTTATTAACAGATGAACATGATGCCCTAGGGGTGCTTGTAGCGGAGTGGATGACGTCACGCCAGTCCAAAAGTTCGACATCCCTGCGGCAGATGGAAATCTTTTCTTTGTGAAAATCCAGGGATACACCACCTCGTGTTAGCAAGTCCGCCTCCTCTCCGATTCCCCCCGGCTTTCTTGTTTCTGTATAGCGGCGTTGAAGCCGGATAGCTCCGGGTAGCTCCGGGTGGCTACATGTTAGCGTCCGGAATGCTAAACGTGAGCCACGTTTCCGCAAAACACAGCAACTGCGCTCCCTGTGCGCTTCGATGTTTTCCACCAGCACTCCATGATCTTATTTGGTCGTGAGTTCGCATTTACCATGATTACGGATGGTACCGAAGACTTATAACGCCGCTAGCCGCTTCGCTAGCTCCGGCTCTTCCTCCACGATAGGCCCCTTCATCACGCCGGCACGAGAATTCTTCAGGGCAAGGAGTTGAAATTCCTTGAATACACGCATTTCTTTTGCGTTAAAACCCATGTCCATAGGATAGAAGTAATCCATAGTGTAGTTGTCAAAACGGGAAGAAAAAACACCGAAGATAGGAGCAGACAATAAAACAATAGGGCAGCTGCTGGAAAAGGCAGCCGCTCGTGGCAGCGCCGCTTTGATCTAATTGATTTAAATTCGAACAAGTGAATAGTTGGACATTGTTTGATCTCGTCTTATAAATTGTTCCAAAGTTTGACTCCACACACAGACACACACATACTTTTCCTGGTGGTTCTCACCTTTGGGATTTTAAACTTATAATTTCCCTCTTTCCGAAGGAATAATTTATGGATGTTTTCTGGTAGAAGTTGGGCTGTGAAAAATGTTACTAAATGATCCAGTTTTAATAATTTGGACTGCAGGAATAAAATATTAGTATGATCTCGCCAGGCACCGTAGTTGGTGACTGAAATTGAGAGCAGATCATTCTGATTTGGTTACTTTTACGTCATGCATTTCGGCACGTCGTAAAACGGGAAGAGAGGACCGCAGCCCTGCCGCATTCGCCGATATCCCGGGCCTGAATAATTCACCGACGTTTCACCGACGATAAAAACGACGACAAGATGTGCATTATGCATGCCGGTTTTCTCGATTGTATTTCTGATGGCTTCTTTAGTTTGAGCGGGGGAATTTCTCCACGCGTGAAGCGATCCCGGGTTTCCGATAGTTCCGTTTTCACTTTGTTATCCTCGCAGTTATCAACGACCCCCGGCACGCGATTCATCGGATTTCCTCCGACCAATCGTTTGGCCGTTTTAGTTTCATGTCAGTCATTCCCTTTCCGTTAATCTCCGTCACTGTCCAATTTTCTCCATCCCCGTCAGCCCACTTTTTTTTTTTCCCCTCTCGGTTCTCGTAATCTTCTTCAGCCAATCACTCCACCTCACGTCTTCGGCCGCGTTAAATTGCCCATTTGTCTGCTCGGTTGCGCTGACCCAAATAATAATGGACGGGGCTCTCCGAAGTATGTTTCACGATTCAATCCCCAATCTCCTACTGGAGGAAGAAGAAAAAGTTCGGAACTGCCGACTCCATTTACATCAATTTGAGCGCCGAATCGCTGACGCCAGTACTTCCAGAACTTCTTGATTGTGCGTCCAATGTTAATCCGAACAAAAATTGCGCCTTTGAGTTATTGAAAATCCTGTTAGAGTTTTTTTTTCTATTTGGAAAAAAATAGTCATTTTCTGACTTATAATTTACAAGCATTGCTGGGCCGATGAGAGGTTGGATTGGGCTGCTTGGAGTGCGCAGTGGTCGGGAAATGCAGTACCCAATTTAGGCACCAGAAGGTGTGAGAGACACCCAAGAAAGCAGAACACACAAAATCAGATTTTGTTGGTATTTATCAGGGATGCCTTTGCTTGAAACCTAGCTAAAGACACTTGTGGAGGCCTAAAGTACACTTTTCACTGAAATCAGTTCAGCTGTTTCTGTCAGGACCAGAACGGAAAACAGAACCCACTTGCGTAACGTTTACCACAAGTTTTATTTAAGGAACGAGGAAGGGCTGCGCCCACGAACTGGAGTTTGCTCTCGTAGCGAGCAATCGTGGTGTCAGGGGCGGAAAACTGGTCAGTAGCCAGAACGGGAGAGCAGACGTGGTCGGGAACAAAAACGGGTCGTAAGTCATAGCGGGAGACAAACAGGTGCAAAAAACAGGACATGCTTGAGTCAGGGCCGTGAAAGGGCTTGCCGTGTAAAAACAGAGGTTCGCAGACAGACTGACAACAGAGGACTGACAGGACTGTGTTCAAATAGTGACAGGGAGCCAATCAGAACCCGCGGCCTTTGGCGCCAAATGAGCGGGCACAGCTGAGTCACATCAGTAATCATGAAAGTTTCAGAGCCTATATGTCACATACAAACCCACACACAAACCAGGATTTGTGATATAGTTTAGATTAGATTTAGATTTATATAGATCTACTAAAGTATCTTATCTAGTATGACATTAGACTTCTATACTTTTTAATAGTACATAGGAAAAGTGAACCTTCGAAAAGAGATGCCAAAATATCCCAAAGTCAAAATTTGATAACCATCACAAATATGGAATAGAATAAAAATGTTATTGTCATTATAACATATACCGTAATTCCTCTTTAATTCATGCTTTGTGGCTTCAATACATGGTGTATTGAAAAACATGTTGCAATCCATTATCCCCAAATGCATTTTGCAGCAAGCATGGGCCGGCAGAGAGCATTTTTGTCAAGCGCAGTCGCTCTTTTTTGCCATTATATCCGCTGAATGCGAACTGCACCCGTGCAGCTGCAATCCATCCATCCATTATCTGCACAGCTTATCCTCAGTGGGGTTGCGGGGGTTCTGGAGCCCAGCTCAGCTGTCCTCGGGCAGTGGGTAGGGGACACTCTAAAACCAGTCGCAGGGCAAATAGAGACAGACAACTCACTTATTCACACCTAAGGACCGGCTGCAATCCTTTAGCCCCAATTCCATATTTCCACAAGCGGGGAACGGCCGAGAGGACTTTTGTTGGAAGGCCTAAAATGTAATGCACATTTCTGGCCGCGATTGATTATCCCTAGTTGACTGATGCTGAGACAAGGAGCCAGCGGAGAGTGTTTTCTCTCAGTTCAGACCGCTGAAGCATGCCATTTTAGACTCTGCCGCAAGTTGATGTACATATACAACGACACAGAATATATGTGCATCGTGTTTTCCATTTTGTCTCTACATATTTGATTTTGATTCATATTTGAATACTTTGAAGGACATTAAATAAATAAATTGTAAATTTCATGTTAGTATTGTTTTCATGGTTTAGGTTATCAAAAATGAGGTTATTATAAATTTCTAAACAAATTATCTCCGTTCTAAACTTGAGAACATAAAAGTCATTTTCATTTTTATGTTGTATGACAATAACAACAATCTTGAACTCAACTGCACTGTTTTGGCAGCAATCCAATACCACCAGATTATTACTGAAAGTGAGGGGCGAGAGATAAAATTTGTGAGATGCGTGGCAGCTTTTTTTCCACTATTTCCACTCAAAATGAAAAAAAATCAGGTGTGGCCGCGATCCGTTATCCCCAATCGTCTATTGTTGCCAGCTGAGTCCAGCAGATCGCAGATTAGAAGTGGGGTTAGGGATACTTTGCGGATTTTTGTATATAGCAGGGTTCTGGTCGACATTAGTTAACAATTAAGAAGAGATTACAGTACAACAAAGCAAAATAATCAAATTCAAGTCAGTGCAAAACGTAAATCTTGCAATCATATAAGAAAGAATGTGGAATATCACCGTCTATAGAAAAACAAAATGAAAATGATAATAATCTAAATAAATAAACGCATAAAATTCATCCACAAGTTCACGATTGAAAAAT
Source organism: Urocampus carinirostris (assembly GCF_059441175.1). Taxonomy (NCBI): domain Eukaryota; kingdom Metazoa; phylum Chordata; class Actinopteri; order Syngnathiformes; family Syngnathidae; genus Urocampus; species Urocampus carinirostris. Next base: position 32,020,837 of record NC_142357.1, read on the forward strand.
GTCTGGAATTTGTTGATATTAAAAATATATATACTTAAATTCAAAACACTTAAAAAAACTCTTCATTATCCTTTCAAAAACAACAATGGATAAGAACAACGAAGCACAATACAATCCCATTGGCACAGAGGTAAAAAGTAAGTCAGTCCAGGTAATTTCAAATGAACTCAATTATTTCTTTTGGAGGAGATTGTGAAAAAATGTGCGAGTATAACTGGTTTATGCTCCCTGACTGCCACAGAGGCCAAAACATTCCTCAGTTAAATTAAACTGCAGTATCAAACAACCCTAACAGGTGGTAGAGCTGCACGAGAGGAACAAATGCCACCGATGTTCTGCTTTCAATAGTAGGACAATACATATCCAAATTTATATATTTCATTTCTTGAATGCCGAGTTGAAAGTAAAACCACAAAATCTGAACAAGTTTTTTTTTACTTTTTTTAAGTTGGCTGGCTTCCTCTGTGATAAATGAGTGTTCCACTCCCTTAGAGATTTGCCAAGAAAATTGCATTTGGGTCACTAAAAATACTGCAATCATAGAACTGATTTAGCTTAAGACTATGTTTGATGTTTTTTTAAGAGGTTAGATTGCGAGGGAAATGCTATTTTTGTTTATTTTTGCTAGTCAAACAATGTGATTTAATTTAACAATAGGTGCGAAATTACTACGCTTTATGGGTGTTAATTAGGAAGACGTGCATGTTATTGGGAGAATAATATTTTCCTGAAAAATAAACATCACTATACTTTACTCGTTAAGTGTATTTTGACACCCTCAGGCTATGATCCTGATTCTGTATTCGGCAAATTGTGTAAAAGACACATTTTCTCACTGAGCGCATAAACAGGAAGCTCTGCTTATCTGCAATCGGTGTTTGATAACAATCTTCTGAGTTTATTTGATTAGGAAGAGCGCGTTTGTTGTCAAGTACAAGTGAGAATTGTCTCTGAATAAAATGTCTGGTATAACACGATTCCAACTCCTCACTAAGTCTTTGCAGTAACTTCAAAAACTCTTTCTGTTTTCCCATCAGGTTCCAACATGGCAACCGAAAGTCTTGCAGAGCTTCGCGATTGGCTCTTCCTGCTCCTGCTATGCCTCACTTTATTGGCAGAGATGCTGGAGCTGGCAGCGGCGGCGATTGCCTTGGAGACGGGTGAGGGAGATGAAGGGATTGTTTGTCCCTCGGTCTGTCGCTGCGACGAGGGTTTCGTGTACTGCAACGACCGCGGACTGGGTCTGATCCCGCCTCTGCCGTTGACGGCCGCCATCCTCTACTTACAAAGCAACCGACTGAGTAATGCCGGCCTGCCTCCATCACTGGAGCGTAGCAGTTCCATACGGGTGATTTACTTGTATGCCAATCAGCTGGATGAATTCCCTATACACCTTCCACCTTCATTACGAGAGCTCCATCTACAGGATAACAACATACGAACGTTACCACGATCGTCTCTGGCCAAGTTGCCACTGTTAGAGCGTCTCCACTTGGATGATAATTCCATATCGACGGTGAGCATCCAGGAACGTGCTTTTTCTGGGACTCCGAGGCTCAGGCTTCTGTTTCTCTCTCGGAACCACCTGTCGAGCATCCCTGCAGGACTGCCTTCGTCCTTGGAGGAGCTGCGATTGGACGACAACAGAATCAACACCATCCCGACGCATGCCTTTCGAGGACTCTCGTCATTACGACGCTTGGTCCTGGACGGAAATCTTCTGGCCAACACGCGCATTGCGGACGACACCTTTTCCCGCCTCTCAAACCTGACAGAGCTGTCCTTAGTCCGGAATGCCTTGCAGTCTCCACCGGTTAATTTACCATCAGCTCATCTGGTTCGGCTTCATTTACAAGACAACGGCATGACTCACATACCCCGAGGGGCTCTGGACGGAATGCGACGGCTTCAGAAGCTCGACCTATCGGGGAACAATTTGACCACTCTTCCTCGAGGGCTTCTTAAGGACACAGATGGTCTGGAGTTGCTGCTGCTACGGGGAAACCCCTGGTACTGTGGTTGCAGTCTTCGCTGGCTGCATGCATGGCTCCATAGTTGGGGGGCTGCTGTAACAGTCAGGGGGTTGACCTGTCAAGGACCAGACGCGGTGAAGGGACAATCCCTTAAAGATCTAACCGATTTGATGGAACAGTGTGAAGGACCTCCAGCCGGTCCTGCCGCTGGAGTCGGAGGAAATCCATCAGAAAAAAACGTAGGAGGTGACGATAGTGTAGGGGATGGGCAAGCTGTGGGTGCAGATCCACAAAGTAGCACTGCTACTAACTCTCTGTTGGTCCCCACACAAGGTTCTCTCTTTACATTACGAGCCAAGCGGCCGGGTTTAATTTTGCCTCTTCCGGGAGGGGGAGAAGGACACGTATCCGGAGGATCCCTGGAGCTGACTGTAAAAGCGTTGTCTTCGGACAGCGTTTTGGTCAGCTGGTTGTGCCCGCAGCCCGCACCCTCGTTTCGTCTTTCCTGGTTGAGGTTAGGCACCAGTATGGCACTCGGTTCCATCACAGAGACTCTCGTTCCCGGTGAGAGACGGCAATATCATCTTACCCAACTCACACCGCGCTCGCATTACCTCATTTGCCTGCTGCCATTACGACAGGAGACCCTCCTGGGCTCCAACCTGGGGACAGCACGTGTTGGCAGCATCGAAACGAACAATAAAGATTCTGCCTGTGCTCAGATAGAAACGGGAGAGTCTTTGGTGAACTCCAGGGGAGAGGGCTCCGATAAGGACGCGCAAGACACCGAGCTGTCGGCCTTGCCGTTAGCGGGGATCATCGGCGGAGCCACAGCATTAGTAAGCCTACTGCTCATATTTGGTATTTTTTGCTGGTACGGACAAAGAGCGAGCTACAAGTCGGGAGACTCGACCTCGTACACCAGAGGGCGAGGAGCGAAAAATTATGACGACTATGTAGAGTCTGGCACCAAAAAAGACAATTCTATCTTAGAGATTAGAGCCCCGCCCCCGGGGTTTCAGATGACCACCATGGCTCACCAGCCGCTGCAACCCAGACTGGAGGACGTCACCTACATCCACACTATCTTCCCCTCTTCTTCTTCTTCTTCGTCCCACGCAAACGGGACGTACAGGAGCAACCACAGAACCGGCAGCATCAACGGCACCATCCGCAGCCAAACAAGCCACCACCACGTCACTTACGGCACCAACCGTGGCTACAGAGAGGGCGGCATCCCCGACATAGATTACGCCTACACGTGATGAACCGGGACAGCGCTCTCTGAGCCTCCGATGCCCGGCGCCATTTCTACGATGACGACCCGCCGGCCATTTTGTCCTTGGTTTCCAAAGTACCCTTTGTGCCTCAGCTGGTTCAAGTTTGATATGTTTGCTAAGTAGAAGAGACAGTTCTCAGCCATGTTGATTGGATCTTGCTATCGCGCGACACAAGTAATTGTCCTGCTATACTGTACTCTACCGCTGTAACTTGTTACAGTGGGTCCTTCTTTCAGTGCTATTTATATATGGTTACATTTTCTCTTTTGGCTATCTGTGTCTTTCGAAAAAACGCTGTTCTTCATACACGGTAACTTATTTGAGGTTGATATACTAGGATTAGCTGATGTAGAAGGAGATATATTTATAATACGCAGGAAAGGCAATTAACGTGTACATAGATAGCTCCCATATCTTCTCACCGACTGTATGCTCTTTGCTGTATAACATGGCGGAGGAACAGATTGACGTTTGTTATAATCCATGTATGACGGTTAATAGCGGTCGACGTGAAAATACTTGTACCGAGCGTCCCCGTCCTTTCCCCTGGATTTCTTCACCCAATTTAATTGTTACTCCTTCCTGCCTCTTTTGTTTTAAGCCGAGGCGCTTTCATTCGCCGTGAGTAGAGGACGACTTTGTTCTCGCCAAAGGAGCTGACAGCAGTGATAACGGTTCTGACAAAGACATGAGACACAAACCGCCACATGGGGAGACTAATGAGGGGGGGAGGGGAGTGAACCATGCGTAAGTCACCGTGATGGATAGATAGATGTTTGGATTGAACGAGCAAACACGGAGAGTGGATCAAGGCGGCTGTTTTGGGAATGAGACCGAAAGAATCGGTTGCGTCGGGTGCGTGTAGGAGGACGATAAAGCGTTAAAAGGGCTCAAGAAATATGTCAAAACATGGTCGAACATCTGAAGGTGACATGCATCAGAATTCCATCTCACGAATGCACAGGAAATTATCGTAAACGTTGGATTTCTGATAAAGGTGGTCCAATTCGCTATTAGGTTTAGGGGGATTGGTTTTTCACTTAGATTCTCACACTATTGCAAGAATCATTTGCTTCAATTGACTGTAGACTTCCGAGCCTTACTTTGTGAAGACGTGCATAATGCACTCATTTTAAACCAATGGTTATCTTGTCTCTCATTCTATATATTCCAGAACAGGGGTAGGGAACTTATGGCTCAGGAGCCATATATGGCTCTTTTCATGAGTACGTAGGGCTCCGAAATAAAATGTAACTATTGCACATCTCTCTGTGGCGTTCCAAAGTCAAGTGATTTCAACCCGATTTTGGTCCATAAAAAGCCCAAGCAACTTCATGCAGAAGTTCGATAAGAAACCATTTGAACTGATAAATAAAAAGGCTGGAAAACGACTTTGATTGGGTGAGCGGATCCCTGCACAAAGCGCAAGGCACTTCCTTCTCTCTCTCTCGCTCGGTGCAGTCTACACCGGAAGTGAATAGGACGATATGATTATCGTTTGCAGTAATTTGTGACATTTTTACAAAAGAACTTTGCATGCACATTATTTTGAAACCGTTATTAAGGACAAATTTTATGGGAAAAAAAAATCCTCAACACTCTTAACTGAAGGTGGAAGACAAATTGTAAATGGCATATTTACTTTGATTTGGGACACAGGATTTGGCATTATTATCATTTCATACATTTGATTAAATCATCAAATGACACACAGTGAAATCAAATGTGCTGAAGAATTAGCTTTGGTCTAGAGAGCGTGTTTGGCAGTTTTTTCAATTTTGTCTGAAAATATATGATGTGGCTCTCTCAATGTCTTTTTAATTTTTTTTTTTGCTTTTATGGCTCTTTGGGTCAAAAACGTTCCTGACCCCTGCGCTATTAGGTTTAGGGGGATTGCTTTTTCACTTAGATTCTCACACTATTGCAAAAATCATTTGCTTCAATAGACTGTAGACTTCCGAGCCTTACTTTGTAAAGATGTGCATAATACACTCATTTTAAACCAATGGTTATCTTGTCTCTCATTCTATATATTCTAGAGCCACATTTATTTGTATAGCCCTTCACAAGATCTCACATGGCTGCAGACAAAAGTAAGATAAAAATAGTACTGAAAATGATCCACCAAAAGCAAAAATATAGTTCAAAATGATTTGAGAATAATAATTCGGCTTAGCTAATGACTAGGGTTAGTTTATTTCAAACCAGCGCTTATTTTGTTTGTCATTCTAGAACTTCTAGTCAAGTTGAATCACATTTAAAGCATTTGTATAGCCCTAAATCACAAGAGGGTCTCAAAATGTGCTGGCAATGATCTCCCAATCGTAGAAATATAGTAAAAATAAGGAATATCAAAAATGAGTGAAATAATAGCAGTTCAAAAATAGAATGGTAATAGAAAGATTGAAAGTAACTCAAACCATGTTTTACTATCTCATTCCCTGCCACCCGACACAACAACGGAAAATTCAAGTTTGCAGTTATCAGGGATGCCCCGATTAGGTCCGATCTTGGCTAAAACTACTGGATTGGGATTAATAATTTTTCTCTGGTACATATATCTTCAAATTGCTGTTTGGATTCATTCTCATTCAGAGGGATAAAAAGAAATGCATGCAAAATCGTAAAAATGGCCTTCTGATTTCAAACTGAGAAGCCATTGACTCTCCAACTGACAAAATAACAGTAAGGGATCTACAACAACTAATGGGCAGCAATATGGGTATCAGTTTTCTATAGGAAAAACCCAAATCCGACTATCGTTAAAGCTATCAATGTCAAACAATGTTTTATCAAGGCTCCAACAGTAATAATAAGGAAGAAACCAATCATGGGATTGCAGTTATCCGATTTATCTGTACGCCCTAAACTCCAGTCCGACGACTCCTTTATACTAGCAAACTTTGAAAACAATCACAGTTGCTCGTCTTCTGATGCATGACACAATCAATTTAAAACAAGCGTTTGCAGACGTGATAAAATACATAATCAATTAAGATGAAATAATCGGCGAATGTAGTTTTGCCTAGGCGGGTATTTATTGGGCGAGACGAACTACTAAACAGACGCTCCCCTACTTCCGAACATTCGACTTACGAAAAACGGTGGATACGAACATTTTTTTCGGGATGTGGAAAAATATCTGGACATTGCTGTAAGTTAGATGTTGTATTGTGTGCACCTTGAGTGCAGGACAGTACTATAGTGCTTCTCTCCACCACTACTGGCATGTGGGCCACCATCCACGCCGAGGAAGAAATCCAGCTTCTATTCCTGGTTTGCGTGTATACACACTGCACTGTATCTCTAGCACATTAAGAACTTTGACATTTTTATTGTTTAATATATCGTGCATCTTTTCAATATGGTTGGTGTAAAGTGTAAAGAGGAGGCGAGCCGTTTCGTTTGAAATGAAAGTGGAATAAGAAAGCTTGATAGGGTTGAGAAAATGGTCGGAACGTTTGTTTTCGGCCAGGAAGTCGCCTAACTCTTGAAGCTGATCTTCCAAAAGTAAGTTAAACTTGAATTTATTTATCTTTAGAGAGCATATATTTTATGAAATTGGTTTTTTTGTCCAAAACAATACAGGATACTTATGCAAACCTCAAACATACAAACTATAGCTCTGAAGCAACTTACGAACAAAATCAATTTACGAACGATCGTCCGGAAAAGTAGGGCAGCGTCTGTATTGTAAATTCCGGACTACAAGCCGTTATGTTTTTTTAGATTTTAAACACTGCGGCTTACAATACTAAAATATCCTCAAAACAAAAGTCAATGTACTATACTGACTTAAATTTAAAAGCTCGTACAATCACAAAATTCTGTACACATGTAAAGCCGTGCGACTGATCTTAAGCTCTCCCATTCCTTGCGCACATTGACAAAGTGATAGAGTGCAGAATAGGTATACAATAATTATCAGGCTGACAGTTATGGGACTGATAGCAACCTAATATGATGGCAGGAGTAATGATGACCCCTCCCTATAGCCTAATGCCTCGTAATGTAATTTGTGACGAGCATGAATGGGTGAATAAGATTTCCACTGTCCCTATAGAGTAAGATTGCGACCTTGGCAGAATCAACGGGGAAAACAGAAAAGTAACACGATATGCTGCCTGCTGTCAATGTTAATCAACTAGCGCAGAGTACATCAATTTATGCAACTCTTATCCTCAGTAGGGTCGCGGGGGTGATGGAGCCCATCCCAGCTACCTTTGGGCGGTGGGCAGGGGACACCTTGAACTGGTTACCAGCCAGTCGCAGGGCACACAGAGACATACAACTCTCTCACTCATTCACATCTAGGGACAATTTGGTCTGTCCAATTAATCTGACATGTAAGTTTTTGATAATGTGGGACAAAACTGTAGTGCCTGGAGGAAATCCACTCAGGCACGGGAGAACATGCAAACTCCACACAGGAAGACCGGTATCTGCAATTAAACCGTGGGGCTGAAACACTAATAACTCATCAAACTAGCAAAGCAGTCAATAATGATTAAACTGACGATGACTAATACACAGGTGGGAGGCAAGAAAGATCTTCAAACAAAACTCAATGTGCCGTACTGACTAAAATTCAAGCCCATACAATCACAGTAGGCTGTACACTTGCTGTGCCATGCAACTGATCTTAAGCTCTCCCATCCCTTTCGCACGTGACAGTTCGATGCGGGAGACCAAGTATCGCTACCACTCCATAAAAAAATAATTCATGCCGACACTAGTTATTAACTAGTCTCCTCTCTATCACTTTGTCATGTGAGCAAGGGATGGGAGAGCTTAAGATCACTTGCATGGCTCTGCATGTCTAAAACCTGTTGTGATTTTACGGGGTTCTGACTTTTAATCAGTACAGGTCCGAGACCGGGTGGAAACGTTAGATGGCCTGGAGAGCGATAGGGGGTCACCAGGCTGTACTTGCCCAAGACACACCACAGGAAAAGGTGGCTCTACAACTCTAGTGGTTATGGGATTCAACCGCCCACCTACAGCACATTGAATTATTAACTGCTGCGCTAGTTAATTACGACCGACATCTGCGGCCACAGTCCGTAAATGGGTGTCTAAAATGGCATGATGTGTTACTTTTCTGTACTAGACATTTCCCCGCTGATTTCAAAAATAACATGTAAGCGCTATTTCATTATGCCACTCTCAATCAGGTGTGCGCCGTAATCCGGAATTTACGCTAGTTGGATTAACCTGGGATTGTGGTCCGGCTTCAGTAGCCTCCGTGCGGCAGAAACTCGCCAGGGGATAGTTTGGTAACAGGGACAACGGCCTGACCGCTACACTGTGCACTTGGACAGCAGCAAGACAGCGGGTAAAGTGGGTAGGAAGCGTTTCGCAGCGATATTGGCAGAGCTACGGTGTCGTTCCTTTTTTTTAATTTTTGATGTCCGCATTTGTTTTGAGGGTTCTGTTACATAGCACTGAGTCTACCTTTCACTCTGTAAAAATCCTTGAAAAAAAACAAAAACACGTAAATACATGTCACCCTAAGATGTGATGATGAGAACGCTGTTATGTATAAAAATGGGTGCAAAACTACCCCAGTTGTTGTCTTTTTTTCTACATGAATGAATAGATATTGAATAAAGAGACGCAAAAGATTTGAAGCGTTATAGTTGTGTCTGTGAGACGAAGGGTTTTGATGCCCGACCATTGGGACGCCGACCAGTAGAGGGCAGCAGAAAAAGAAAAAGAAGTGTTTTGTTTTGTTTTTTTACTTATTGTTTTACCGACACCACTGCACTCACACCAAACTAGGAGTTTGATGGGGTGCGTTTGATTTAAAATCAGAGGAGTAAATCGAACAAAATTTCTAACCTTATAGACCATTTTAGAAAGATAGGGAAAAAAACAAGTGGCCATGGAAAATTTGCTGGTAACAAAGATAGAGGATGCATGGATCCCTACGTCAAAAACACGTGTAACACCGACACAATTTCGGCCAGGGTTGGTTTATTTCAGTGTTTTTTAACCAGTGTGCCGCAAGAATCAGCCCGATGTTCAGTGTCTTGGCTTTCATTCAGTGATCATTGGGTGGCATAAGTTTCCTTTTTTTTTTCTTCTTATGTACTAATTATTTGCTCGTGAGGTTGTACAGGATATTTAATAACCTGTTCGATTCATATAGCTGCTAAAGATTGCACTGAAAAAAAATGGGGAAAAAATGACGTTAAATTAAGATAGAGCGCAAGAAAGAAAAAGTGAGAAAGAAAGAGATAAGTGAGAAAGAAAGAAAGGAGAAATAAATTGAGAGAAAGAGAGAACGAAAGAAAGAATGAAAGGGAAAAAGAAAGGTAGAAAGAAAGGGAAAAAGAGAAAACAAATGAAAGAAAGAAATAAAGAAATAAAGAGAAAAAAAAGAAAGAAAGAAAGAAACAAAGAAAGGGAGAAAGAAAGGAAGAAAGAAAGGAAGAAAGAAAAAAGTAGGAAAGAAAAAGAAAGGATGAGAGAGAAACAAAGAAAGAAACAAAGAAAGAGAGAAAGGGAGAAAGAGAAAGTGTGAGAGAGAGAAAGTGAGAAAGAAAGAGAGAAAGTTAGAAAGGGAGAGAGAAAGAAGGAAAAAAAGAAATAAGGAAAGAAAGAAAGAAAAAGGTAGAAAGAAAAGAAAGGAAAGAAAAAGGAAAGAAAAAAATATGAGAAAAAGAGAAAGAAAGGGAGACAGAAAGAAAATAAATAAAGACTCAGAGAGAAAGAAAGAGATAGAGAGAAAGGAAGAAAGAAAGCAAGAGAAAGAAAGAACGCAAGAGGGGAAGAGAGAGAAAAAAATAAAGAGAAAGACAGACACACACAGAGACAGAGAAAGAAAGAGACAAAGAAAGCGATAAAGAGAAAGAAAGAAATAAAATAAATCATTATCATTGTCGTGGTTATCATCATTGTTCTTCACATCCCAAAAAAAGTATAGACACGGCTAATGCCGACCCGGGCTGGGCCGTGACCATATTGTCAAAATGAAAAGCCTTCCGTGGTACCGATAAGGTCGGGTATCACCCACCGACAGCAAATGTGCGGGAGGCGGGTCATTAAAAGCAAGGGATGACCCGATACATCACCCGGATGCCTAGAAAATACTCAAGGCAGAGATAATTAGTATGATTTGTGTTGAGAGGATGAGAAGCTCGTTAGATGACACATGCCGGCTGAACGCTTCAGCAAATACTGGCAAAACAAAAATGAGTCTGCGAATTCATCTTGATGCGTCAAAACCCACCACTGTATAAGCCACCTGACTGGTACGGTGGAGTAGCGGGTGGATGCAGGGGTGGGTGAAGGCAGCACTTATATAAGGGCTTTTTTGTCCAGTGGAAGATTCCTTTTCTTTGGTTTCTAACCTTTTATTCATTTTGACTATTTGTTAGCGCTTTATTTTACACACTGTCTCTTTTAGGAAAGCTTGAATTCAGTTTGGAATAGTTTCTGTGTTAGGGTTGTTTTTTTTTATTATAAGGGCTTTATTTTATACATTGTCACTTTAATGAAAGATTTCATTTTATTTGCATTCGTTTTGCTGGTGCTTTTTGTTGGGTGAAAGATTCTTTTTATTATTAGTTTTTAACTTTTCATATTTTCATTACTTAACTGCGCTAAATTTTACACATTGTCCCTTTTATGAAAGCTCAAATTTGACTGACTACGGTGTAATTTTTTCTTAATTTGTGAGCTTTTTGTCAGGTGCAAAATTCCCTTTTGGGTCCCTAACCTTTTATATATTTTTAGGTTCACTAGCGCTAATTTTTACACAAAGTTCCTTTAATGAAACCGGTTTCAATTTAGTTTGTTTCATCAACTTTTTTAACCTTTGAAGGATTTTATACATTTTACTATAAAGGATTTTATACGATTGAATACAAGTTACATTGGAGCGCAATGAAGATTTTCACTGAGTGGGCTTCAGGTCACTTTGTTCCAAACGCGGAATGTTTTGGCTGGGGAGTTTTGATAACAGGACTCTGACGAAGGACGGCAGGCATTGTTTTGATAAGCGCTCGGTGTTGTTTTGAGTTTCTTCAGACATCGAGGCGAGGGGGTGGACCCCACATGGGGGCTTTCCTGGCACGCCCATGGGAGAGGCCGGTGCACCAGCTTGCAGAAAAAACGTGGGCCGAGAGAAGGAACCAGGAGATTAATATTTAATTCCTAACACCTTTTATCCTTATTGGGAAAACTTGTTAACCAAAACTACACGTACACACCACAACTTCTGCACCATTTTCAGCAAACCACTCCCAGGGCCATTATCCACAAATGAAGATAACTGGGATGAGTGGTAAACCTCAAGGAGTTTTTGATCAACTAAGATTCCTCCAAGAGTGCTACGACAGCTCATCAAGGAGGTTACAAAAGAACCTCGAAGAACATCCAAGGAACTTCAGGTCTTGGTGGCCTCACTTAAGGTCAGTGTTCGTGACTCCACTATAAGACAATGGTCACAAATGGCATCCATGGGAGAGTTTCCAGGCAAAAACCACGGCTGTCATAAAGGACACAAAAAGGTAAAAGCATCTTGATTATCCTCGAAATTTTGGCGAAACATTCTGAGAATTGAAGAGTCAAAAATTGAAGGTGTGCAGCTTGTAACATCTGGTGTAAAAATGGCTCAGCATTTGACAAAAACAAGATGATACCAACAGTAAAGCATGGTGGTGGAAGTGTGATGGTCTGGGGCTGCTTTACTGCCTCAGGACCAGGACAACTTGCCATGGTTGTTTACCAAAAGATCCCGAGGGAGAGCATCAGGCCATCAGTTCTTGCCCTCAAACTCATGTGCTCTTGGATCATGCAGCAGGTCACCGATCTGAAAGACACCAGCAAGTCCACCTCTGAAAAGCTCAAAACAAAAATGGAGGTTTTCGGGTGGTCAAGTCAGAGTCCAGATTTGAATCCAATTGAGATGCTGTGGTGGTACCTTAAAAGGACAGTTCATGGTAGAAAACCTTCCAATATGGCTGATTTGAAACAATTTTGCAAAGAAGACTCAATTATCCTAAATGTTGAGATTTCTGTTAAAGGTGGCCCAACTTCCCATTAGGTTTAAGGGGATTGCTTTTTCACTTCGGGCTAAATAGGTTGAAGGATTTTATACATTTGACTATAAGGGATTTTGTACGATCAAATACAAATTACATTTATCGAGTGCAATGAAGATTTTCACTGAGCTTCAGGTCACGCCGTTCCGAATGCGAATGTTTTGTTTAGTTCTGTTGATAATGGGACTCTGACGCAGAAGGCCAGACGCACAAGGACAGACATCGCGACGCTCTTCTCCGAGATGGTGGGGCCACGTAGAGGCTTTTCTCTACATTTTTAATATTTCATTCCTCACAAGGTTTTGATGTTTTGGGGTCTTAATAATTGTGAGTGCTAAATATGCGGGGGGAAAAAACAGAAATTAAATACCTTTTCTCCCACCTTAAGTAAACAAAACTTAGATTTGATGAAACATTTCCTTGTCGCAGTTGAACTTCCAAAAGTGCACAGTCCAAAGCAGGGGTGTCAAACAGGCGGCCCGTGGGCGGGATCAGGCGCCCTAAGGGATTGAGTCTGGCCCACGAAACAACGCTTAGAGAAGCGGGAGAGAAAAACGAGCTGTAGGTTGAAAAATTTCCAAAGCCAGGGGCCTCTCACAAACGCTGTACTTGTATTTCTGTCTATCTCTCTTTCTCTCTCCCTTCCTCTTTCTCTCTTTCTCTCTTTTCTCTCATTCTCTCTCTCTTTTTTACTCTCTCTGTCTCTCTTTCTTTCTTTGTTCTCTTTGTCTCTTTCTCTCTCTGTGTTTTGCCTTCTTTTGCTCTTCCTTTTTTCTTGCTCTCTCTTTTCTCTCTTACTTTCTCCCTCATGCTTTCCCCTTCTCTCCTCTCCTTCTCTCTTCCTCTTTTTTGATTTCTTTTTTTGATTTCTTTCTTTCCCCCTCTTACACCAATTCTCTTTTTATCTCTTTTGTTTTTCACATTCTCTCTCTCTCACTCTCTCATTGTCTCCCTTTTTCTTATTCCTTGTGCCACACTCTCTCTTTTTCCCTCCCCCTCTTTCTCTTATTTCTTACTCTCTTTTTTTCTTTCTCCTCAACCTACTAGAGAATGTTTGTTCTATCTTTCTCGGTTTGTGGTTAATGGACCGAGAGGATTTTTCTATGGCGGTAGCGCGGAAGGTCATGCGGCAGGAATAGAGGGAATGGCCTTTCAAGACTCGGGAGAGAATGGAGTCTTTTTAACAGCTCGGTCGGGGTGTTAATGGGGGCAGCGGGGTCAAAAGCTAGGGGTGCACACAGCATGCCCGTGTTGAAAACCAAAGCTGCGGTGGCCTTTAAGCTGTTGTACATTTGAAGCTATTCCTGTTGTCCCCGTACACTCGCAACAAGAAGAATATCGGCCAATCCCTAATCAGTACTGACAAAGGCAGCGGATACTAGTCACCATTCAATAATCAGGAACCTGAAATGGTAAATTTCCACTTAGGAAATGCAATATTTGGTATATTTTTTGGGCATTTTTGTGGAAGGAAGAGAATTGTATGTACTAATGGTACCAGTATTTAAAATCGAAGACTACAAGACTAGTGTATCGGAGTTGGTCTGGAAAAACGTAGTAATGGTAAAGACTAACCATGGCTCATTTTCACTCTTTTTTTATTGACATATCGGTACCGACGATAGGAGACGAAATAAGTATCGGTATTTATCTATGCGCCCCGCAGGCCAGATAAGGCCCGCTATGGGATTGAATCCGCGAGACAACGCTCAGAGAAGCGCAAGAGGAAAACGAGCTGCTGGTTGAACTATGTACACTTGATGTTGCCAAAGCCAGGTGAGTCTCAGTCTCTCTCTCAGTCTCTCTCAGTCTCTCTCTCAGTCTCAGTCTCTCTCAGTCTCTCTCTCTCTCAGTCTCTCTCAGTCTCTCTCTCTCTCAGTCTCTCTCTCTCTCTCTCTCGCTCGCTCTCGCTCGCTCGCTCTCGATGACTCAAAAACATTGGTTTGAGTATTGGTTTAGAAAATGTGGTATTGAACATACCTGGTAAAGACCATTATTTCTTCACTTGTTTCTCTCTCTCACACAGTATTTTTTCTATCTCTTTTGTTTCTCTCTCACTATTTTTCTATCTCTTGTTTCTCTCTCTCTCTCACTATTTTTCTATCTCTTGTTTCTCTCTCACGATTTTTCTATCTCTTGTTTCTCTCTCTCTCTCTCTCTCACTATTTTTCTATCTCTTTTGTTTCTCTCTCTCTCACACAGTATTTTTCTATCTCTTGTTTCTCTCTCTCACTATTTTTCTATCTCTTGTTTCTCTCTCTCTCTCACTATTTTCCTATCTCTTGTTTCTCTTTCTCTCACTCTTTTTCTATCTCTTGTTTCTCTCTCTCTCTCACTATTTTCCTATCTCTTGTTTCTCTTTCTCTCACTATTTTTCTATCTCAGCATGCATGTAGTTGCCATTTAACGATAAGATCTGAAATTAAAGGAGTGGTAAATTTCCATTAACAAAACACAATATTAAGCAAAAATACTGCATTTACTTGGGATTCAAATCGTTTTGTTTATGTTATATGTAATACTGCAGAAGGGATGGGAATGGTATCGGTATGTAAAACCGGTCTGGATAAAAACAAGACTTGGGTATCGGTATTGGTCTGAAGGCACGTTATCGACCGTCCCTAATAACGAGAAATAATTGTTCTATTGTTTTTTTGAAGGTGAGCTTCGATTAGTATTGAGCGGAACTCTTAGCAACAGTGATGTCATTTTCAATCAACAAGGGTCAAAATGGCCGCCGTGAGGTAGAAAAAAGATTGAGCTAGTGGAGCTAAAGATAACAAACCGGAGTTATCTAAAGTGCCATTCGAAATAATAGCGGTGCTATGTGACTAACCAGTATATTTTTGTATTGTTTAAATACCAGTAGGTGCAGTAGATTCTCAGAAAATAAACAAGACTGGGCATTCATAATAGGTGCGCTCCAAAAACTGTGCAATTGGGCAAATAGTTTAAAGGGGTGTGTTGAAAAAAATAGCAGTGTCTGCTGTTGACTGTAAAACCCCAAAACTATTTTTTTTCATTGGCTGAGCCTTTGCCCTTCTGGTAATTTTTCCATCCATTCTAATGCACTCAGTATGCAATGAAAACAACAAACGTGGGAACATGGGAGACGTTTGACAAAAAAAAAATAAAAGAGAATTTGTCCTCACAACAGTAGCGCAAGGTGATAAATAGGCGTCTATAGTGTAATAATGAGATAAAATCTAATGTTTTTTCCATTTGTATGTCATTTATATCACCGGTGGGTCACGTGGTTAGGATTCGCGCTCTCCCCCCAGGACCCGTGTTCGATTCCCATTGCATCCAATGTTTTGCGACCGTGTTCAGCTTTATTTTTCGACTGACCAATCGTTGCAGGAATTCGGTAATATACTACTGGTAAACTTCGTGTATAACGTGCAACCAAACTCAGTTATTTTTTAAGTAAAATATAGTTTTACATTATACAGAGATAAATAGATGTCTAGATAGATAGATACATAGATGTCTAGATCGACGTCTAGATAGATAGATACATAGATATCTAGACATCGATCTAGACAGATACATAGATGTCTAGATAGATACATAGATGTTTAGATAGATAGATGGATGGATGTCTAGATAGATACGTGGATGTCTAGATAGATACGTGGATGTCTAGATAGATACGTGGATGTCTAGATAGATACGTGGATGTCTAGATAGATACGTGGATGTCTAGATAGATACATAGATGTCTAGATAGATACATAGATGTTTGGATAGATGTCTAGATAGATACATAGATGTTTGGATAGATGTCTAGATAGATACATAGATGTCTAGATAGATGTCTAGATAGATACATAGATGTTTAGATAGATAGATGGATGGATGTCTAGATAGATACATGGATGTCTAGATAGATGTCTAGATAGATGTCTAGATAGATACGTGGATGTCTAGATAGATACATAGATGTCTAGATAGATACATACATGTCTAGATAGATACATAGATGTCTAGATAGATACATAGATGTTTGGATAGATGTCTAGATAGATATGTGGATGTCTAGATAGATACGTTGATGTCTAGATATATGTCTAGTTAGATGTCTAGATAGATACATGGATGTCTGGATAGATACATAAATGTCTAGATAGATGTCTAGATAGATACGTGGATAGATGTCTAGATAGATACGTGGATGTCTAGATAGATGTCTAGATAGATACATAGATGTCTAGATAGATGTCTAGATAGAAGTCTAGATAGATACATAGATGTCTAGATAGATGTCTAAATGAATACATAGATGTCGAGATAGATACATAGATGTCTAGATAGATAGATGTCTAGATAGATGTCTAGATAGACAGAGAGAGTGAGAGAGTGAGATAGACATATAGATAGATGGACTTTATTCATCCCTGTAGTATCCTTGTGTTGTAAAATAAAATAATATAATAAAAGATATGATATGAAATATATGAAATATTATAAAATTGAAAGCTGAGGCACCAATGTAAAGCATTTTCTCCTACTAAATGCATTTGAACCACTGCAAATTCTCCATTTCCCATGCTGAAAAAAGGCACGAAACGTAGACTTCTCGTTAAAAGTAATCGGGCTCATCTCCGTGTTGGATTTTCTAGCGACTGAAGGAGTTGACTTGACACTTGAAACTTCAAGGTGAAGAGCCACAATGTCAGATCAAAATTCATTAGACTTTGATCCGAATTCAAGGCACCCTCGCAAAATGCGAAGGGACGTGTTGGGAGGTTAATATCCCATCAGACAAGCTCCTAATTGCTTCAGCTTATTAAGAATCTCGCAGCATTTGTCATCTGACTTCCATTAGCAGTCTGAGACACTCCACCGAAAAAAGGTTGAGGACCCGGGTGAGGTGCATGTCACCATGACAACGTGGGCATTTCTGATAAGAGGCTTTTTAAATGAGCGTAATCTTCCCTTTTTTTTTTTGCAGAGGTGACAATGAGGTGGAGCACAATCAATACCGCATCTTCTCGACGCCATAGGGCCACGCTCTGTGTTGCAAGGGTAGCCTGTACGCTTCTTCACAATAAACTGAGATCATTATGGAGATATATCATTATTGCGGTCCATTATCTATTGTTGGGCCTTTTCAGCCAAATTATGCTAATTTTGACTTAGCCAAATAACGCACGCTCGTATCTGGCAGTACTTATCTGTCGGGTTTTATCTTTCCACAATGACAAAAGTGTGAGCTCTGCAGAAAGGCTACTGTGGAGTTAGTTTACTTAGTAGGTCAAACGTTGGAACTTACATTCAGTGAAAAAAAATCCGAAAATGTAGACATTTTTTCCCGCTTTGGTATTATTTTTCGGATTTTCCAATGTATTTAAGGATTATAGTAAGAGAAAAATAATGGTTAAAATTACCGGCAAAAGTTATATTTTGTGTTATGCACCTTTTTCCGAGTACAGGACAGTACTGTAGCGCTCTTTCCGCCGCTACCTATACTGTATCTCCAGCGCACTAAGGACTTTGACATTTTGATTGTTTAATATCTTGTGCATCCATTCGATATGGTTGCTGTAAAATCTAAAGAAGAGGCGAGCCGTTTCTTTGAAATGAAAGTGGAATAAGAAAGCTTGATGCGGTTGAGAAAAAGGTTGGATCGCTTTGTTTCGGCCACTTTTTACCACGGAGGAAGTTGCCTAACTCTTGAAGCTCATCTTCCAATTCATGTTTATAGAGCAGATCATTTTATGAAATGTTTATTTTTTTTAGTACAAAACAATACAGGTTACTTATACAAGTCTTAAACATACTTATATAAACCTTAAACAGGCTCCATACAAAATATAGCACTGAAGCAACTTGCGAACAAATTCAACTTACGAACGATCCTCGGGAACCTTTCACATTCATAAGTAGGGCAGCCTTTGTACTTCGAAATAGTATTGCATTACTTGTTTCCAGATTACAAAAATGCTAGAAAAATATACTGATCAAATCGAGCGGCTGCCTTTCCAGCAGCTCCCCTGTTATCTCTCACTTTTTGTGATTTTTTGTTTTATTGTCTGCTTCTATCTTCGGTGTTTTTCTTCCCGTTTTGACAACTACACTATGGATTACTTCTATCCTATGGGACATGGGTTTTAGCGCACAAAAATGCGTTTATTCAAGGAATCAACTCCTTGCCCTGAAGTATTCTCGTGCTGTCGGATGAAGGGGCCTATCGTGGAAAAAGAGCCGGAGCTAGCTAAGCGGCTAGCGGCGTTATAAGTCTTCGGTACCATCCGTAATCATGGTAAAGGCGAACGCACTACCAAATAAGATCAACGAGTGCTGGTGGAAAACATCGAAGCGCAGTTGCTGTGTTTTGCGGAAACGTGGCTCACGTTTAGCATTCCGGACGCTAACGTGTAGCCACCCGGAGCTAAATTCAGGCTTCAGCGCCGCTATACAGAGACACAAAAGCCTGGGAGAATTGGAGAGGAGGCGGACTTGCTAACACGAGGTGGTGTATCCCTGGACACAAAGAAAAGATTTTCCATCTGCCGCAGGGATGTCGAACTTTTGGACTTGCGTGTGACGTCATCCGTCATAATCTGTTAAGAAACAACGGGGTAGACTGCTGCAAGTGTGAATTTCCCTACGGGGATGAATAAAGTATCTATCTATCTATCTACTGTAGAAATACAATGTACATTGTACCTCGAAGTGCCTTTCAGGACACCCAAGGTTGCTTTACATATTCTGTAGTAAGACACAACAATAAAGCAAGAGTCAAGAGTAAAACGAGCAAGTAATAAATAAAACACATTATAGGTAAAATGGGTGGTATGTGAGGCAGATGGTCAAGATAAGGCTAGTCTGAAAAGGTGAGTTTCGAGTCCGGATTCGAAGGTGGACAGGGTTGCAGAATTTTCGAAGGTCATGCGGCAATGAGTTCCAGAGCTGGGGGACAGAGCGGCTGAAGGCTTTTAAAGAAATATATCATGTGTGCGTGGGTTTTATTCATTTATATTCAAAGCGGCCAGCGACTCCAAAGGTTTGCCCACCCCTGCCGTAAAGTGAGAACTTCATAAGGCGAAGGTTTACTGTATTTGTCAGACATTATCGACAAGATAAATCGAATCCGCTCCGTGATAAAAGTTTGCATCCTAAAGCGACAACAAGACGGAATATCTGTATACGCTTGCTCTTAGTGACATAACGATGTTTACTTCTTTCTTTTCTGCTCCCTGAAGTTGCTGGCGGGGTTGTTTGTGTCCGCCGCTTTCATCTTCTCAAAACGAAAAGCGCTCACTTGTTTTCCACATTGCCGATTCTGCTTATTAGAGGAAACTGGGCGGGCACCAGAGAACAAGGGACGGACTGTGCTGGCGAATAACAGACAATAAACATTACGTTTGCACAGGCTCGGTAGATAAAGAAAATGATATATGTGGTTGTATTTTCCGCTTTGTGGAGAAGAAAACTGAGGGCTTGGTTTTGGTCTAGAGATGGAATGTTTGGTACAAGCTAGCTAGGAAAAATGGACTTCAAATCTGAAATGATGGATAGCAGTTCTCTATAAGGACATAACAGATAGCGAGAAAATGACGGTGGTGGTTATCTTTAACGTAAGGTTAACCTAAAGCTGCATTAGCCCAAAAATAAATTGAAGCCCAGCACAAATTTGCCAACTTGCATCAGTTCGTATACATAGCCAATATTTTGATACACAGTACCTCTAGTTGTACATGAACTTCAATTTGTAGTATGCTGGTCAAAAAATTATGTTTTCATCTGGATTGCAAGTTCAGTTAAAGCAGAGGTCTTCGACCTTTTTCAAGCTGAGAGCTACTTTTTGTTCCTAATAGGCGCAAAGGGGGCTCAGTTTGATGTACATTTCTAAAATGGCAACTTAGCTAGATGGCTTGCTAAATAGCTAAAAGGGTAAACAGGTAAAACACTAAAAAGGGAGCTAGATAGCTAGCTAAAAGAGTAAACAGTCGTCTGAATAGTCAGATAGAAAGCAGGGAAAAAAGCTAGATATCTAGCTGGAAAGGAGGCCAAAATTTAGCTTGATAACTAGCAAAAAAGTTAAACGTTAGATAGCATGCAAAAAAAGTCAAGAGCTCGCTAGAAAGTTTACTAAATAAATAAAAATGTAAAACGATAGCCAACTACAGAGCTAAAAAGGTATCCAGATGGCAAACAAAAACAAAAAACCTGCAGTTTTTGCTCATTTGCTTCATAAAACCCATAAATTAGAATTAAGGTTAATGTGTTCTTCTAAAATAAAACAATAAAAAGATTATTAAAACATTTGTTTATTACACAAATGAATTTTCATTCTACTTATCAATTAATTACTTATAAATTATGATCGACACTTGAATAGATTAATTTTGTTGTTGTTTGAACTAGAAATGATTTAATTGTATTTATAAAACAACTTATTATGTAGTAACTATGTTATTACCAGATTATAAATAAGTATTGATGTTCCCCTACTTATGACCATTCGACTTACGTAAAACGGTAGATACGAACATTATTTTTGGAATGTCGAAAAATATCTGGGCTTTGCTGTATATTAGATTTTGTATTGTGTGCACCTTTTTCCGAGTACAGTACTGTCGTGCTTGTTTCCGCCACTACCGGTGTGTGGCGCTCTGAGAGGTCACCCAGCATCCACCCTGAATGTTAACATACTACGTATACTGTATCTCTAGCACGCTAAAAACTTTGATGTTTTTATTGTTTAATATCTCGTGCATCCATTCAATGTGGTTGTTGTAAAGTGTAAAGAAGAGGCGAGCCGTTTCATTTGAAATGAAAGTGGAATAAGAAAGCTTGATGCGGTTAAGAAAATGGTCTGAGCGCTTTTTTTCGGCCACTTTTTACCCCGGCGGAGGACCTCTTAAAGCGCATCTTCCAAAAGTAAGTTAAACTCAACTTTATTTATCTTTATAGAGGATATTATTTTATGAAATGTTTATTTTTTAGTACAAATCATTACAGGTTACTTATACAAGCCTTAAACATACTTATAGAAACCTTAAACATACAAAATATAGCATGAGAAAAAGTCTCTGAAAAAAGTTGCCTGCCCAGCCATAAAGTTGCCTGCCCCATTTTTCACAACTTTAAACACAATAAGATGACTCATCGCAAAAAAACAATAGTTTCATCAGTATGTACCTGTATTTACTTATCTTCATTCATGCAATGTTTGCGTTGCGTCGTCATGCAACAAGCCACGTGAACTCCTCTTTCCATGATGCTTTTAATGTACGTTTACGTTTTGTAGCGCCATAAAGTTTGTTAGCTTCTTTTGAATCTTTCTTCTGGAGCTGAGGTTTTGGCTTGATTCCCAACCACTTATCCGTTTTTCTTGTGTTCTCTGTGCGTCTATTTTGGAAAATGATATGCAAATGCACGACCTTATAACGCTCGGGAAAGTCCGGAAGCACGAAGTTATTTGATGCAGGCTTCTGATTGGCTGAGTATGCAAATTGCCTAACGAACCAAAATTCCGAAATTTCCAAACCAGACGAAGATTTCGAAATCGGACTAAAGCAAACGTTTGATCGGAAAAAAATAAAATAAAGAATAAGATTTTTTTTTTCTTGAAAAAGTTGTCGGCCACCAGGGCAGAGACGTTGTGAAAGTTGTACACCCGACGTAAAAGAAGCACGCCCTGGGTGTCCGGGCAGACGTTATTTCAGGTGACATTCTAATCATAGGTGACATTACTGATAATTAGGCCCTTTGAGGATAGGCATTACGCAGACTTGGCCATCGGCGAGAGTCTGACTCCGCTGGTCTTTCAGTTTTTCAGGGGATGGGTTTCCTATAAGCCCACAAACCATTGCTCCGGCGTGAGAACCATAACAGTATGACAGCGTTCATCTCAACGTGGCGATAGGCAGGGTTGGGTAGGGTTACTTTAACTTGATTACTTTCAATTACTTTTGGATTACTCCAATACCAAATATGCTAATAAAAGACAAAAGAAACTAAATATGAATAAAATGAATACATTTTGTGCAGGCTTGGGGAGTAACGGAATACATGGAACGGCAAAAATGATGTTGGCAAGCTGTTTGGATTTATTTTCATTTTGTTTCTGTCGCATTTTATGTTACGTTTGCCGGAGATCAAAGAGATCAAAGCCAGGAGAGAAAGCTTACCACGTGTTGTGAGTCATCATTTTATTCATTTTTAGTTTCTTTTGTCTTTTATTAGCATATTTGGTATTGGAGTAAGCCAAAAGTAATTGAAAGTAATCAAGTTAAAGTAACCCTACCCAACCCTGGCGATAGAACTGTTCAACTCCATTTCTTTTCCGTTTCATGCCGAGCTGAAACAAACATTTGACTTTCTCTCAGAGTTCCTCTGCGTCCGTGCTCCGCAGGTGAGGGCGAAAAGTGGATTTTTCCTCATTTGTTTCGCTACAAACAGGTTCCTGCAGGGCCCCTGAAACGACACTCTGTGTTCGAGCGGCAAAAAAAGACTGAGTTGCAGCAGCGAGGCTTAAACAATGACGCCAAACGCGCCGCGAAGCTTCGCAAAGCCGACAGCGGCTGCAACCGGCCGATAATTCGCTCCGGGTGGGATTTTACACACTGTCATTTAAGGGATTATTATACAACTATTGATTACAGCCATTTTCAATACAGGGGCTCGGCTTAGCTCGGTGCAATGAAATGTCTTTTAATGAATTCCGATTGTGTGTGTGTGTGTTTTCTCCTGCACTTCACCTTCTCTACACTTGAAGACTTTGCAGGGTAGCAATGAAGCATCTTTGGGAGTTTGCATACATTTAACAAAAGGTCAATGTATTCCCGCTAATATATGCCATCCGGTAAATGTGCGTAGGCTCGAATGCATATATTTCACACATAACGGTTTTCACGCATTCTTACTAACATGTCAGTTTAAAGTCTAAAATGACTGTAATTAGAGGAAGGGAGTGTGACCGAGTGAGGAGTAGGCGATATATTGGATTCTGAAGAACTTCAAAGTGACTACAACCTTAAAAAATATATTCCTGGATCCATTCATCCATTACCTGCACCGCTTAGCCTCAGTAGGGTCGCGGGGGTGGGGGTGCTGGAGCCCATCCCAGCCATCATCTAAAATATTTTCATCTAAGAAAATATTTTGTGACCAATACTGCAATCCACTCGTTTATCGCAGGGACCAGAACCCCTAGTGATATGCAAAAATCCACAGAGCACCCACTCTCATTTTCAGCATGCGCTCTGCCGGCCTCACGGTAATAGTTGACCAGAGATAACCGGTCGCGGCCGTACAGGTGATGTTCATTTTAGACAAAAAAAGAAACCTGCCACGTATGACAAAATTTGCTCTCTTTGCCACCGTTTTCGGCTATCGTTGAGTGGGGATGATGGATCGCGGCCAAAACAGTGCAGTTTATTTAAGGCGGCCCACAATAGAATGCTTCAGCCATCAAACCGGAGAAAATGTGCTCTTCAGGCCCAGTGCACTGCACTCAGCAAAGGTCAACTGGGATAATGGATTAATTAGATTCAGGCGGGTCAGAACAGCAGGCCTCTCTACCACTCGCAGCAGTATGGGATTGGGGATAATGAATTGCAGCCGCAACAAACAATTGAAAACATGTTAACCTAAAGAGGGTTCTTTGAGATCACTGTTTTTTAAAGCAGAACATTAAACTCACACTGGCAGATTATTGTAGAACCAATAGTTATGTAATAAGTCAAGTCAAGTTTATTACTATTTGAGTAAACATAAACAATTAAAAGTATATAAACTATTAAATGAAAAGCTTTCAAAGAATTAACAATTAACGGAGCCCCAAAAGTTGCATAAAAACAAAAATAATATTGTTGCATTTTAGTTATAAAACAAGCATGTTTGTACAATTAATTGTTAATCACAAGGGCGTACTCGAGGATCACTCTATGTTACTCAAAGGCAGAACAGTTACCATATGCAGTATTATTTAAGTATAACTATAAATTTCCAATTATATCTGGTATGAGCAGGGTTCATACACATTTTTCATGGAAAAATTCAAGCCATTTTTTTCCATTATCTCCATTACCAGAATCATGTACTATGCAGATCCACAAATCTATCTGTGATTTACATATGCGATTTTTAGTCTGGAGTGAGCAATTTTTAGGATATATTATATTTTGATCTTGAGTTAATTTTGAATAGATTTGTGGATCTGAACAATGTGTGTGTGAATATTACATAGCTCTTCTCGTATTGGCGTGTATTTTTTGCATGGCCCATAATAAATAGATACATAATAATTGCACTGATACAGAATTCATAGTGCCCTTTTTAGGTGTAACATGCACCTCTCCTCTTGGGCAAGAAACATAGGGCGCGATGACGCTTCATAGGGCAATGCCATACAAACTAATGCCACCTGCTGAAGTGTGAATTTCCCTACGGGGATGAATAAAGTATCTATCTATCTATCTATACACAAAGGACGAAGAAATGCAATGGCAACGCGAAGCCACCAGAGAGTTTAAGCAGCTTGTTGAGAAACATGGCAACAATTTCAAGCATTGACAAGAACCTCACCCAATATTCAAGAACTTTTTAATCCTTCAAAACACAACATTAAATTTCAAGCACTTTTGAGGATTTCAAGCACCTGTAAGAACCCTGAGAAAAGCAGGCCTCCCTACAAAAGAGCCCCAACCACTCGCAGCAATATGGGATTAGGGGTAATGGATCGCAGCCGCACGAGTGCAGTTCAGTTTAGGCGGAAATAACAGCAAAAAACAACCCGCCTCGAACAGGCAGAAATGTGCAATTTAGTTTGAAAATCATTTGAAAAAGAACCGGGATAAAAGAATGACAGTGATTTCATTTTCTTTTTTAAATATATGGTTTTTGTCATACAGCCTTGAGTCCTTCGGTGTGACTTTAACTCAAACAGGCGAGAATAAAGCAATGTGACTCAATGCAACATAAGAAAAAGTCCAAGGACATTACAACCTAATGATCTGCTACCATATGCTGCACTGATTGAAAATTGACCAAAAAAAAAAAAAAAAGCACCGGCCCTAAGGAAAAGAGAAATCAATATTCATCACACATGTCCGGATTTTTAAACACCCGAGTGCAATTCGTCCGGGAACCCCGGCTTGCTTTTGCAATCCATTCATGAAGTCATCGGCGGGAAGTGCACAAACCCGGCCGCAAACAAACCAGAGTCGGGTAAACAAGCGCACCTGTTCACCCCTCGGAGCGACAGGGGACGGATGGTCCCCGAGGATCCGGCGGGCTGCAAAACAAACAACTGATTCATTCTCCCCGCAAAGACGGACAAGGCGAGCTGCCTCGCAGCTATGAAGTGATCCAGCGACAACAAAACATTACGCCGTGGCCCGAAAGCCTCTCGGGCAATCGCTGGAGAAGACACGGCAGGGATAAACAAGGTAGAAGGAGAATCCGGACGACAAAGGCGAAGACGTCCCGCGGGGATTAGGTGGACGCCGGCTGCATGAGCAAACGTCCAACAGACACCGAAGTGTCTGTGTTTTAGCCTCGGAGAGAAATCGGCTTCACATTCACGCTTTAATTGTGTCATTACGATACATTTTATGCGTGATCCCTGAAGGATTTTAAACATTTTACTATAAAGGATTTTATACGATTAAATACAATTTACATTTATATCATTTCTTTATTTCATTTTCAAAAGTAATAAGGTGCGCTTTGGTCACTTTAAATCTCCGTATTTTGTCTTCTTCCGTTATGTTTTTGGTGGCACGACAGAATACAGCGACATTTATTGGGAAAATAATACACAGTGTCCCTTAACTCTCAGGGCCTCAAATTATCATGCCAGGGGCCGCGAGTTTGAAACCCTTGCTGTAGTCTATTTTACTAAATATCTCGAAGGACGGCGGCGCAGTGGTTAGCGCGTATGCGGCACAGTTCTGCGGTCATGAGGTCGAACCTCCTGTGTGGAGTTTGCATGTTTTCCCCGTGCTTGCGTGGGTATCCTCCGGGCACTCCGGTTTCCTCCCACATTCCAAAAACATGCATGTCAGGTTAATTGGCCGGTCCAAATTGTCCCTGGGTTTGAATGAGCGAGCGAATTGTCTGTCCCTGTGTGTCCTTCTTAATTGTTGACTAATGTCGACCAGAATCCTACAATATTTGAAAATCCACAAGGTATCCCTAATGCCATTTCTAATCTGTGATCTGCCGGGCCCAGCTGGCAACAATAGACGATTGGGGATAATGGATCGCCGCCACACCTGTTTTTTTTTCATTTCAAGTAGAAATAGAGGAAAAAAAGCTGCCACGCATCTCACAAATTGAATCTCTCGCCACCCACTTTCAGTAATGATCTAGGGGTATTGGATTGCTGCCAAAACAGTGCAATTCATTTGAGTTCAAAATTGTTGTTAGTGTCATGAACATAAAAATGAAAATATAATGACCTTTGTGTTCTCAAGTTTAGAACAGAGATCATTTGTTTAGAAATTTATAATAACCTTAAATTAATATGTATCAAAATCAAATATGTATAGACAAAATGGAAAACACTGTTCATAAATTCTGCTTAGTTGTATATCTGCATCAAGTTGCGGCAGAGTCTAAAATAGCATGCTTCAGCGGCCTGAACTAAAAGAAAATACGCTCTGCTGACTTCTTGTTTCAGCATCAGTCAACTAGGGATAATGAGTCGCGGCCAGAACTTCATTTCATTTTAGGTAGACCAGAATTGAATGCCTTCCAACAAAAGTCCTCTCTGCCGGTCCCCGCTTGTGGAAATATGAATTGGGGGTAATGGATTGCAGCCAGTTTTTAGGTGTGAATAAGTGAGTTGTCCGTCTCTGTGTGCCCTGCGACTGGCTGGCGACCAGTTCAGGGTGTCCCTTGCCTACTGCCCGAAGATAGCTGGGATGGGCTCCAGCGCCCCCGAGACCCTACTGAGGATAAGTGGTGCAGATAAGGGATGGATGGATTTGAAGGACCGCACCGGCCAAAATTACACCAACCCCTAAACTCAAACTGACACGAGGAAACAAAAAACATTGATGAGTGCCTCGGTCCAATCTTTCGACTTTATTGAATTTAAGCATAACCATCTTCTTTTTTTTTGATCAGAAGTTTCCGCTAGGATCCTGTAAACCTTCAATTTACGATCACTAATTCCGGCACCCCAACAGACAGAAACATGACGACATTTTAAAACACTAATAGCAGCTACGACAGCTTCTTTTTCTCCAGTTTTTTTGACAAAGGCGAGTTTTTTTTCTTTATCTGATATTACGTGAGATACGGACTCACTTTTTTCATACAACTGCTGACGAATGAGCAATGCGCTTTAATCTCCCTCCCACATGAGCAATCTGTGAGCAGAGGCAATTTTGGAGAAGAGCGCACCGCAGGCGGGGAATGGGGCTGGCGGGTTCTGGCTTGGAACTTCTACTTTGCAGCGCTCTCAGCTCGGCTTAGGGCCCGACTCGGCAGGGCTCCACTCCGATCTGGACTCAGCACTCGGAGTGAGGGCTCTCAAGTGCTGGCGCTCAGTAGACACTCGTGCACTCTAGCAAAAAGAAAATGGAGGGGGTAAAATTGCGCGGTCGATTTCATTGAATTCCGCAATCTTCTGTTCTCAGAATTTGGCGCTTGACTGCATTTTGCGGACTATAAGGCGCACTTTATGCCCCCAATTTGGCCGGGAATTCGAAAGTGCCCCTTTAATCTTTGCGCTTTAGAGAGATAGAGAGATAAATATAGAGATAGACATAGAGAGAGATAGAGGTAAATAGAGATAGATAGAGAGAGATATAGAGAGACACAGAGATACAGAGATAGATAGACACAGAGATAAAGAGATAGATAGATAGACACAGAGATAAAGAGATAGAGAGACACAGAGACAAAGAGACAGAGACAAACAGACAAAGAGACAAACAGACAAAGAGACAGAGACAAAGAGACAGAGACAGAGACAGAGAGACAAAGAGACAGACAGAGAGACAGACAGAGAGACAGACAGAGAGACAGAGAGAGAGAAAGAGAGAGAGAGAGAGCGATAGAGGGATACTTTATTCATCCCCGTAGGAAAATTCACACTTCCAGCACTATCCTTGTGTTGAAAAATAAAATAATAGAAAAAAAAAAGAAATAGCATACAGAAATACCCAATATAACGTGTTGATATAGAGTATTTACATAGTGCTACATAAAATACACACTGTAATAAAAATAGGGTAATACGCAAATGTGGGCTTTTACTCCCCCGGGTGGAGTTAAAGAGCTTCATGGCATGAAGAAGAAATGATCTCCTCAGTCTCCCCATGGAACAAGACTGTGACAGCAGTCTGTCGCTGAAGCTGCTCTTCTGTTTGGAGATGATGCTGAGTAGTGGATGTGATGAATTGTCCATGATTGACCGCAGCTTTTTCAGTGCCCGTCTCTCAGCTACAGTTGTCAGGCTGTCCAGTTCTGTGTCAACAACAGAGCCCGCTTTCCTCACCAGTTTATCAAGACGTGATGTGGGGATGAAATCAGAGATGCATACAGTATTCATTCATGGTATGATACTACATTACATTGAATGCACTGGGATACAAACACAGGTCCGGTGAGCGCGCCCCAACCTTACCACCAATGATAAAGATGACGTACGAAAAAGGCATTCGATTTGATATCGTAATTACACTATTTTCACTCACGGTACCAGAAATGAATGTTAAAGAATGGAGAATCCTGAATGTCGTCCTGAGAGATATAAATAAACGCAAAGTCCGATTCATTATCAGATACACAAAACACTTGTTTCCCTCACCGTGCTTTTTTGCATTTATTTTAATCCATTAAGACTTTGTTTGCTCCATTCTCTAACATTCGTTTCTGGCACCATGAGTAAAAATAGTGTGATAATGAAATAAAATGCAATAATTTTGTTGAGAATCATAGAAACAATTTCAAGCATTAACAAGCACCTCACCCAAAATTCAAGGACTTTTTAATCCTTCAAAACAACATTAAAATTCAAGCAGTTTTCAGCTTTCGACCGCTGCCGTCCTTGACCAACTTAAGCCCTTACCCAAGTTTCAGAAAAAATTGCCTCCACTTTTATCCAAATTTCAGCTTTTTGACACCACCGCCCTTAACCAACTTGTTAGCCAACTAAAAAATTTTAAGAAATTGGCCTTCACTTTCGACCAAATTTTCACTTTCGAACAATTTGCCTTCGCTTTAGACCGAATTTCAACTTTCAAACCCTGCTGCCCTCAATCAACTCAAGCCCAGACCAACATGTGAGGAAAAATAGCTTTTGCTTTGGACCAAATTTCAGCTTTCGAATGCTGCTTCCCTCATTCAATTAGAGCCCAGACCAACTTGCTATCTATCTACCCTGGTCATATCCCTCAGGCGGGGGGACCGACCGCAAGACAAACACATCCAAAAACAAAGAAAATGTAAAAAAAAAAAGGGAAGTAGCAAAAAACACACACAGACATTTCTGGATCATGGCCTACCCAAATGCCAAAACACCCAAACAAGTTAAGCACCTAGGCACCTGAGTTGGTCATGCTTTCGTCTCTCCAGATGAAACGGGACACAAAAATGTCATTCAGGTCCGGGCGACACAACACACTCTTCTGTTCAACAACAGGGCCCGACAGTTTTCACTGGTTTACCCCTGCCGCATCATACAGGCACCCTGCCCATCCCTTAGAACGGGTCTAAACGTTCCAACTATCCTTTTACAACACCTATCCACTCATTCCTATCACCAACAACATCTCTAGCTTCCACTAAGTTAACTTCCACTCCAACTTGCTACTCAACTAAAATTTGAGAGAAGATTGCGTTCTCTTTCAATCAAACTTTTGAACGTAGCCGCCCTTGACCAACTTGCTACCCAACGAAAATGTAAAAGAAAATTGCTTTCGCTTTCCATCGGGATTTCAGCTTTCGAACACTGCCGCCCTCAATCAACTCGAGCCCAGACCAACATTTTTGAAGAAAATGTTCCTTCGCTCTTGACCGAGAATAAAAGCTTTCAAATGGCCGGCGGGAAGCCGCGTGGAATCAAGCCAAAACTCGTGCCTCGCAGGTCTCGACTCTTGCGAACTGTTTTCTTTCTGAGTCAACTCGAACGAACCTACGACCTGCTCTCTCCTAGCTTACCATAACTTTAAGAACTGTGCACTTTTGGCGGGTTTTCAAACTCTCAAGTATTGTATATCGCGGATACCAGATCTCAAACGCCAACCTGGAACAGATTAAGTTCAAAAGCTGAGGTTCTCCTGTACTCTGGTTGTAGTTCACTATTTATTTTATTTCAATGTAAAAAGAAATTAGTGTATTGAGCGGTCCTAGCTGTTTTTCAACAACTTCACTTTTTACCAGAGGTGGGTAGTAACGGAGTACAGTAAGACCTCGGTTATCGCGGTTAATGGGGACCAAAACCACCCGCGATAAGTGAAAATCCGCGAAGTAGCGGCGCACTTTCAAAAAAAACAAAAAACGAAAAAAATATATATATATGTATATTTTTTTTTATTTATTTATTTATTTATTTATTTTAATTCTTATTTTTTAGACCCGATTAATGGGGACCAAAACCACCTACTAAAAGTGAAAATCTGCAAAGTAGCGACGCCCCTTGAAAAAGAAAAAAAAAAAAAATTGTTGTTTTTTAAATTATTATTTTTTAGACCCGGTTAATGGGGACCAAAACCACCCACTAAAAGTGAAAATCTGCGAAGTAGCGACGCCCCTTCAAAAAAAAAAAAAAAAAAAACCCTCATCTCATCTCATTATCTGTACCGCTTATCCTTATTAGGGTCGCGGGGGGGGGGCTGGAGCCCATCCCAGCCATCTCCGGGCAATGGGCAGGGGACACCCTGAACTGGTTGCCAGCCAATCGCAGCTGCAAATCACATTAGTTCTCGCAGCTAGCTGCGTTCTTCATCGAAGCACGAGCCGAGTGATCCACCGCTAAGAGTCGTACAGCTGGGTGATTTTACGTCCACCCGGGACGATCGGAGACAAATTCACGACAGGGTTTTTACTTGCGCGGGTGCCGTTCAGTCCCGCGAGCGAGCCCCTAACCCACGGTGCAGGTACTTTCGGGCGCGATACGCACGACACCGACAGTTACGGAGGTCCCGCGCACGTCCGCTGCCTTTCGCCCGCCGCGCGCGGACGTCCGCCTGTCGTTGCGCCGCGCTACTGGGGTCGTCGGATGAGCGGGCTCCCCCCAGTTACGGGGGTAGCTCCGTCGCGCGGCCCGGGAGTTTTTTTTTTTGTTTTTTTTTAACCATTACAGACCGCAAAGCTCTGAAGCCGCGAACGTCGAACCGCGATGTAGCGAGGTCCCACTGTACATTTACTCCGTTACATTTACCTGAGTAAGTTTTGGGAAATTTTGTACTTCTAGGAGTATGTTTAAATCCCTATACTTTTACTTGAGTACATTTATGAAGTAAAAACGGTCCTTTTACTCTGCAACATTAGGCAACATTAAAGTTGGTACTTGGTTACTTAATAAATCCCCTCCACGTAAGTACGCGTCTGTCTGTCTCCGCTAAGGCTCATTTATTTTGACCAGAACTCTGCCAGGCTCTGCCATTTTTAACCATTCAAACGTAGCAGCCTCGTTACCAGACCATATTCAAGTTTAGTGGTGGGGAAAAGTTAAATGTGCTAATTGGTGCTACATGTGCTTCATTTACTCATTTGATTCATACTGTTTTTTTATTTATTGTTGATTAAATTACTTGAATTTATAATGGTTATTTCAATCTAATATTAAATTAAACGTCTTTTTTGTTGATTGGATGGACTTTGATCATTTGATGATTTGATTGGTTGTTTAAAAAAAAAAAATAAATACGAGGTTGCTACAGTTACTCAGTATTTGAGTATTTTTCTACTTTTACTTAAGTACTTGGATGACTACTTTTACTTCCACTTAAGTAATATTATTCTGAAGTAGCAGTACTTTGACTTAACATTTTTGGCTACTCTACCCACCTCTGCTTTTGACACAGCGTGACACCGACTTACCAATCTGTCCAAAGAACGGAGAGTGAAGCTGATTATACACTTCATCCTGTCCGTCTGTCTGATGATTATTGTTCTCTAACTTAAATGACCTTGCAGTGTCTGAAATAACGTCTGCCCGGACGCCTGAGACGTGAATCTTTTACGTCGGGCATACAACTTACAAAACGTCTCCGTCCGGGTGGCCGAAAACTTTTTCAATTAAAAAAAAAAAAAAAAAAAAAGAAAGATTTTTTTTTTTCTAATTAAACTTATTCCGATTTCGAAATCTTCGTTTGGTTTGGGAATTTCGGTTCGTTTGGCAATTTGCATACTTGGCAGTCATCCTATATCGAATACATTCGTGCTTCCGGACTCTCCGGAGAATTTTAAGGTCGTGCATATGCATATCATATTCCAAAGCAGACGCGCAGAGAACACAAGAAAAATGGATAAGTGGTTAGGAACCTCAGCCCCAGAAGAAAGATTTAAAAGAAGCTAACAAAATTTATGAAGCTATAAAACGTAAACATACATTAAAAGCATCGTGGAAAGAAGAGTTCACGTAGCTTGTAGCAGACGCAAACATTGCATGAATGAAGACGAGTAAATACAGATACATACTGATGGTAGATGGAAAATAGCAATGTCATATACATGCAACGAATGTTATAAGTAGATTTATAATAAACTTAATTCTAAAGTGTTGTTCTGTTATATATTCTGATTAGCAATCCTTAATACTTTGCAACAATGTTTTTTTTGCGATTGGTTGTCTTATTGTGGGTGTTGTAGAAAATGGGGCAGGCAAC
This sequence comes from Urocampus carinirostris, assembly GCF_059441175.1. Taxonomy (NCBI): domain Eukaryota; kingdom Metazoa; phylum Chordata; class Actinopteri; order Syngnathiformes; family Syngnathidae; genus Urocampus; species Urocampus carinirostris. The sequence continues at coordinate 32,053,941 of NC_142357.1, forward strand.
TTTTCAGAATAACTTTTTGCAATGAGTTTCAGAAACTGGACCTAGCTTTCATATAAACCATTTTGGTTAGTTTGTTGGTATTGTAGTTTGTTATATTTTTCTAATACTCTGTTTTATTTTGAATTGTATAAAAATTGCTTTTTCTTCTGTATGACCATTATAGTTAGTTTGTATTGTTTTTGTAAAATTGAATCTTATTTTTAACGGAAAACTCTTGTTTTGGCATTTATATGATGCATTTTATTTAGTCAATCAGTAAGATATAATATATTAAAATATTTATATGTCAGTCAGTCAGTAAGTTAAATTGTTGTAATAATGGGATTTTTTTTTTTAAATAGAAAAAAGTGGTTTTGTCTTTCGTATGATAATTATAATGAACTCGAATTGTTTTGAGGAGATGTATTTTAAATTGAAAAATAATTTATTTAGAAAGACAGAACAGGAAGACAGAAGAACAGACAGAACAGGAGGCAGGACAGAGACAGACAACAGAAGAACAGACAGAACAGGAGGGAGGACAGGGACAGACAGACAGACAGACAGACAGACAGAAACAGAGCAGGGACAGATTGTGTGCGTTACTGTTGGTTGGGCATGACTTTCCGCATGCGCAACTTTGATAGGCTGGTGTAAGCCGTCAGTCAAACAGCTGGGGCGGGCGCAATTTTTGTAATAATTGGATTTTTTTGTCAATAGAAAAAAATGGTTTTGTCTTTTGTATAATCATTAGAGTTGGTTAGTATTGTTTTCATTATCTTGAGTTTTATTTTGAATGGAAAAATCCTTTATTTTTTAGATAGTCTGTCGGTCATCAAGTTAATTTTTGTAATACTGGGTTTGTTTTTATTCAATGGGAAAAAAAACGTTTTGTCTTTCATATGATCCATTATAGTTAGTTAGTATTCATTTTGTAATATCGGCTTTTTTTTTAATTGAAAAAAGTGACTTCGGCTTTCGTATCACCCTTTAGTTAGTTAGTTAGTTAATTAGTTCTTGTAATAATGGGTTTTCTAAAGAAACCAATGAAAAACATCATGCGACACTGGAAAACAGTGCTGGTGGTTTAATGTGTCATTTTACTGTCAAAAAAAATGAAAAAGTAAAATCGGCAAGCTGATTTTGGCATTGTCCTGCTGACTCGCAGACAAATCTAATTAGCATGAACAGATGCAATATCGTCATCGTGCCGATTATTATCCGTTGATAGGAGAAAAACGTAATTGAAAGATGATTACATCTATTTTGTCAGCACAGTCAACCTCAGTTTATGAGTCAGTTTGTTTGCTTTTCAAAATAAAAATGCTTTTTATAATGTCTGGAACAAGAGCCATGGGAAAACAACTCTTGTTCTTTAGCTGATAGAGAACAAATACGTATGATCATAACAGAAGGATAAGCAGAGGAAAATAAAAAATATATATGCTGCAAAAATCTATATGAGTTTGTGCGAACATTGTGTAGTGTAACCTTCAAAAAAATGTTGGAGTATGCATCTGCCCTATTGATTCTCATTGAGCTCAAACTTACTCACCCCTACCGGCAATGCTCCACCTAAACTGCGTGCCTGCGTAATTGCCCATTAGTTTCAAATATATGCGCGAAATAATATCTACACAGCTCATAAAATACAATTATTTTTGTTTTTATGAAACAAATGAAATGTAAACCCAGCCAATCATAGCATTGACCTTGCACATTTGGCCAGCCAACACGCGTTGTTCACACCTGCAGGTAGCAAGCTAGCAACAGTGTGGCTACTGCGGCAGAGTTACTTTAAAAGGACATTGTGTGATATATAGTTCCTCCGAGTGGTCCAAAACATTTTATTTCAGAGGGGGAAAAAAACACAAGAAACAGTGATTTGAATACTATGCAAAAATACCTGAACTATCAGACCAATGTAAATATTTTCAAAAAACTAGGTTGAGAAAATTGTATTGCTTTTACATAGTGAAATCCCTGCTTACGGTGGCCGTCACGTTCGTCTGGCATCTTGCTGCTATGCTGTGTTCTGTGGCACTGGTAGTGTGGAATGCTCTGCCCTCTGAAATTTGATCTGCAACCTCAGTGGAACGGTTTGAATCTAGGCTTAAAACAAACTTATACTTTATATCTTATGAATGACTTATATTTCATGTTGACAATATATGTGTATTATTTGTTATTGCAAACATCCATTGCAGCCTGGAAGGGGGATGACCTCATGTGCGGTTCCTTCTCAAGGTTTTTTTCATTTTCCTCATGCTGGGGTTTTTGAGTTTTTCCTTGCCCTCATGTAGGTTTTAGATCAGGGGATGGTGTAATAATAGTCTATGGTCTGTGCAGCCCTATGAGACTCCTTGTGATTAAGGGCTATACAAATAAACATGACTTGACTCATGTGGTTTTTGCCCTCATGTAGGTTTTAGATCAGGGGATGGTGTAATAATAGTCTGTAGTTTGAAATCATCTGTGGTCTGTGCAGCCCTTTGAAACTCTTTGTGATAAAGGAAGTAACAAATAAACATGACTTGACTCATGTTGAGGTTTTGAGTTTTTCCTTGACCTCATGTAGGTTTTAGATCAGGGGATGGTGTAATAATAGTCTGTAGTCTGCAATAATATGTGGTCTGTACAAACCATTGAGACTCTTTGTAATTAAGGGCTATACAAATAAACATGAATTGACTTGGTTTTCATTTGCATTTGACAATACAGTGCCATCTAGTGGTCAACTATTACACACTTTGGGCTTTAAAATGGCTAAACAAACGGGCAGTGACACATCCACTCGCGGAGTCAAAGTAAGAAAGAAATGTGGTTCATTTAGGATGGTGTGGCTTTCGAAGTATCTCCAAATACAAAGCCAAGTAGTCTTTTAAAAAGTACGAAAATTCTCCTCAGCAAAGCATACAGCAATTACAAAATATTAAGTGGGCTTTCATAGAGGGAACATTTAAACTGAATGGAACTTTGACTACCTCAAGTGACACATTCAACTGAAAAGGCCTTTGAAAGCTGTTGGGGATGTACAAATAATGGGACAGCGGACTGGTACATTAATGCAAAAGACGAACAAGCTGTCACGAAAATCAAAGTGTGAACCCAAGAAAGTTAACGTTCGCATTGACAATATTTTACTTGCCATTAATATGAATGCATGAAGTCTGGCAGTTCAACAAACACAATCCCACGGTAAAGTAAAAGTAAAATCAAGAAGCAGACGAAGCCATTAAACTGGACAGAGAGTGACGCCATTGGAGTAGTGAGAAGCCCAGACATGTAAAGTAAGGAACAATACAAGTCAGATTTTTGTGTATTCTATTGACAATTATTAAGGTTTTACAATTATGGGTTTTAATTATTAAATGTTGTCACTCCAAGAAAATTTACGAGAATAGAAATGCTAAAAAAAAAATGAGTACCGTAAATTCCGGACTATAAGCCTCTACTTTTTTCTCAAACTTTCAACCCTGCGGCTTATTCAGTGATGCGGCCAATTTATGCGGCGCTCGAGTACAAAAGGTCTAAATGACAAAGTTTCTTTCCGGCACTGAGGAAGACGACTTTGATGGCTTCAGTATTAAGGAGGAAGATGAGGACGGTTTACCGTGATTTTTACAAGTGCGGTATGTTTTTACCAGACCCTTTTACTGTGTTGCGAGCGTGTTGCTACCATTAACTGCCCTGTCACAGGCACCGTTTGGGATGAAAGTTATATTATTATTATTAAAGCTTTGAAAACTCTCTCGCTGTACCGTCTTTCTTTGTAAATATGTGTAACCCATGTATGATATGTATTTGCAACTGTATATTTTGTAATGTATTTATTTGTATTTATTCTGATATGTTTTGCACGGGCGAATGAAAAAGGAGGGTCGGAACAAACGTGGGGTGACGGGAAGTGGGGACCGTTAAAGGTGATGAACAGACAGACCTGTTTGTGGACGCGGCGACAATAGTGGGTATATATTTTTCCCACCCTTACCTTTGAAAAATATACACTTTTTTCCTTGGATTACTTTCAACAGGACCCGGAATCTGCAGGTCTGCATTAAACCTTAAGTACCGGTATCATTTTCCGTTTATTTCGCCGGCTGTGATTTTTGGACTGTGTACTTTAACGAAGGATGCGTTACATTTTTTAATGTGGGCGCATGCGGCTTATATACAGGTGCAGCTTGTGTAAGTACAAAATCGGTTTTCCTCTTAAAATGTGGTGGGTGCGGCTTATAATCAGGTGCGCTCTATAGTCCAGAATTTACGGTAATTACATTCAGTATTTTACAAAGTTACAGGAAATGGCACTGTATTACAAGCAACAGCACTTGTGCAAAATGTAAACGTTTTAGCAAACAAGTCAACTCAATTTCATTTAGAAAACCCTTTTAAAAAAGCCACAGTTATAGAGAAAATGTTGTACACAAATAAAACACAGTTAACAAAACACCTTAAATAGAACATGAAATAACAATAACAAAATGTTATGTCTGATAGGTGTATATGCATAATTTCTTCCAGATCAGGAAACTAAGCCAGACCACAACTGGAAACCACCTGGGCCAAAACACGACTCTTACATCTAACATACTCATAACTACATCTCACGAAAAAAAAACCAATATTTGTGTCTTTAATTTTTCAGATGGTCAAATAATTTATATTAAAACTAAACCAATGAAAACTGGTTCTGCAATTTATATTGATGTCAGAATATCGTGCATTGTGGAAAAATACAGAAGGACAGACAGAACGAATGAAGGAAGGAAGGATAGACAAAGAGTGAGAGAGCAGAAGCAGATTGTGTGTGCGTGATTGTTGGTTTGGCAGGATTTTCTGCATGCGCGACTTTGATAGGCCCTTGTAAGCTGTCAGTCAAACAGCTGGGGCGGGCGCTCAAAGTCAATGTCTATGTATCAAAACAAACTGAGAAGCGCCGCGACGGATGACCTGGAGCTACAACTTGTCTGAAACCGCGACATTCGGGACGGTTGCATTCTAATCATTGTGGAGACCTGGCTCAACTCGGTATCTGATGCTAGCGTGCAGCTAGCCAGCCACTCTCTAAATCTTGCACTGAGAGGAGAAAGCCATCGAATTGCGTTTTACTTTTGTATAGAGACAATAAGACCACTCATTAAACTGCAATTCTGTTTTTTGTGTTATTATTACCAGGTTTATAGTTGTTATTTTGTTACAGTTGTATGCTCTCAGTCGGTAAGGAAGTCATCTCGAGGTAAGGTTGACCCTTAGTGCCATGATTACTGATGCGAGGCACCTGAGCCTGCTCCTTTGGCGCCAACTGCCTCGGACGCTGATTGGCTACCTGTCACTTTTCATACCTCCGTCTTCCTGTCACCGGTTGTCAGTTCGTCTGTCAACCTCAGCTTACGCCAGGCAAGCTTTTCGACCCGGACTCTCTCCTGTTCCAGTTCCAGTCTGTTTCCCAGCTCTGACCCCTTTTCTGATCTTGACTACGATTTTGCTCCCCCATCCTGGCTACTGATCTGTTTTTTCCGCTCTCGACACCACCATCGCTCGCCATGGAAATACCACTTCCGCGTCTGAGCAACCTGCTCCCCGCAACCAGCGATCTACGGATCGTGTGTACTATCCTTTCCCTTCTTCCCAAGAAAACTAAGAGAAATGCACGCCAGAGGGTCCTGTCTCCGTTCTGGTCCTGGACCTTAGGGGCTTTAATGAAGGTGTGATGCTACTTGCTGCATTTTCACTTTTGGCATTTGGTTCCGGTCCTGATTAACTGCAAAAAGCTATTGAACTCTGTACTGGTGATTGTTGTTGTTGTTGTTGTTGTTGTCGAGTCACTCAAGGCGCCTAAGGTAATCCTTAGTAGCGCTAGACTCGCTCGTGGGAGGCTCCGTAGTTCTCCGAAGGAGAGGGGGCTGCGACTGTCCTGTGCCACCAGGCCTGACGGGGTGTGACCCAAGCAAACCAAGCATACGAAGCCTCTGAAGTCCTTAGTACGTTCGGACAGGCCGGTGCATGATTTATGGAAGCCCCGTGGGCAGGTAGTACAGGTGATTGGGGTGTGGTCGCAGCGAATGGTTCGAAAGCACCACTGGCATTCGGACCGGGGGCCAGGGTTGCTCTCGAAGTCGCCCGCCCTAAGAAGAACAGAGAGAGGAGAGTAGAAGAGAGAGAAAGGGAGGGACAGATAGAAAGAGAGAAAGACTGACAGAGTAAAACGCAAAAAGGGGGAAAAGAGAGTGAGAGAGGTGGGGAGAGAGTAGGAAAGAGAGGGATGGAGAAAATGAGAGACAAGAGTGTAAAGGGGGAAGAGAGAAAAGGAGAGACAAAGAAGGAGAGGACCAAGAAAGAAAGAGAGAGGGAGTCTGAGTGGATTGTGTTGGATTCGTAAGGCTCCCCCGGGAGAGAGCCCTTCGCAGGACACCATGGGAAGGTTCCTAGTCTTTGTCCTGCCTGTACTGGTGATGGCCACAGTGTACACAACTGATGTTGCTTCCAATGGTCATCAGCGCGAAAAGGAGTTTGTATGTTTGCACGTACAACAATGCCTCCCAGTGTTTCTAACCTCCTTAAATATATTGTATCGATGACAGGCTAGCCTTCACCGATGCAACATCTGATGTATTAACAATGCATGAGTATCTTTAAAAATACATATAAACAGCCAAACATTTGCAAAACGCTGACCTAGCGCTTTCACTTTCCTCACCGTCACACAATAAGGCCGACGTCCACATCGATCACATGGCGGGTTTGAGAAACCGACGTGATTGAGGACTTCTTTGGATCTCCATTTGTCACCTTGCCCTTGTGTTTCGTATCACATGTATTTTTCTTTACGTTTAGTTGATGATCCCCGGAGAGAGAGATGAATAATCCTCTATGATCACAGCACGGAGTTGCTAAAAGTGAAGATTAAACCCGAGGATGTGTCCTTGAACGGGTACTTAAAACAGATGTACCGCTAGGTACGTACTCTGACGGATTGCTAAACACCGTACGTGAATTGAAAACATCACAACGCGGGATGAGTCGAAGAGATTTTATGGTATAAAAATGCTTTGCACGTTACCAACTGTAATCACTTTTATTCACTCGACGGCAAACAGTATAAAAAGAGCCCGGCTTTGTTATTTAAGCTAATTTTTGACTCTAAATGGATCGCGTGCTGCGTTTAACAAGAGCATTTGCGTTGGACTAGCGTAATCCCTAAATGGATTGTCGTCTAACCGTGCACGTTCTGATACAGTCCCCTACTTACTTTGAAGTGATTCAACGTGTAAGTGGATTCTTGAAAATTTCATTTATTAAATTGTGCCCCACAGATCGCTCTGAGCAAACGAATGAATGAGTTGTTTATTGCATAGTTCATGCAGAGATGTTTTATTTCAATTGATATTTGACGAGCTTTTACTTAGTTTTGCGCAATACAGTGGAACCTCGCTAGTTCGCGGTTCCACTTTTGCAGGTTCAGAGCTCCGCAGGTCTAAAAAATATACCTTACCTTCTCAATAAAAGCATTTATTGTCTTGACGCCATTGAGCGCGAGCTTATGTCAACTGAGGACACGGTGTGGACACTCTTATTGTGAAAGGGAGGGGGAGGCCCTGACACAATGATTAGTCAATGCCGCTTCGCTCACAAACATCGAGTTCAGTCTGAAACAAGATACTGGGAAAATATATAGCCGGAGTAGCTCACCGAAGTCGTTGTGTTCAATAATAATGTGCAGCCATGGTCCTCTTATATCCGTGAGTGTAGTAAATCCAGGAGAATAAAATATTTACAAATACAGGATAGTAAAAAATGCTTTCTGTATGTTGTCAACCACGTGCTACACATTCATCTTTTTCGTCCAATCGCAAGCTTTGTTTTGCCGCTTAAGCCTATGCCAGCCTGTAAATGATAAAAAAGATCCGCCCCTTGACCTCCGAATAACTTTAGCCAATAGTGATCGATTCAACTGATGATTGATACATCTTTTTCGGCCAATTGCAGGCTTTGTTTTGCCGTTTAAGCCTATGCCAGCCTGTAAATGATAAAAAGGATCCGCCCCTAGACCTCCGAATAACTTTAGCCAATAGTGATCGATTCAAATGATGATTGACACATTGGTTAGCCAATGAAACGCCGGTAAATAAATCCCAGCATACACCGCGGACTACTTGGCGTTCGGGGAAAAATCTAGTCGGCGGCTGCAAGTTAGTTGGAAGACTTTGCGACTTAATATTGATCCATAAATAAGGCGCACTGTATTATAAGGATAAGAAATAAAGGCTTTTAGGTGCGCCTTATAGTGCGGAAAATACGGTAGTTTTTTTTTGCTAAAATCAGAAAAATATATTTAAATAAGGGCGGCACGGCGGCTGGATGGTTAGCACACAGCCCTACAGTGCAGAGGCTCAGGGTTCAAGTCTAGCTACTGCAGCCTCCCGTGTGGAGTTTGCATGTTCTCCCCGTGCCTGAGTGGGTTTACTCCAGGCACTTCGGTTTCCTCCCATATTCCAAAAACATGCATGTCAGGTTAATTGGCCGGTCCTAATTGTCCCTAGGTGTGAATGAGCGTCCGTCTCTATATTTAAATGAGAATGTCAGACAACCTTGCTATTGTTAAACTATCATTACCTAAAATAGGCAAGATAGGTAAGATTTTCATATTTTACAGTATAGTGTATGTCACTTAAAGGCGGTGTCCGTAAATTCAAAATATTTGACTTGCAGACGCCATCTGCTGGCTGGAAACGTCATTGCAGACTCCGTCAAACTGCTTGCCTGCCGCATTCATGTGCGTTTCTCTCTTAGGACTGCTAGAAGAAACTTTTTGGGGGCTGGGTTGGCATTTGGACTGTATTTGAAACAGTCCTTTTCTTACTTTCACCATTTTCATCCTACAATTTCGGAAACCTCGGGCACGGACGAGAATTCACACTAATCCACTCATCACCAGCTTCCTTTCCTCGAGCCAATTGTGCTCAGTTGCCGGGGCACAGATGAAAATGTATGATAAAATCAGATAGGCGCGGTGAGAAAATAGAAAGGCTATTTGAACTCATATGATCATTGTTAACATATACCTGAAAAAAAGTTCAAAATTAAATATTTTAAGGACATCACAAACTTCGCACCGCACCTTTAAAGAGATTAAAAAAGATCCATAAAAATTATTTATCGAAGTCGAGTTCAAGTACAATTCCTAAACATCAGATAAGCCTTCTCCCATTGGGAGGCACAGTGACACTAAAATGAATAAATTTAAATCTGACACTAAAGCTCAAACAATAAATAAGATGTCTTTTTTCTCTTGTGGTTGGTAAATACGCATTTTGGGGGGGATACCATTCTGTTGACTTTAGATTTGTTCAGCATAAAACACATTAAAATTGTTGTTTTTGTAGATTTATAAATATCTTAATTAAATTTCCTGTGTTTTTCAGTGTTCATGAAATATACAAATTTAAAGTTCTTCTTTCATCTCTCTTCATTTTGTTTTTGTATTTGTTCTTTGGTTTTCTTTTTTTGTCTTTTTTTCTTAATTTTCCTCCTTGTTAAGTCATTCCGTTCATAATAATAATAAAAAATTGGTAATCGGGATTAAAGCAACAAAAACAACCTGGAGAGCAGTTTGGGACCCGAAAGAGCCAGCTCTTTTTAGTGAGCCGAGCCCAAAAAACCTGTTCTCTAATAATAGTAGCAATTCCCATCTCCAAGTAAACTCAAAGATATCACCGCTGTGTTTCGTATTTGCTCAGAAAATTTAATTTCTTATTTAAGTACCAGAAATGGTAACTTTCCCTGGTAGTTAGTTACTTTTACTATCGAGTAATTCAGTTACTAACTCAATTACTTTTTGGAAGGGATTGAGTTAACATAACTTATTGCTTTTTTAAAAAAACATGCCCAACACCGGTTATGAAAAGGACTAACCGCTAAAACCGAGGGAATATTGTAGTAGGCATTGCATCAGAATTGGGCATTCCAAACTGTAGTAAATCTAGCATCTCTGCAGTGGCAAGACTTTTGACACGTATCTCTTATCACAACCGGGGGGAAATACGCTGCAGAGACCTGTCGTTCCGAATATATATTATGTGCAAAAACAGGGTTTTTGACACTTTAATGAGGGAGTCGATATGAATCCCTATAAACAAATCAAATATGCGCTGCCTCTGAAACCTGACACTGAAAAAAATTGAACAGTGTGAGGACCCGACAAACATCAAAGCTCGGGCTGCAACAAACGACTATTTTAAAAGTCGACTTGTCACCAACTATTGAAACGATTCGTCGAAGAGTCAGATAATAATTTTTTCTTGAATTTGGAATGAGGTTGATTTAATTGTGTGGTGAATCCTTATAAACACAATGAAAAAGTCATCTTTTATTGAACAAAAACAAAATAAAAGCGCACTAAAACCAATTAGGCACTGTGCTAAGTTAGTAGAGACAAATACATAAATAAAGCTCTGTTTTTTTTTTTAGGAACAGGCCAATAAATATGAATAAAATGCAAATAAACATTTTTTTATCGGTCCCTTCTCAAGGTTTCTTCATTTTCCTCATTTTGAGGTTTTTGAGTTTTCCCTTGCCCACACGTAGGTTTTAGATCAGGGGATGGTGTAATAATTAGTCTGAGGTTTGCAATAATCTGTGGTCTGTGCAGCCCTTTGAGACTCTTTGTGATTAAGGGCTATAAAAATAAACATGACTTCACGGCTCACATAATCCTTAACTGCTAGGGTCGTACACTTCCTGTGGTGGGTCTTGAGCAAGTACAGCCTGGCAGCAGCCATCTCTCTTTAGGTCGTTTTTTGGGGTAGGAGTTTTCACCCTTCTTTGAAACAGATAGTACCTGTTTTCATGGTCACCAGTAGCAGCAGAAGCCTCCTGATCTGACTCAGATACAGCACCTTCGTCATTTGGCTGCCGTTGTTTTTTTGGTGTAAAGTGTCATTTGGCGGCAATGGCCAGCAGCTACGTGTATATGTGTGTGTGAGACAATACTTATATTAGACCCTAAACTACTGGGGTAAAAACACTTTGTACTCGTATTTTGGTGCCTGTTTGTAGGTTTTTATTCTTTATTTTCAGAATTAAAGCAAACTAATATATTAGGTCCTGTTTTTAAGCACTAAATTTCCTTTTTCTTTTTTGTAAATTGTATTTCAGTAGTATTTCTGCAGCTAGGTGCCCCGAGACTGGGAGGTCTTGGTTCAAGCCTCGGCCGAGTCATACCTAAGACTTAAACATTGGTACCCGTTGCCTCCCTGCTTGGTCTTCAGCATTAGGGGTTGGAATTGGGGGGTTTGGTCACCTAATGACTCCCAACACCTCAGTTGGGTTGAGCGAGGGGGCTGGGAATCCCCTCCTTTGAATCAATCTCCCAAAAAGAGTCAGAAATGACTCTAGCCACCTCCCACTAGGGGGATATGGCTGTGGTATATATATATATATATATATATATATATATATATAATCCTCTAGTAGTATTTTTGTAGTCAATGCACATAAGGGACAACGGGGAAAAAGCTGGCACACAAAAGAGAATTCTGACTAGCAGTACTATAATAAATATTATATATACTGTTAGGATATTTTAACAATTTTTGTTTGGCAGGCCGCATTAATAACCCTAGTGGGCCGCAAGTGGCCAGCGGGCTGTAGTTTTCCCCACCTTTATGTAGTGGAATCAGTCAATATCACAAGGGCTTTAAAGTTATCCATCCACTTTTCAAAGATAAAACCTTCAAAAACCTTAGAAGTTTTGGTACATGTAGTTGATACTGATGCCGCCATTTCTGTATGTTCCCGCTCCAGACGCTATTGTCATGGGTCTACATATGTGGTCCCTCTCTTATCAGAGAAATGGCTGCAGCATTGCCCAATTTTCCGGTCTCTCTCTCTCTCTCTCTCTCTCTCTCTAGCTCTCTCTAGCTCTCTCTCTAGCTCTCTCTCTAGCTCTCTCTCTAGCTCTCTCTAGCTCTCTCTCTAGCTCTCTCTCTAGCTCTCTCTCTAGCTCTCTCTCTAGCTCTCTCTCTAGCTCTCTCTCTAGCTCTCTAGCTCTCTCTCTAGCTCTCTCTCTAGCTCTCTCTCTCTAGCTCTCTCTCTAGCTCTCTCTCTCTCTCTCTCTCTCTCTCTCTAGCTCTCTCTCTAGCTCTCTCTCTCTCTAGCTCTCTCTAGCTCTCTCTCTCTCTAGCTCTCTCTCTCTCTAGCTCTCTCTAGCTCTCTCTCTAGCTCTCTCTAGCTCTCTCTCTCTCTAGCTCTCTAGCTCTCTCTCTAGCTCTCTCTCTCTAGCTCTCTCTCTCTAGCTCTCTCTCTCTAGCTCTCTCTCTCTAGCTCTCTCTCTCTAGCTCTCTCTCTCTAGCTCTCTCTCTCTAGCTCTCTCTCTCTAGCTCTCTCTCTCTCTAGCTCTCTCTCTCTCTCTCTCTCTCCACTTCCCAGGTCTCCCCCATTCATACAGAGCAGAAGTAAATGGAAGGAGACCAAGAGGAAGGCCGCGATTGACGTTGATTGATGGTGTTATGAGTGCACAGCAGGAAAGATGTCTCAATCTAGAGAAAGCTAGAGCTCTTGTTGGTGATAGGAATGAGTGGAAAGGTGTTGTGAAAGGATAGTGGGATGTTTGGGCGCGTTCTAAGGGATGGGCAGGGCTCCTGTATGATGCAGCAGGGGTAAACCAGTGAAAGTTGTCGGGCCCTGCTGTTGAACAGAAGAGTGTGTTGTGTCACCCTGACCCGAGTGACATGAGTCAGAGAGTGGCGACTAAATATAAATACCCCGGTTTTCTACTCAATGCTTGAACATAATCGTACTCAGCTAAAGATATTCCCTCATGACAACAAGCTCTTCATCACAAGACATTCTCCTCAAGATATTTATCTCGTGACATTTTCCTCAAAATATTTTTTCTCCACGATTTACTCTCCCGAGATGCCCGTCCTCGGCAGTCCCGGTCCCGCTCTTCTTCGTCAGTATTAAGTCTCATGTTGTTAATGAATAAACGCCCACTGCTGAGGTTTGATTGCATCCAGGATTTTCGAGTCCTTGTGTCCTGTGTTTGGGTCTGTCTGACATTACCTGATATCTGTTGCGCACGTTCCAAGCCTAATCAAAAAAATCCGGAGAAAAAGTTTAGACGGGGAGGAAAAGTACCAGCTAAAGAAAGATTTTCATTATGGTCCAAAGGGCGCTCTTGTATGATTCATCAGCATGAGCTGCCCGTTCTTGCTTGGGATAATAGCGACAATAGGATAAGAGGATAAATACCTCCCATAAATAGTCATGTCATTTCCTAAGCTCTGATAATGCAGCTGGGCTGCCGCACTGCACCTCTATCAGATGCCTCTTCAAAACAACGTCAGATAGATGGCAATTATAAGACGGTAATAGTGTGCCGTGTTTCCTGTGCGAGGTGTTGGTGCGTTGCGGCGCTTTCGTCTGCGATAAGGACATGCAATCAGACAATGACGATGATCTGCAGGCAGCGGGGACCAGAAAAACCTGGCCCCGAGGGTTGCTTTGAATCCTTTGAAGGCTACAATCACACTCGCATGCCACTTTGTTCGCCGTGTTAGGATTACCAAAGAGACGGGCTTATTGTCATCGTGCATTAGGATGCATTACTGAAATGAGGATAAATCCCAAAGCGTGCTGGCAATTTGCATTGGTGTTTTATCATGATTGCCCGGATTTCATCACGGAACATGAGTTAGCACTTAGCATGACAACAATTTACTGATGTCCACTTAGTCTCATGTTGTTATGTGTGGATTAAAGTCAGTAGAAAAGTCAGTAGGGGTATACACTGCAAACACACAAACAGGAAACAAAGAAATACTGTAGATCAGGGTGTCAGAGACCAGAAACGGAGACAGGACCCACTTGCGTTCGTTTTTCTCAGTTTTATTTAGAAGAAGAAAAATGCTTGCACCCACGATCCGGTGATCGTCAGTCACGAGTAGCAGATCGCTCGGAAGGCAGAAATGGCACTTCCGTGGCGAGCAAAGGCAGTGTCGAGAGTGGGGAAAAACAGATCGATGGCCGGGACGGGGGAGCAAAAACGTAATCGAGTTCAAAAAAGGGAACTGAGCCGGGAATCAAACAGTAATCAGGACAAGAGAGAGTCAGGGCCGAAAGGGCTTGCCTAGCGGGAGCTGAGGTTAGCAGACGGACTGACAACGGGTGACCGGAAGACGGGTGTTTACAAAGAGATAAGCCAATCAGCGTCCAAGGCAGTTGGCGCCAAAGGAGCAGACTCAGGTGCCTCGCATCAGTAATCATGACACAGGGGGCAACAACATGGTGCCCGGGAGCACCAGGTAGCCCCCTATGACAATCTAAGTAGCTAGCAAAATAACTCACCAGTGATTTTCTGGGATTGGTTTACCTCTAACTGCCATAAAAACTCAATGGCATGATCAGTCACAATACATGAAAAAATATTACATACAGCTAGGTTATTAGATAAAAATAACATTTACAACAAAGTAATAACATAATGTGTCATTTTTTTTTTTTTAAATGCACATCAAACTGAAGGCCAGTAGCAAAAAAGTAGCCGTCAACATCAAAAAGGTTGGTAACCCCTGTTAGATATCTTGCCCCAAGAACAGATCGTTATTCTTATTTTAAGTATCCTTTTTATTTTATAGTAGTTGTAGTGAGGGGCTGTAGTAAATTCAAAATCCCAAAGGTGAGAACAACCAGGAAAAGTATGTGTGTGTCTGTGTGTGGAGTCAAACTTTGGAATAATTTACAAAATGAGATCAAACAATGTCCAACTATCCATGTGTTCAAATTTAAATACAAAAAAGCATTACTGGCGAAATACAGGGATGAAGAGAATGGGATATGAGGGAGATTGGAAATACTGCATTTAAAACTATGGTTAACTTGTTGTTATTGTTGCTATTATTATATCAGAACTGTTATTATAAATATTATGTTTATTTTTATTGTTGTTATTATCATTGGTGCCGCAGTGACATTTGGTAACTAGGCGCATTATGACGTTGAGGCATGGGTATTACGAAGATTAGTGTATAAAATATGTGATTATAGTAATTATTATAATTATTGTTATCTGACCTATGTAATAAGTATATCCACGAGATTTTGTTGTATTAGACATAGGAGGAAAGGAGGATTTGTAAAATGTATTTAATAGGGAAGATAAAGGGGGAGGAAAAATGCTTCTGATTACCCCTTTTCGAACATGTTATGTGACATTATTTTGTTGTTGACTCATTGTTTTTGTCCTGTTTTTATCTTAATGTTCGAAATAAAAGTTTTCATTCATTCATTCATTCATTATACGGTTACAATAGTGCAATTATTTTTGACTAGGGCAAATATAAAACAAAATCATTTAAATTTTCTAAATATGTGGATATTTTAGGTATTGTTTGAGTCAAGAAAACAAGAGTGAAATTGCACATTCTAGATTTTGTTGCAAATTATTAAATGTGATCCTCTGTAATCCTGATTTTATCTGCCTACATAAAACAATTTCTGTAAGTATGTTCCAATAAAATGTATTTGAGCTTTTTTTAAATGGACAAAATGATTCCATATATCAGAATATTCTAATCATTTTATAGATGTTTTTCTTATTTTATTATAAATGTTGGTAATAAATAAAATAATATACAAATTAAAATTGCCAAAATGATTTGCCAAAGGGCAGGAATTTTAATAGTGTAGTACACTGTAAAAGGGATATCTGGAGTTGATAAAATGGTTTATTAAATAGTAACATTGATTAAATATGAACATTATTACGATGAAATTATAATTTTTTTACTGCCAAGTGACAGAATATCTTAATATTCAGTGAAAAAAAGAATCACCTTTTGCAATTGACACAATGAATTACGCACTAAAGTGTTCCGATAACAGCCTTTTAAAAAGCATTCTGTGGGCAGAAAAATCGGGATCCAAGTGGGTATAATTATTTAAATAACAGTCTACAAAAATTAAGCAGTCATTCCTGTTACTGTTCATCACACTGGATTAAGTTCCTCGCTCATTGAAAAAAATAAATAATTATCTTCTACTGGTAAATAATTTAGTCTTTTGGGGGTATTTTTCTTATTTTACTTCATTTTAACATTTTCCTCCAGGTCAAGTCATATTTATTTCAACAGTATAGCCCTATATCACAAAAAGTCTATAAAGACTGTTACAATGCCATTAAGAGCAATTTTCTTCTCAATGCTGATATATGACCATGTTGTGAAAT
This sequence comes from Urocampus carinirostris, assembly GCF_059441175.1. Taxonomy (NCBI): domain Eukaryota; kingdom Metazoa; phylum Chordata; class Actinopteri; order Syngnathiformes; family Syngnathidae; genus Urocampus; species Urocampus carinirostris. Next base: position 32,070,148 of record NC_142357.1, read on the forward strand.
CCATAATGTCATACATTTATCAAATGTATTTACTTACTTATGTATTTATTAGGTGGAAAGTACTTTGACAGTAATCATAGTATTTCCTCCTTATTGCTGGGTAACTGCACTGACGGTGTTTTTGTTTCTGCCTTCATTTGGATTTTTAAGACTATCTACCTTGGCTATATCCCTCAAGAGGTGTGACCGACAGAAAGACAAACACAATAACAAAGAAAATAAAAAAAGGAAAAAAAATAGCAAAAAATACTCACAAAAATCTTTGGACCTTGGCCAACCCAAATGCCCAAACACCCAAACAAGTTAAGCACCTAGGCACATACTCTTCTGTTCAACAGCAGGGCCCGACAGCTTTCACTGGTTTACCCCTGCCGCATCATACGGGTGCCCAGCCCATCCTTAAGAACGCGTTCACAATCCCACTATCCTTTCACAACACCTCTCCACTCCTTTCTATCCACAACAAGAGCTCTAGCTTCCACTATATTTAGACCTTTTTTCCTACAGTGCACTCATAACACCATCCATCCACGTCAATCGCGGCCTTCCTCTGTATCTCCTTCCATTTACTTCTGCTCTGTCGATCCATTTCAACATTCGCTCCTCATCCATCCTCTCCATGTGTCCAAACCAACCGAGTACTCTCATATCCACACGCTTGCTCAGTTCCACTACTACTCCAGTTCTATCTCTCACAATTTCATTTCTCAATCTATCCAATCTTGTCACTCCTAACATACTCCTCAAACACTTAATCTCAAAAACATTTACCGTATTTTCCGCACTATAAGGCGCACCTAAAATCTTTTTTCTTTTTTTTTTAAAACCTGACTATGCGCCTTATAATCCGGTGCGCCGTATATATGGATCAATATTGAGCCGCGACAGATCTCGCAACTTACGGTAAGCAGCCATAGACTACATTTTTCCCGTATAAGAAGAAGTGAGCTGTGCTTTCTGGGAAATATTAAACAACGATTCTCTTTTATTTGTGCGTTTGTATAAAAACCCTGAAATGGCTCCTATTAAGAGACACGCTTACAACGCAGAGTTTAAACTCAAGGCAATCAGTCACGCAGTAGAACACGGAAATAGAGCAGCAGCAATTCGAACACTGCAGTAGAAAAATTCGAGGGATTCGTAGATGAGGAGCTGATAGAGTGAGCTTTGTTTTTCTTTTGTGTGTTTACGTTTTACATTTTACAGTTGTTATTGCTTTATTGTTATTGTTTTTGCACATTACGAGTGTCACTATATTGCGATTGCACTAACGTTTAATTTACCATACAGTATCAGACGTTTTTTTGCGTGTTGACTAAATGGAGGAAAAGTAAAATGTTATTCCTTGCTGTTGTTCAAAGATGTTAAAGATGTGTCAGGAAAATGCTTTACCTCAGAGAAAATAATAAAACAGCTGTTTATTCATTTTGGGAGTGAATGGAGTTGTGGGAAGCTTGTTTGTTATCTATTAATAAAGTTTGACCGACCTGTCTGACTGTTTTGTTGACATTCCCTTTAGCGCAGCACCATCTAATGGTTGCATATTGTAACTACACCCTCTACTGTAGCGCCTTATAATGCGGTGCGCCTCATGTATGGAAAAAGTTTTGAAATATATCATTGTAAGTGCGCCTTATAACACGGTGCGCCTTATAGTGCGGAAAATACGGTAATTTCCTTCTCAAATCTGCGTTAAGACTAAAAAGACTAAAATTCTAAAAGACTGTTCTCTTAATTACTCCACATTTCTTTAAAATGACTTAACCGCAGCCATCGGGCGACATTGTTATGCTAAACTGATTATGTGGCTGTCAGTAGAGTCGATACTTTGCAAAGAAAAGCAGGCAGCTTAGAATTATTGTTACAAAGAGCAGGAAATGTAAAATCATTAGTCATCCCCGGGAGAACATTAAGCGAGTCAAAGAATGACATGTAACTTTGACAGTTTTGGCTGCTTTACGACACGCGCATTACTGTCACGCTGTCAAATATTCTCTAAGGACAACATCAATAACCTAGGTCACATTGAGCCCATCATTTTAAAGTCAAATAAGGCTTCAAATGACTCGCTTGTCATTCAGTCGCGGAAGTCGATCAAGGATTTTTCTTTTGATCTGCGGTTGGGTTGACATTAGAAACGGCTGCAACCAGACGGAGAGGCGTATTTGAAATGGTTTTTTTTTAAGCCTGGGAGAAAAGCAGGCAGTAAATTGTAGCAATTCTTTAAGGGAAAAAAAACCGGACCAAATTGTGGAAGAAGGCCTAGATCAGTGTTTTTCAACTGGTCTGACTTCAGGACCCACCATCTTACTGTAATAACAAGCTGCAACCAAAATCAAGAAAAAAAAATGTATCCAATGGAAGTATTGTCCAGTTTAAAGCAGAGTTAGTACAATATATTCAACTTTATTTCTTATTATCATTATCTTTCTTAGAGGCATAAATACATAACAAAACTAACAAAATCACCATAAAATGAGATGTGGTCCCTCTCAAATGTGTCGATTGACCTAACAGGAAAAGATTAAGCCATTTTCCGTTAAATAAATGCGCAGTCTCCGTGGCTGGTGCTATTTCTGTTTTTTAACACATACAAAGGGTGCGGGTGCACAATGTTTATTGAACACTACTGAAAAAAATTCGCTTTGACAGAATGAAAGTGTGTCTGTGTAAAGTGTAGATGCATTTCCCCCCTCATAATTTTAATGTACAGTATAGCCATTAACAGCTAAACCCCTGGTAACAAAAGTGAGTACACTCTTAAGCAAAAGTTCCTGAATTGCAGTATTTTGATTCCCCACCATCATTTTAGTGGTGTCGTGTAATACACTCCCCTTCCTGCAGTGTCGCTGTATACTAATGTGCAGCCTTGAACTTGTGCTTGAGAACTACCGAGGAAGAAGTTAGGTAAACACTCTATGAATGTACCGTCCGTGCCAGTCTTGAATCTACTACAATTCTACTACATACACAACAGCTTATATAGAAGTGTAAATGCATTTCCCCCCCCCCATTATTTTAATGTACAGTATAGCCATTAACAGCTAAACCCCTGGTAACAAAAGTGAGTACACTCTTAAGCAAAAGTTCCTGAATTGCAGTATTTTGATTCCCCACCATCATTTTGCAGAACCACTTTAAACATACACAAATTAATTTTCTTATATATATATATATATATATATATATATACACACAGAAAAAAACGGAAAAGAGACATGTCGACATGGTGTCTGGTCTCCGTCCAAACCGCAGGCACAAAATCATATATTCTCACACACACACACACACACACACACACACACACACGCAAAATCATATATTCACACACACACAAAATCATCTATTGACACACACACATACAGTGAGAAACCAGAATGGAGACAGGACCCAGTAGCGTAACGTTTCACGGTTTTAAATGTCAAAAAGCTAGATGAATAAAATACCGAGTGCGAAAAAACAACAACTCTGGGACAGACAAGTTTTATTGGGAAGAAAGGAAAGGAGGGTACACACGATCTGGAGCTCGGTGGTCGCGGGGAGCCGTTCGTTCTGAACGCGGAGGTGGGACTTCTGTGATGAGCGAGGGTGGCGTCGGGAACAGAAAAACAGGTCAGTAGCCGGGGTTAGGGGAGCCAGAAATGACTCGAAAAGCCAGGAGATGCGAGTACACGAGGTCAGGAGCCAAAACGAGTCAAAAAGCCAGGAAACAGACGGGAGCAAAATCAGGCGTGAGTCAGAGTCAAAAAGCTTGCCTAGTGTAACTGAGGTTTGCAGACGGTCTAACAACCGGTAGCAGAAAGCCGGGGGTCTAAAAGGAGTTCAGCAGCCAATCAGCGTCCTAGGCTGCTGATGCCAACGAAGCAGACTCAGATAAACCACACAAAATCATATATTCACACACACAAAGTATATAGATAGATACTTTATTCATCCCCGCAGGGAAATTCACAATATAATATATACACATATTTTATATATATTTTATATATATATATATATATATATATATATACATATATACACACACAAATTAAAAACTAAATATTGGAAAAGAAAATGAACAAAAAGTCACTTGACCATACAACCTGTTTTTTGGTCCGTTTCTTTGTTGTTTATGACATTTATAAATCACATCATTTTGTATTTGAGCTATCGAGAGAAACAAGGCAAAGAAAAAAACACGATCTCCTTTCATTTATTTTGATGATCCTTTTTCATTTTGACAAATGTATGAAATAAACCATTCCAAAAAAGTACAAAAAAAACATTCACGACCCCATTCGAAAGCCTGAAAAAAATAATTATAGGGGAGTCTTCCAACACGAATAATGATAAGGATGATAATAACTCTATTCTGCTTCAACATGTCTAGAAAATGTGTCAAAGAAAACAATCCAACACCTGTCAACTCCATATCGCTGATGTATTGTGGTTCAATATGCAATCACTAAACTAATTCGGTTTCCCCGGCAACACGTCTGCAGCTCCCGACTTGTTGTGACAGTTCAGAGGGCGAGCGCATCGGCTGCAGCCTGGCTACAAGTGCGAGGGTATCTGCACCGTGCAAACTAAATAGATCAACTTGCATGATAAGATACAGCGCCCCGTGACCGTGTTCGATGCCATTAAGTGATAGAAACTTCAAAATCCACCTGACGCGTTCATTGCTTTGACACCATCTTCCATGTAAATTACAGAGATTATCTGCCCTAGGTAAACAAATTGTAGTATAATACAATGCGTGTGACTTTTTGACTAAGTATCATACGGGCAGCTTCCAATATTTTTGTTAGTCTGGCCATAAGAGGGTCAAAAACGGTGGCCCTTTTTTTAAGAACAACCCGAACTTTGACTATCTGGCAATGACTCAGTGTTCATTTTACCTGTGAAAAGTGATGGGTCCCGGGGACTCGCATGCTCAAAAATCTATGGGTCCCAACAGAGATCTATGGGTCCCCAAAATTTAGTGTTATCGAGGTTGAAATCGTAAATCGGCGACAAGTATATAATATAAATCTATATATTCATTCAGTTCTAATCATCACAGTTTATTGGTAATACAAATCAGTTATCACTTCAAGATTTTTCAGTTCACAACAATATTGTACATTATACAAAATATTATTGCTGAAATAATTATATGAATCTATATTTTCATTCAGTTTTAATCATCACAGTTAATTGGTAATACAAAGCAGTTATCACTTCAAATTTTTCAGTTCATATATTCTTCATGGCTTGCTGTCCCGCCATAGTTGTAATGCCTTCTCATGGTCCAAACCTTTATTATCCCCCCTCATAGCATAACCAGGAATATAATTTAGTCCATATTGGCAGAAAAGTCCTTTTCTTGCTCGGAGTATTTCTTTTGTTTATTTTCTTTCGTCGAATCGTTCGCTTCAAAACACGTGTTTTCCTTGCCTTCGCGGTCTTCTGAATTATTTATCCGCAGTTTTTTCGTGCCGGAATTATTGCCGTTTTTACCACTTTCTGTGTTATGTTTCGACTTATTACGGACACTGAAGGAATTACCAGATTTTTGTTGATTTGCACCGAATACCAACTGTTTTTTCGGAGGCATACTTCTCTTTCACTCGACAACCGCCACAACAATGACGTCATCTCAAAGCAGCGAGATCTCGTTTGCCGAGATCGGCGCGAGACCAAAACAACAATGGCGGATCTGCCCGACGAAAAGTTTGGAGTGCGTTAAATCTTTGTTAAAAAGAAAAAAAAAGGAATCAGGTAATAATGACAATTTGCTGTCAAAAACGTTGCGTCCCGGGCAGGCACGTTGATTTGACCCAATGCGTCCCCAGCAAAAATGATGCGTCTAGCACGCAGGGACGCGGGCAAACAAGAACACTGAATAACTACTATAAATATGCTGTAAAACAATGTAACAATGAAGTTGTGAAGAGACTGCTTAACCTATCAGAATGCTCTATGCAAGTAAGTGTTTCTGGTACCATGAGTAAAAATAGTGTTATAATGAGATAAGCTCTAATGCCTTTCCAAAATAAATCTGTACTGCTGGTGACCTGGTGGTTAAGGTGATACTGTTCTCATCACTTTTAATGTTTTGTAATTTTGATCAGCAACACTTATCCACTTATGAATCAATACATTAATAGACGAAGTGTAGAACACATGCAGCTCTTACGCTCAATTTCGTCTCACCATCATGCACCATATGTATTAAAAATACTTCATAAATGCTATTTTTCGGTTATAGTGCGGAGGCAGTGAATGAGTTCATGGGGATGGCAGGAAATGAGTTAAAGGACCAATTTTAGCAATAGCATGAGTCACAACAAAGCAACATGTTTAAAATAATAAAAAAAAAAAAAACAACAGCGGGGGTGGCAGGCCAAGTGCTGATGCTCGAGCAGACTTCCTTTTTATTCGCTCAATCCCTTTCCGTCGTCCGTATCGGCGCAATCAGGCTAATGAGGCTAGCGCGTCCTTTTTTTTCCCTTCCTACTCGCTAAAGTGCCGATTGATTGGAGGGGTGGGAAAGCTCTTAACCAGGGAGGGGCGGGAGGAAAATAATTAGCAAGAATGAGCTTTTTTTGCAAACTCTAACAGTTTGTTGCTTTTTTTTTTATTTATTTACCGACATCAGGGATTAACTCGCCAAGGGTGTACTTTAGCTTTTCCATGTCAGGACTGTAAATCCGTCTCAGGCCCGTTTTTCTGTCTCAATGGAAGTGAAAGAGGTTGGGTGGCAGGTTTGGGGAGTAACGGAATACATATAATGGTGTTACCTTATTACGATACAAAAGAAAGTTATTATATTACAGAAAAATGATGTAATTAAATTACAATTATAACGACTCAATGCAAGGATTACAATTTTAATTAACTCATTCAATGCCAGACCTTTCTCTCAAACGCGAAGACCCTATTGCATGAACGATAGATGAACTTGGCAAGAGCTTTTCAGCGCCCTATGTTTTCAATGACGTGATCGCACGATTCCGGTCACCATCGTGGAGGTGCACGAAACGTCATGCCTATCTACCCCTACGCTGATAAGGGCATGTGATAATTGATTTTAGTCAATTTTATCAATTAGTTGTTGCAGCCCTAGTCTTCAGGATGACAAGAAAAGTCATCTTTATTCTACCTTAAGTCCATTAAATGAAGCCTATCACAAAATACACATGAGCCAAAGGTACAACAATAAGTCAGCTTTCGCCTTCGACTAGTAGTCAAAACCGTTTGCCCTTTCAGGTAAGATACCTGAAAAGCGTTCCTACCTTTATACACCTACAAAATAACATGTGACACCCCATAAACTAAAACAACAATCAAAGATGCACATACATTTTAGCTCCTACGTTTATTTTGTTTTATATTAGCATATTTGGTATTGGAGTAATCAAAAAGTACCGTATTTTCCGCACTATAAGGCGCACAGGGTTATAGGGCGCACCCCCAAAAAAATAGTCTTTTGTCCGATATTTTCCATACATAAGGCGCACCGGATTATAAGGTGCTTCAATGGAACCGTCGACAAAACAGTCAGATAGTTCAGTCAAACTTATTATAGATTCCGAAAGCTTGCAAAGAAGCAAATACGTGTCGTAAACACGTGCGGATGCGGTGTCCGTACGATGTCACCAAACAAACTTTCTTAGTTTCCATTGTATTTTTTGCTGGCAACTGTGTGGACAGCAAAGTAAGAATTTTATTGTGCAGGGAAACGGGGTTCTTTACTGTGCATATGACAACACTTTTAATTGAATTTAGTTTAAAAATAGACTCATCACAGAAACATCAAGATCGTTCTAAAACAAGATACCAGGAAAATATAAATCCGCATAACTCACCTAAGTTCTCTTGCAGCCTTCACGTTCATTAATGATACGTAACCATGGTCTTCTTACAACCGTGAGTGTAGTAAATCCAGGAGAGTAAAATATTTACAAATACAGAATAGTAAAACATGTTTTCATGCCGTAGTGCAACCCAACTGTGTGATGAGCTTGCTCTGTCCACTTAGGGATCAAGGCTTTGATGCCAGGCCCTTAGCTTGGCCTTTCTATGAAGTCACTATCTTTGATTTTTGCATTTCGGAGATGGAATATGAGCTTGCTCTGTCCACTCCACGCATCGGCCCGGTATTGCAGTACCTCCGGGAACGGTGCATTCGCAATGATCGCAGCAAGGCTTTAGGGCTAGGATTTTAGCTTGGCCTTTAGGCTGAGAGTAAGTGTCCCGGCTCCTAGGCTTTGTAGCGTATTATGAACTGACCGATAACGGATAATGGATAATGAATAACGAAGATAGATCAATAACCCTTAAAAACCCCAAAACCCCATTCATCTTTTTCGGCCAATTGCAGGCTTTGTTTCGCCCCTTTAGCCTATGCGAGCCTGTAAATGATAAAAAGGATCCACCCCCTTTACCTCCGAATAACTTTAGCCAATGGTGACTGATTCAAATGATGATTGACACATTGGTTAGGAAATGAAACGCCGGCATATAAATCCCAGCATACACCGCGGACGACTTCGCCTTCGGGGGAAAATCTAGTCGGCGGCTGCTTGCTTTAGTTGCAAGACTTTGCGACTTAATATTGATCCATATATAAGGCGCATGGTCAGCTTTTGAAAAAAATAAAGGCTTTTAGGTGCACCTTATAGTGCGGGAAATATGGTAATTGAAAGTAATCAAGTTACATTAGTGCAATATTGTGGTATTCTGATTATGTTACTGATTACGTGTTTTTGACAAGTAACTACTAACTGTTTTAGATTTGATTTTTTAAGTACCAAATTTTCACAACAATAAGGCGCACATAGTCTTAGATTTTCTTCAAATTTATCGTGTGGTGGACGTACACCAGCTCAGTGAACTTACGGTTGGGCGCCTGCCCCCAAGACCGGGAAGTCACAAGTTCTAGCCTTGGTCCAACTAAAAGCGACTTGTGTGTGGTATTGTGTCACATGAAGGTACACGCAATGCATTGTTTGCATAAGTACTCATGGATGCTTACGCTGCAGCGTATTTAGAAATGTTAAAGTTATTGTTATCGTCTTGGGGCTTTCCGCCATTAAACGGTGTCATTTTTCCACCCGGACTAGGGTGGTGTAGAAACTTCCAGGGGATTATAATAAAAAGAATGGTCAACGCTCGGGCTAATGTGTCTGCCGGGACTGTTGCTTGAGCTTTCTGAAAGTAACTCTGAAAGTGACTCGTAAAGTAACCCTGAAAGTGACTCTGAAAGAGAACAAAGTAAAGCTGCTAATTGAGATTAAGCAAAGCTCTTCTGGTCAGAAAGAAAGGACTAGAATTTTGACGGTTTTGGTTGAAATAGATTCTTGGGGGGAAAACATTTTTTTTTAAATGTGAGCATCAAACCCTGTTTTTCACCAGCTCTTTTTTTTTTTTTTTTTGGTTTTGTCCGTGTGTTTTACTTTGTAATCAATACTTAAATAAACCACAATGAGTTTTGCTTCTGTTGTATTTCTAAATAAGCACACTTATATGCTCGTCTGTGTTGTTGTAACGCGGCCACAGCAGAGGGCACCCACGCCCGATTGGCCGGTGCGCCCTGTAAAGTGTTAAACACACTTTTGGAAAAATAGATCCAGCTACAGAGACCCAGCCTTTTCACACCGTGCGTCCTATGGTCGTAAAAATACAGTGAACCTGCTGTTCCTGTTGGGTGGAGGGGCGATGAAAACACTAGAACCGTGCAAAACGGCATTTCGTTTTTCATCAATCCTCCCTGACAACAACCGGCGCATCCCGCGAAAACCCGAGGCAGTGGACCTTGAAACCTCCGAATTTTCAGTGCGCCGAAGACATTAGCCGCAGCTGCCTGAATGACCGGTAAAGTCATGTTTTTGACAGTCCGGGCGTGATTCACTCGGACAGATCTGGACTGGAAAAAGTGGAACAGCCCCCCGATTTCTCCATTCTCCCCTGTTGTTTAAAGTCACATTGCGGTTAATTCACAAAGACGCCTCCTCTAGCAAAGACCCAAACGCGAGAAGACAAGAGTGGACATAACAATCCGACTCCAGAGCCGTGATGTAAACCGATTAAGATATGATCCTGCGGAATAGAAATCGGATTAGAAAGCGCTAAGGAGCATATTTACAAAATGCAACTTTTCAGACTGGAAACTTACAGTAATAGACTCGCATTGTCGCATTCATCACTTTAAGTGGTTAATTAGGAGTAAAGCGATTAAGTGTGCACTCAAACTAATTTAATAATTTGCAATTATAAGGCTCATTAAGTCAAAACAGTTGCTCTCTAGGGCCTTTGGAGGTTAAATACGGGTCATTACATAGTGACACACTACTGTATATACTTCATTTGACCGTGATGAATTTTTGAAGGGAAAGTGTGTACTATTTAACGTCTCCCAGTAGTAAAAAAAAAACTCATTTTACTACCAAAAAAATATTGATGTAAATAAGATACAGCTTGGAGGACCAAATGATTATCGTATAGTTTATAAAACTCTCAATATAAGGAGAGAATACATCACTTTCGGGAAAAAGCCCAGAAATCATGGCCAGGATAGCTCAAACCACAGCCCAACTTACAAGTTTTAAACCCATCTAGGGGCCCAAGAACATAGCAGTAAAAACAAACATCAGCCTCACGTAAAAGTCTTCAATCTTTCTCTACACTTGAGACAGACTCTCACCACAAAGAGATGCGATGATCAAGGAAAATTCTGGGCATGAGCTCCATAGCCCAAGTGACAAATGAAACCGAGCAAAATCATCTTAGGGCACATTGAACATTGAACCCAACTGTTGTCAACTGTGCGTAGACAAACTGCAGTAGTATGGTCACGTCAGAAGGTCATTGGGGAATGGCAAAGATAATTGTACAGGTCACAGGAAAAGAGGAATAGAATTTACTTTTATTGTCATTGTTTGTAACCATGCACACAGAACGAAATGTCGATACACCTGACCTGTACAGTTAAACTGTAACAAGCCGATGCAGCCGCAGCCAAACAGGGCGCCGCCATTTTAGACCCAACTGCTGTGTTGGGAGTCATTAGGTGACCAAAACCCCCAATTCCAACCCTTAATGCCGAGCGCCAAGCAGGGAGGCAATGAGTACCAATATTGTAAGTCTTAGGTATGACTCGGCCGAGGCTTGAACCAGCGACCGCCCAGTCTCGGAGCGGACACCCTACCATCTAGGCTACCGAGCTGCTCAAGACTAGGAAAGAACTGGGTCGACAACATCAAGGAATGGACTGGTGCCAACTTTGACAGACCCAAAAACAGCCCAGGAACTATCAAGAGTAGAGAAAGCTGTCCAGAGTTGCGTCCTCAGTAGTGCCCCGCTGACCCAGACGCTTAGGAAATCCATGAACCATGAAATAATTCCGACACGAGAAATGTTTTTAACCTAGATTAGATATTCACTGTGACAAAGAAATATCAACAATTTAAAAATATCACACACAAAATGGCACCCAGTGCACTAATGACAATGGTTTCTCGTGATTACCAGGGTTGTGTAGGGTTACTTTAACTGGATTACTTTCAATTACTTTTGGATTACTCCAATACCAAATATGCTAATAAAAGACAAAAGAAACTGAATAGGGGCAGCACAGCGGCGCAGTGGTTAGCGCGTGTGCGGCACAGTTCTAAGGTCTTGGGAACCTCCTGTGTAGGTTCAAATCCAGCTACCGGACTTACTGTGCGGAGTTTGTATGTTCTCCCCGTGCTTGCATGGGTTTCCTCCAGGCACTCCGGTTTCCTCCCACAATCCGAAGACATGCATTTCAGGTGGATTGGCCTGTCCAAATTGTCCCTAGATGTGACTGAGCGAGTGAGTTGTCTGTTCCTGTGTGCCCTGCGATTGGCTGGCAACGAGTTCAGTGTGTCCCCTGCCCACTGCCCGATGATTGCTAGGATGGGCTCCAGCACCCCCACGACCCTACTGAGGATAAGCGGTGCAGCTAATGAGATGAGATGAGAAACTAAATATGAATAAAATGATGACTCACAACACATGGTAAGCTTTCTCTCCTGGCTTTGATCTCCGGCAAAACTGACATAATATGAGACAGAAACAAACCGAAAATAAATCCAAACAGCTTGCCAACATCATTTTTGCCGTTCCATGTGTTCCGTTATTCCCCAAGCCTGCACAAAATTGAGTATTTTTATTCATATTTAGTTTATTTTGTCTTTTATTAGCATATTTGGTATTGGAGTAATCCAAAAGTCATTGAAAGTAATCCAGTAACCCTACCCAACCCTGGTGATTACACAATGAATATATAAATATGTAAACAGCGTGCAGTAATAAACGAGTGGTAACTTTCTCACAGCCTTGAGTTGTTGTTGAATGTTACATTGCATGTCGTCTCTACTGCAGCCAAGTGTGCAAAAGCGCTTTCCAAAATTAGACTCGTTTGCTGCATCCAATCTCCCCCCTTTAATGGCGCATCTCGCTAGGTGTAATCACGGCCTAACCGCAGCGGCTTCACGTGTCTGCCCTCGAAAAGTCTTTCCTGCCGTACCCTTGCCAGCTTTTCTGTTGTCATCCCGGCACACGGCCTATCTGTTCTCCCGTTTTGGATCGCGTCACCGATGCAGATGTTCTGCTTTGTTTGGACCGACCAAACTTTTGGAGATCTACTTTTCCCTGGAGAGGAGCAGAGTTGTTGTTTTTTCGCACTCGGTATTTCATTCATCTAGCTTTTTGACATTTCAAACCGTGAACAATTGACGGGAGATTAACCGATAATGAAAATAGCCTTTAAAGGTCGCAGTGAAAGCTGAGGAAAGCCCATTTCCATCGATTTTAGAAGAAGTGACAAGCCAAATAATAAACAGGTAACGCTTCCAGACTAAACTCTGACATATTATAAAATGCCGTCTCATTGTAGAACTTTTACAATTGACAAATCTGTATACCTATACTTCTCGGTCAAATTTATTTCTTTACCTAATGTTTCTGATTTGCTGTAAACACTAGTGATGGGAGAGTACTAACAACAGGTATTGTCAAGAACCAGAACTGGACCCAAACGCGTGACCTTCTCAAACAAGCCATTATTTTACGGGAAATAGCGAGTCATGCATGTTGGGCGTGAAAACACAGGAAGCCAGAGACCAACGAGATCGATTCCAATTGCCCGAGTTGATACCGGACAGATGGGGTCGATACCGGACAGGACGGGACAGACAAGATAGATAACGAATCAGGATATCGAAAATTAACAGGAGAAACTATACGGGAACAAAAACTAGAGAAAATAACAAGCAGGACAAAAACAGACGGAAACAAAAGCTGAAATTAAACAGGACAAAAATAAACTGGAACAATACCGGGCTGGTAATACAAACAGGAAAACAGGACCGAGTCAGAACCCACAGTTTGTGGGGCACAAGTTCGTTTTATGGGCTGACAAAGGAAGCAAGAGAGCGCTGAGATTAATGTAGACAGAAAGCCAATCTCCGCAGCTGGCGCCACACGGGCGGGGCCAATTGGGCAACATGGCAACCTTGATACACACGGGCGCACCCGATTGGGCGCCATGGCAACCATGACAGGTATTGGTATTGATGCCAGCCTGATATGGTATTAGTCCTTGCAATGGTAACCAATACAAATGTCCTCTGCCTTCTTGATGTAATGAAAGAATCTGAAAATAATTTCCATTAAAAAAATGCTAAAAATTATGTTTAGTTATTTTTGTGGCAGAAGAATTGTATGTACAAATGGTATTGTTATGTGGTATCGATCGGTACGGATAACGCCTCAAAACGGGTGTATTTCATCAGTCTCAAAAAATGTAGCATCAAACATCCTTAATAAGTTATATTTTTATTATGGTCATAACAAATGATTTCTAACACTTTTTAGAACACTTTTGGCAAAAGATCGTGTTTCTTGGTTCACAAGTGAAAAACAGAAAAAAAAAAAAATTATTTAAACGTACTGAAAGACTTGATTCTGAATACAAACATGGTAAAATGTGAAATAATGGTCAATTACAATTGAAAACGTTAAATATATATATATATATGAATAATTGTTAGGACCAGAACGGAAAAGGGACCCACTTGTGTGACGTTTACCACAAGTTTTATTGAAAGAGAGAGGAAGGGCTGCGACCACGATCCGGTGTTCGCGGGGAAGCAAGTCGCTCTCGTACTTGGATTTTGATCTTCCGTAGCAAACGATGGCGGTGTCAGAGGCGGAAAACTGGTCGGTAGCCGTGACTGGGAGAGCACGACGTGATCAGTGTCGGAAACGAGTCGTACGCCAGAGCGGGAGAGTAGACGTAGTCAGAAACAAAAAGGGGTCATAAGCCAGGACGGGAGAGCAGACGTGGTCAGGATCCAAACAGGTCATAGCCGGAGACAAACGGGAGCAAAAACGAGACAGGTGAGAGTCAGGGTCAAAAAAAGGCTAGCCTAGTATACACGGAGATTCGCAGATGGACTGACAACAGGGGATTGTCAGGACTGAGTTCAAATAGTGACAGGGAGCCGACGGGTGGCGCTAAATAAGCGGGCAGAGCTGAGTCACATCAGTAATCATGACAATAATATTAATAAAATAAATTGATATTATTAATAGAATAATTAAAAGTCATATTTTTAAGGGTTTAAGGTTCATTATATTATAACTTTTTGTGTTCAGTTTTTCTTTTTTAAATACCTCTTTTTACAATGTGGGGACATGTGGCTTATAGCCAGGAGCGGCTTATGTATGTACAAAATGTTTTTGCCTTTAAAAATGTGCTGGGTGCGGCTTATAATCAGGTGCACCTCAAAGTCCAAATTTTACAGTACTCAATTGTGACCAATGATGTGGTGATCCAATGTCAGAAAATAGTTGTATTTTGATTTTTCTATACAAAATTATTGAGTATTTAAATTCTTGAAATTTTGTGACTTTAGTCTCTAATATTTCTAAAACAAAATTAGGTTTAATAATAGTTTTGTTTTTGATAAGTCCATTCTTGGTTTCACCTCCAGAAAGAACACATTCTCAACTGAAATTCCTTACTATGACAAAAATACACAAATGACCTTCAACTTTCTTTGAAATAAAAAAGGGTTTTTGTTTGATGCCATGGCGTCAAACGGCGCAGGCATCAATAAATAAAGTCCCTTTTCTTAGAGCCGGGATATGTAAAGTGTTTGTCTGGAGTAGCAAACTTGGTGTGACAAGTTGCATCTTGTAATACGAGGCTGTCCTAAGAGGAGCTGACAAGAGCTGGAGGGGAAGATGTATGCTAAGTGCAGCGCACGCTGAGCTCTCTGTCGGGAGAGCAGCCACACCGACAGACTCTCCTGCGGGCTTTCCATCATCTACTCCGACCTCTGCTAGAAACGGGACGGCCCGATGGATCGCAGCGTGGCCCTCGCCGTTGAACGCTCGGGTAAGTGACTTGATGACAAAGTGCCGCTCGTTTCAGGATAAAAACGCTACCTCTGGAAACACGGCAATCCTGAAGTAGAGGAAAATATAAACTACAAAGAACAGGGGTTAGGTCCTGTGACGTGTGGTCAGGGGAGGCAAGTGAAGGTGTGCCTCACCCATACCTGTACGTTTTTGCCGTACAAAGTACGTTTATTGTGCATTTTAAGACGTGTACGACGTACAAGAAAATCTGCACGGAAAAACGCAAATTTGTCAATTATGGGTACCATCCAGTATACACAGACTATCACGAAACGGCAAATCAATCAAGTCAAACGAGTTCGCCGCGGTAGCCTCTATCTCGGTATTGTTTTTTTCCGTTGCAAACAAAGCGAGCGGTTTGATGCTACTGTGCGCATGCGTCTGCCGCCTCAGATTTCATGTGGTAGTTATGTAGTGAAAGGAAGTCCGTCTCTTTTTAGAGAACCTGCTTTTTCGGCTGAACTCATTAAAGAGAGCCGGCTCTCAAACGGCTCCCTTGCTTTGATGCATTACGAATCATTATTGTTGTATAAAGAAGTTAAGAAAATAAGGAAGTATAAAAAGTAGAAAATGAAAAAATACAGGTTTGTGGTTATCCCTTTAATCGGTATATTACCAACAATAATTTAATACAGAAAATAAATTCATAATTTGAATAAGAAAATGTATTATTCTACTTGATTATATTTGCATGTATTTTTTCCTTCAACAGTGAACGTCCAAGCTACTTAATTTTTTTACTTTTTTTATAATAAACATCATTCATGTCGAGCAACTCAGTATCTCACAACAAAATGTTCATTAACAATATATATATGATATAACAAAACATATGTACAATATAACATGTTAGACTACATAAATAAACACGTTTGTATTTTGTAAGGGCATGGAGCCCTGGAGCTTGACAGGTATGCTCACCTTTCATCATGGAAATGGAAATTAAATATGTATTAAATGCTTATATTTATCAGTGTGAAAGTTGTTTCCCTTTAAAAAAAAAAATCTTCAAAAATGCTGACTTGTATTTTATTATTATTATTATTCAGCCAGTATCAACCATCAACATGATATCTACCGGAAATCATTTTGTCACGCGAAGCTATCGACGTGACTCCGTCGCCTTCGATCGGCGCCGGGTTGTTAGACCCAACTGCTGTGTTAAGAGTCATTAGGTGAGCAAACCCCCCAATTCCAACCCTTAATGCCGAGCGCCAAGCAGGGAGGCACTGGGTACCAATATTGTAAGTCTTAGGTATGACTCGGCCGAGGCTTGAACCAGCGACCTCCAAGTCTCGGAGCGGGCGCCCTACCATCTAGGCTACCGAGCTGGTCTTTGCATATTACAGTACGAATATTATTGTTTATAAATAAGTCACATTTATTTTTATATCCCTTAATCACAATATGTTGCAAAAGATTGCACAGGCCACAATTACACCATCCCTGATCTGAAACCAACATTAAAACAATTACAATACAAATTCAAGCACTTTCTAAACCAATTTTCCAACTTCTCCAGTACCATTGAAAGAAGAAGTCCGGTGTGAAACATGTATTTTTCGGAGAAACAAATAAATCTGAGATTTACATAGGTATAATCTTGCGTAAGCATTTATCAGGCCACAGAATTTTTAGATCCTGATAAAATCAGGAATATATTTGTTTTTGAGACAAATCCCTCCCCATAAAGGTGTTAGGTAAAAAGGACAGAATTGTGTAGTTATTCTTCAAGCTTAGAGCTACTTTTTGTTACTAATATGCGCACCAGTTTGATATGCATTTCTAAAATAACATATGTAATCACGATGTTTTTACTTTGTTATTTATTCATTTTTTCTACTAGTGATCCCAAGAGCCAAGAAGAGATCGGCGGGTTCGAGAGCGTTCTCCATTCGGGCCCCAGCGTTGTGGAATGCTCTTGCCCCTGAGATTCGATCTGCAACCTCAGTGGAAATGTTTAAATCCAAGCATAAAACACACTTCTATTCTATAGCATATGAATAACCTATAACCTTTTATTTTCAAAACACTAGGTTGAGAAAATTGTATTGCTTTTACATAGTGAAATCCCTACCTACGGTGGCTGTCACGTTCGTTTGGCATCTTGCTGCCATGCTGTGTTCTGTGGCACTGGATCCCACGGTGCTGTGGAAGGCTATTCCATCTGCAACCTCAGTTGAACGGTTTGAATCTAGGCTTAAAACACACTTCAATTCTCTAGTTTATGAATGACCTATATTTCCTGTTGACAATATCTGTGTATTATTTGTTATGGCAACATTTGTTGCAGCCTGCCATTCCATCTCAAGGTTTCTTCATTTTCCTCATGCTGAGGTTTTTGAGTTTTTCCTTGCCCTCATGTAGGTTTTAGATCAGGGGATGCTGTAATAATAGTCTGGAGTTTGCAATAATCTGTTGTCTGTGCAACCCTTTGAGACTCTTTGTGATTAAAGGCTATACAAATAAACATGACTTGACTTATTTCCAGGTTAATTCTTGAATGTAGGGTTAAATCGACAGTCAACCACTAAAACAATCATTTTACTAGAAAATCACAATGACACAGCACTGGTGAGCTATTTTTAGAACGGGTACACAAGCACCTCAAAGGGGACAGTGTTCGAGAACCCTGGTTTACACTAAACAAGTATGACACTCACCAGAATAACTAATTATTCAATGTGTCCACATTGCTAGAAATGTGTTTTACATACTGGATTATAAGAACGGTAGACAATAATGATCTACCATCATCATCCATGCAGCTAAGAGAAACACGGAAAAAAAATGGAGAATAGACCATGAAGATTAAACTAAATCAATTTCACACAACAAATTCAAAATATTCAGCATGCAAATGTAGGTCAGCGCTTCTGTGTGTCTTTAGGCCAGCAGTGCAGGCCTTTTATGGCCGCTGCAAGCACAAGTGCTTTAAACAGATTTGTACGTTTGCTCTGACCGGTGCAATTTGTCGGGTCAAGTGTGAACGTTGTCCTCCAAACCCCGGTGCACTTAACCAAGCACACTGAGAGCACTTAAATTGAGGCCGCTTACTCTTGGAGCATTTTAAAAGGACAGAAACAGAAACAGTTATAATCTGTAACATTT
This sequence comes from Urocampus carinirostris, assembly GCF_059441175.1. Classification (NCBI taxonomy): domain Eukaryota; kingdom Metazoa; phylum Chordata; class Actinopteri; order Syngnathiformes; family Syngnathidae; genus Urocampus; species Urocampus carinirostris. The sequence continues at coordinate 32,088,682 of NC_142357.1, forward strand.
CTATTGTGAAGATAAACATTTCAATGAATCCTCCTCAAAACAATGTCTGAAACATCCATCCATCTATGCATTATCTGCACCGCTTATCCTCAGTAGGGTCGCGGTGGTGCTGGAGCCCATCCCAGCTGTCTTCAGGCAGTGGGCAGGGGACACCCTGAACTGGTTGCCATCCAGTCTCAGGGCACACAGAGACAGACAACTCACTCGGTCATTCTCACCTAGAGACAATTTGGACCGGCCAATTGACGTGACACGCATGGTTTGTTTTGGGAATGTGGGAGGAAACCCACACAAGCATGGGGAGAACATGCAAACTCCACACAGGAGGTTCGATCTCATGACCTCAGAATGTGCCGCACATGCGCTAACTACTGCGCCGCCGTGCCCACCCTGTCTTAAACAATTTGACATAATTCTTCAGAGCACTGGTCTGACTTTTAGCACCCATGGTTCAACCCTAATGCCAAGCTGCAACCGAAACAAGAAAAACAATTTACACTTATTGAATGAAAGGATTGTGCAGTATAAGGCAGAGATAGTACATAAAAGTGTGAGTGGGTGTTTCCCTTAAACACAATGAAATAGGGGCACCAATTTCTGTGACGGGTCTTGGGCATTACTCACCATTTTTTCTCCAAAGACAGAATGACCAGCAAACCCAAGACAACTTTAAGTACAGAATTTACTCACATGTAAGCCTACATCAAAATGTTTTTTAAAAAAGTGCGAAGATTCGTCCGATGCTGTCCCAATCAGAAGCAGAGATTCTAATTCATGCGTTTATTACTTCTCGGCTCGATTACTGTAATGTATTGCTTTCTGGTCTCCCGATATCTAGCGAAGGGGCTGGGAATCCCCGCCTCTGTATCAAATCTCCCAGAAAGAGTCCAAAATGTTAGCGTGTTTTTGACTCTAGCCACCTACCACTAGAGGGATATGGCTTCGGTATATTTATAAATAGGATTTTGTAAATCTGACTATAAGGATTTTATACGATTGAATACAAGTTGCTTTTATTGAGTGCAATGAAGATTTTCACAGAGTAGGCTTAAGTTCAATGACAAGTAACGCTGGTCCAAATGCAGAATATGACTAGACTAGGGAATTTTGATAACAGGACTCTGACAGAGGACGGAAGGCGATGTTTTGAGAACAAGGCCCTGATGATGTAGAAACGCTCAGTGTTGTTTTTTAGCCCAGATTGGGCTTCATTGGCACGCCCATGGGAGGAGCCGGAATCTTGCAGAAAGATGTGGGCCGAGAGGAAAAGGCGAGAGGACTTGGAGAGAAGGCTTCCCAGAGACTCCCAGACACTAATTCGGCCATTTTTGATGGAGTTCTATTGTTAAAGAAATTAAATCTGCCCCCGTGTGAAAATGTCAGCTTTTCTTGTTCATCTTTTCCATCAAGAAAGGAGCGCGCATTGTTTGGTAAATGTAGGATGGAGTCAGATAACTAATTCGAACAATTTGGTATACGGTACATTTTAATATTCAATTCCTAACAAGACAGACCATAATCTTATTTAAGCAGACTTTGATGGCATTTACTATCTCAAAACAATTCAACATCGCCTTACTCAAGGGAACCTAATAACATTCATTGTGGATTGTTTTTTTTTTCATAAGCTTGACAGCAATGTTTGAGTCCAGGTGAAGCCCTTTATTTTTAAACATGTATTTATTTCACCCCCCCTCTCACTTTGATTACAGTATCTTTCGCTCAATCGTATGCCTTGGCGTGGGCGTAGCCACCGCAAATAGAAAACACCTCTGGTGAAATGAAGAAAATACAACTTTGATGAAGTCTCTGGCTGACCTTCGTATTTAAAGGAGATGAACAAGCGCGCGCGGTAGAAGCCTTTTTCTATTTGAGAGTCTTGACTTCCAACAATCAATAAAAATGTGATATTTCATGGAATTAGTGATGTGCAGCAGACTGCAAGCATTTCCCTTTGTATTACCACCAGTCACTTGCCTAAACATTACCTACCCCAACACAACAAAATTGTTGAGGAGAAAAAAGGGAAGAGCTAATATTAGATTACAATTCATCTATCCATCCAGTTTCTGTGCTGCTTGTAGTTACTAGGGTGGCTGGAGTCCATCCCAGCCATCTCTGGGCAGTGAGCAGGGGACACCCTGAACTGGGTGCCAGACAATCACAGGACACGCCTATAGAGACATAGACCCACAACACGCTCACTCAAACCTGGGGACTGGCCAATCAACCTGACATTCATGTCTTTAAATTGTGGGAAGAAAATGCAAGCCCCGCACAGGGATGCTGCAAACCCTGGACGTTACAGAGCTGTCGTGTCGTCTCCAAGTTGATTCAGGGAATTACTGATGACATTTATCAGACCAGCAATGCAATTTCAAAGCAATTCGAAGTTTTGTTTTTGTGAGTATTTAACAATTCTCTGATTTGGCCGATACGGCCTCTTATTGGCCGACGGCGTTAAAACACAAACTGTGACAATTCGATCTAGAAATCGAAATCTAGAAATCTTTGGGGAAAAATAAAAACACAGTGTCTTGCAACTACACAATCTCACTACGTCAAATCGCAATAACGATTAGATTTCGGTTAATCGTGCTGCCCTGCTCCGCAATTGTTATTTTTCTGGAGAGGGACACATTGACTTATGTACCCGCCCAACTTGACTTTGACTGACAGCATCCACCAGCCAATCACAGTCACCCAACACACAAAGCCCTCCTTCACTTCCCCCTGTGATAGCATATGCTATCTACTGAACACAATGCACGATATGTTGATATCAAAGACAATAAAAACAATTCAATTCAAAATCAACGCTTCGCCACAAAATCCTATACAGTTTTTTTTGTCAGTTTCTCTTTTTTTTCCAACTGAACGTGCTTTGTTAAAAAGTGCCGATATCCCGACACGTCTCCCCGGTCAACCTCACCGCAATATATAACACGCTTGCCGAGAGGTAACCGTAACACGGCGCAATCCTTGACCCGTCGTTCGCCTGTCTGCGCTCGATTTCGCGACTTCTTATCGGCGAGAACGTCGACGTTAAGTGCAAGCTTACGCACACACATCGCCAGTCACTGTGGCTTTCATCCTGTCTGGCACCTGCGGCCCAGAAAGGAAGAAAAAAAAAAATACCGAGCCTAATCTTGTATCTTCTTGCTGTTCCCAGGTTGAATGGGCGACCTACAGCTTTATCTGTTACCTGCAGAGGAAACCTAGTAGGGGCATATCTCCAGGGTTGGGGAGTAACTCAATACGTGATTGTATTCTGTTACAGTTACAGAAAAGATATCTGATCAAATTCCAGGTACATTTATTTAAAATAAGGATTACAATCGTATTTAAAACTATATTTCCACAAAATTTATAGAGGTTTTGTACACCTTTTACATGGCCAAATTCAAGCACTTTCAAGGTCAATTTTTCAATTTTTCCAGTACTTTCAAAAGGAAGAAATCCAGCGCCAATCAAAAGAACATTTTTTTGGTTGACAAAAATAAAGTCGCTACGTTGCCGCTAGCAAATACTTAAAACTATTCTGAGCTGTTCATATCTATGATCTTCGATATTTTCTTTTCAATGGTTTGCTATAAACGGAAATAAGTTCTGCCATTTTGCTTCAACAATCACGCACACCCTGGCTACATCACACTTGCTTACAAACACTGAAAGAGCTCTATAGGTGGTGAGAAATAATTTGATACGAAAAACAAAAAGGACTAATTTGATTAATGATATTGATTGCTCCGAAGGGGAGTGCATTCAATCTTTCTACCTAAGAGACTGCTGATGTTTTTTTTGTTGTTTGACCTATTTTAATTTATCTTTTTTCATTTTTGTCATAGGATCTGTCTCTAAATTGGCTAAAATAAAATTGTAAATTGTATTTTTTTTGCCTTTTATCATTTATTTATAGCACTGAAGAGTTAATATTTTTAAATGTATTGTTTAACATTTTCATAGATTTTGTGTTGTTGTTCGACATTAAAATATGTTCAGTGTGTAAAAAACTCAAATTATTTAGTATTTTTTTTTTAATTTAGATCTGTGAATATTTTGATTGTATCTGTTTTTCAGGGGCGACCTGCAACATAAAAAATTACAAATTGGTAAATAATTTGGTGCATAATCATTTATTATTATTGATTGAAAGAAAAAAAAACTGAGGAGTCTTTTGGAAACCAAAAGAGCCTAGGGAATAAAGTATGTTTTTTTTTTTAAATTATTATTTATTTATTTTTTTAAATCGAGCGGTACTCTTGGCTGCAACCAGTAGGGGGCAGTAACGCTTCACACGAAGACACCATAAAAAGCCACCAGGGCAGGTGTGTCGGCGTCATTTGCAAGCACATTTTTAAAATGAATTTCTACATTTATTGCATGTTCTTCAGAGTCGGAATACCAAGAAACATGCTATCCGGTATCGATGCCGTCTGTCTCGTCCTGTCTGACATCTGTCTCCAGTCTCCTGTATCTGACATCGATCCTGTCTGTCCCGTCCTGTCCGGAATCGACCCCGTCGGTCCGGTATCTGCTCATGTATCTGGTATCGATCTCGTCGGCTTCTGGCTTCCTGTTGTTCTACGCCGGACTTCTGCCTTATTTCTTCCGCCCAGCGATCGCCGAATCACTGGCGTTTGTGTTAACATGCATGACTGCCCCGTTTCCGTAAAATAAAGCTTCTGTGAGAAACGTTACATATCTCTGAGTCCTCCTCCTGTTCTGATTCTGACAGTCGGAGATTCGGAAAGTGAACAGTTTGTGTTTGTAAAACAATATTGGTCTCTTAATGTCTCCTAATGTAAACTAAAACAGTATATCTACTCTGCCATGTTAAAGAGAAAGTTTTAGTTTTGCTTATTAAATGAACAGTGTGGTTAAAATGTAAGCAATTTTCTGTAAGACCTTGGTTTCCTCTAGTTCTTTTTCAAGATTACATAGTTCATTTATCTTAAACAAAAGAACGTTATTTATGTTGGGTTCTTTTACGTTATTTTGAGTTTACCGATTACATTTTTGAAGATGGTAATGGGTGACTGTATGGGATTCCATTTTTTTTAAAGTAACCCTCCTAACCCTGTATATTTAATAAACACGCATGCAACATTGCAGGTAAACACAACACACCATATACGATGTAGCAGACGTGAATGTCCGTAATTACTTATGTTTAGCCCTAACATGCCGTTGTCACTAGAATAATGAAGACAAAGCTCTGCAGCAGCTCTCAAGATATATTCTTTATCACTCGATGGTGGGGAGTTTAATTTTAGAGACAGATCTTGTTTTAATACTCCGGACTGAAAGATTTATCAGATGGGGGGGGAAAAAGAAAGATTTTATAGAAAAATAGAGAGAGTGGCAAACTGTTCACTTTTTAAATCTTTTCCCGTCATTAAAGTTTAATCTTATGCAAATGATGCACGAGCCACAATAAATGGCATTTAACGTCAGACACAACTATACATTAAATACTGCGGGGAGTAAGTGCTGGACTGCGATTAGAGAATCCAACTTTTGCAAATGAAAAATATAGATGGTTGCTGAAGGGTAGATAAGCATTAATACACTTAAAAAAAAAATAATAATAAATAAATAAATAAATAAATAAATAAATAAATAAAGGAGTAATAGCTGTTGCGGCCCTGCATATAGACATGCAGTTTTATCTTCCACCCTAGTCCAGAAAATCTATTGGTATGATGTATTTCCAACCCTTTTACCCAAACCTTAATATTCGAAACCGATTACTTAAACCTAACCCCATCGGGAGTTTAAGTTAAATCTAAAACTATGTTTCAACCTTGAAAGGGGGTTCTAGCCACAATATGGCAACCAGAATGCCTTAACAAAGAATATATGTTCCCACAATGATGGTGAGATCCCCCCAAAAAATGCTCCCAAGAATATATATAAACACACAAGAGTTTTGTTTTTCTATTCTAGTTAAGACAGTCCACTAACATCATGAATTGTCAAGCACCCTTTTCCTAAACATAACCCTCGAAACTGATTGCATAAACCTAACACTCAACCCAGCATCGGGGTCGGCAACCTGCTGCCCAGGTTTACAAATTGAAAAAATTTAATTTTGTTTTAATATGGTTTCTGGAAGGCAGCACGGCAGCGCAGTGGTTAGCGCTTGTGTGGCACAGTTCTGAGATCATGGGAACAAACCTTCCTGTGTGGAGTTTGCATGTTCTCCCCCGTGCTTGCGTGGGTTTACTCCGGGCACTCCAGTTTCCTCCCACATTTCTAAAACATGCATATCAGGTTAAATGGCCGGTCCAAATTGTCCCTAGGTGTGATGGGCTCCACCACCTCCGTGACCTTACTGAGGATAAGTGGGGCAGATAATGGATGGATGGTTTCTGTATGAGGGCAAGCATGACACAAACACTTCTAACATTTTCCAATGCGGTTAAAAAAATGGATTTCAACTGTAACGATGAGACAAAGAAGCGCATTTCTCCCTTCACCCATGTCGCCGGTGTTGGAGTCGAGCTGCGAGAGGCCAAAGATCCACCCTTTTTAAAGGGGCAGCATCACAAACAAGGCAGTTGGCCATTTTATTTAAACAAAATGCACCTTTTGCTAGTTCATTTGTTTTTGTTATTCAAATCCTCAAAATAAAAATGCATTCATTTAATGTTATAAAAGCCATATTTTTAAAAAATGTGAACAAAAAAAACCTTGTATGAACTATTTTACGTTGGGTATGACATGCTATACAAGTCACTAGCGACACTGTTATGAGTTTAAAATGCATAATTTCCTTGTTTTATAATTTTCCTTCTTGGGGTAAAGTTTTGTTTTCTTGGTTTGCTTTTGAATATGTGTTCTCTAAAAGGAAAAAAAGAAAGCTTACTCCCTTTGGGCACATGTGTATGTATAATATTATTGTATAGTTTGCCGTTTTTTTTGTGCAAACATTTTGTTTCCTTTTGTTAATTAGTGGTGGGTGCTGTTTTTATCTGTTTTTTTTGTGCTGTGCCCAATAAGCATCATTCGTTCTTTGAAAACTAATTCATTAAAATTGTAATGAATTTAAACTTGAGGCAATATCCTACAAGAGAGTAGTCACGTGGAACTCTCCAGGATGCACTGCTTCCAACTGTCTCATTTTGATAGTAAGCCAAGATACCTAATACAGATACAGAATGTGTTATAGGGCTTATTTAATGCTTTAAATTTGTTGCGGTTCCAGACAGATTCGTTTTTTGGTCCAATGCGGCTCTTTTAACATTTTGGGATGCCAACACCTGACCTAACCCAAACCAACTAACTCACCCTAAGAACGTTGTCACATTAAGACCACTCAAACTTCAACTTTAAAGCATTGGGGCGCGCATAGACGCAGCAGCTTATAGCTCCTGTTATTTTGTTGTTGGGTTTTTGTGGCTTTGTTTTTCTATTATCTATCACTGTATGACCCATCAGTACAGCAGTGATGAACTTTTAAACCTAAACGGATATTATCAGCTGTTAACAGAATATCTTATCTCCCCGAGATATTCAATTCTTGCCCGGGCACACCTGCTGCAGCAGGCCGAAAGAGTGGAGGCTAAAGAGAGAGAAGCGCAGAGGCATGTTGGCCCTGCTAAAGGCTAACCCCCTTAAACCGCCCCTCCCGAATATCTTACTTTCCTACGCACGGTGGAACCTCTACAAACTGGATGAGAAGACTGCAGACGGCTACACAGAAAACACTAAAACATTGTTTGTGCATGATTTTCCACCAAACATGGCTGGACAACTTAATTCCAATTGCGGCTTTTGAGCTAGCTAGCTTCACTGAATACCACGCCGACACTGGTAAAAGATCGGCGGAGGACTATGCATCTATATCTATATATAATCAACTTCTGTTGCACAAATGTTGAAATTGAAAATCTTTGTAGCCAAGAGGCAGAGATGTTATTGTTCAAATGCCGTCCTTTTTATCTCCCACGGGGATTCTCTTGTGTTTACATTTCACCGGATGCTAATGCTGAGTTAGCGTTGAAACAAGTTTGCAGCTGAATCAATGAAATGAAATGATCTGCATTTATATAGCGCTTTTCAAGTCAATGACTTCCCAAAGCGCTTTACATTGTGCTTCACATTTCCCAATAGCGGCCGTGATCTGTGCAGCCATGTAAGGCGCTAACCTGCTTATTGGGGGTATTGGGGGTTCAGTGTCTTACCCAAGGACACTTCGGCATGATAGATAGATAGATAGATATAGATAGATAGATACATAGATACATAGATAGATAGATAGATAGATAGATAGATAGATACTTTATTCATCCCCTAAGGGAAATTCACATTTCCAGCAGCATCCCTGAGCTGAGAACAGTACAATAAAAAAGCCAAAAGAATACAATATACAAATACCCAGTGTGACGTGCAAATGCCCACTGTAGCGTGTTATATAGAGTAACTAAATAGTGCTACACAGAATACATATTGCAGTAAGATTCGGTAATATCCAATGTAGGTGGTGTGGTTTAATGTGGGCCTTTACTCTGCCGGGTGGAGTTAAAGAGCCTCATGGCATGAGGAAGAAAAGATCTCTTCAGTCTGTCCGTAGTACAAGACAGTGACAGCAGTCTGTCGCTGAAACTGCTCTTCTGTCTGGAGATAATGCTGTGTAGTGGATGCGATGGATTGTCCATGATTGACCTCAGCTTTTTCAGTGCTCGTCTCTCAGCTACTGTTGTTAGGCTGTCCAGCTCTTTGCCCACAACAGAGCTCGCTTTCCTAGCCAGTTTATTGAGACGAGAGGCATCCTTCTTCTTGACGCTGCCTCCCCAACACGCTGCCGCATAGAAGAGGGCGCTTGCCACTACTGTCTCATAGAATATTTTCAGGAGCTTTTTGCAGATGTTGAAGGAGGCCAGCCTTCTGAGGAAGTAAAGTCGGCTTTGCCCTTTCCTACATAGAGCTTCTGTGTTGGCAGTCCAGTCCAGTTTGTTGTCCAGCTGCACACCCAGGTATTTGTAGGTCGGGACAAATTCTACACATTCTCCCTTGATGGTTACAGGATGAGTTCTGGTTCTCCTGAAGTCCACCACCATCTCTCTGGTCTTGGTGGTGTTTAGGTGCAGGTGGTTTGCGTCGCTCCATCGGACAAAGTCCTGAATCAATTTCCTGTACTCCTCCTCCTGCCCGTTTCTGATACATCTGATACATCCCACGATCGCAGTGTCGTCGGCATGTAACACGGACAAGCCGGGATTCGAACTGGGATCCCTTAATCCTAAAACGATCGCTCTACCTCCTGAGCTACTGCCGCCCCAAATCATCAAGAATCAAGAACAGCCTGGTAGCGCAGCCGGACAGTGTTTTTATTGCAGCTGTGGACTTTGATCGCACGGATTTAGAATCAGTCCTTCACAAATTCCTTAGAAATGTGAAGTGTGCTACCAGAAGAGTTAGAACTTTAGACCAGATGTATACGAATGTAGCAAAAGTATACAGAGCCCGGGCTTATCCCCACCTGGGTCAGTCGGACAACCTGTCTCTTGCCTCATCAACACAACACTGCCCGAGTCTTGCCACCCAGTTCCCGTGACCCACCTTGCTCCAGTCCGGAGCACGCATGAGGTGATATGTGCCTTCCGCCGTATAAACACACTAAGAAAACAGCCAGTCCATATAAAATACTGGACAGTAGCTGAAAGACTGTTCTAAGGAGCTGGCTGATGTCTTCTCTTTTATTTACAACAACTCGCTCTCTTGCTCACTGGTCGTCCCTGCCTCCTTTAAAATCAGCAAAATTGTTCCCGTCCCCAAACAGTCAAATGTCACATGCCATAACAATCAAAAGGCCTGTAGCGCTCATTTCCATATCTACCAAATGCCTTGAGAGACTGATTATCAAACACATCAAAGCTGCCCTACCACCCTTCCTGGACCCACATCAATTTGGGTTAGGGTTAATAGGGTAATATTATTTTTGTAGTAGGAAAAGCACAACAGCGCCTCTCCTATCTGAGGAAGCTGAGGAACACTAATGTCTCCAGAGCTCTGAAGGCAATCTTCTACAACTGTACCAAGTGCAGTGTACTGATGTACGGATGTTTAATGTTGTTTTACAGCTGCACTAAGGCTGACCATTAGACGTTCCACCGGGTGGTAAAAGCTGCCGAGAGGATTATGGGAACAACTCTCCCCTAGAGCAGCACCACCTACACCACTCACTGTCTAAGAAGAGTCCACATCCTCCTGCAGGACTAGCACCATCCTGCTCCCCACCTTTTCTACCTACAGCCCTCAGGGAGGAGATACCAGAACATCTAGCCTGGCCAACAGTTGAACTCTGCCCACTCCCCTCCCTCCCTTTGCAAACATGCACGTTTTTCGGGTGAACAATGATGTCCGTCAGTCACAATTAAACATTAACATTGACTGGTTTATTTATGCTGCTATTGAGTTTTTATGGTACCATGTCTGCACTTTAAAGGATTATATTGGGTTATTTATGGGTATATTGTATTATCAATATTTATTCTGGATATTATTCTTTGCATTTTCTTTTAGCTGTGAATGGATGACTGGATATTCCAAACTAGGGGTCTCCAACCTTTTTCATGCTGAGAGTTCCTTTTTGTCCCTAATAAGCGCAAAGGGCACCCAGTTACATATAAATTCTAAAATTGCAACTTAACTAAGTGCGTTGCTAAATAGCTAAAAATGTAGCTCTATAGTTAGCAGGAACGGTCTATCTATCTACCCTGGTCATATCTCTCTCGAGGGGTGACTGAAAGCAAGACAAACACATACAAAAACAAAAAAGATAGAAAAAGGGAAAAGGTAGCGAAAAACACACACAAAAATTTGGGGACCATAGCCAACCCAAATGCCGAAACACCCAAACAAGTTAAGCACCTCTGCACCGAAGTCGGTCATGCTTTCGTCCCTCCAGATGAAACGGGACACAAAGCGGCCATGTCACTCGGGTCAGGGTGACACAACACACTCTTCTGTTCAATAGCAGGGCCCGACAACTTTCACTGGTTTACCCCTGCCACAGCTATCTAAAAAGGGGGGCAAAATTTAGCTTGTTAACTTGCAGAACAGGTCAAATGTTAGCTAGATAGCATGCAAAAAAATTAAAAAGCTAACTACATAGCCTGCTAAATATCTAAAAAGGTAAAACAATGGCAGGCTACAAAGCTAAAAAGGTAGCCATCTAGCTATCAAAAGCATGCCTGGCAATGTAAAGACCACCCGAAATGCCCTCGATTGTCCTCGCTCTGTGGGTTAAAAAAAACAATTGTGACCTGACATTCCATAGACATATTGCATTTCCTCGCTCCATACTGTAACCATCAAAATCGATTGCCTAACCCTAACCAAAGTATAACTCCAATCTGAAACCGGCCTTAAGGAAGAAACAAACGAGTACACGCACACACTCATGTATACAATCCCAGAGAACTCATCACTTCATCGACGTTTCATTGCGCAATCCATCTTAATCAGCGGGCCCATCAGAGACAATATATCCTCCCCTCAGTCTTGCGACCTCCCCCGGAACGAGTGATTGAGGGGTGTAAAGAGGAGGATATTTGAGCCTGGCGTCTCCTCCCCTTTTCCGATCGTACCTCCCCTTCCCCGCCTCTAGGACAGCTCTTAAGTGCTTGTGGGTTTTTATGTTGGCAATGTTTTACGGGCGTGGGCAGAAGCCAGGGGCAGTTAAAGTGGAAAAGCGACGAGGGAGGGGGGCGGTCCCGGTGGGAGGAGACTGAGAATTACTGTAAATTCAATCTTTATTGAGAACGACGCAAACGACGTGCCGGGCCCGCCCAGATTCGTCCAACATCCCACTTACCTGATCAATCAAGGCGGGCCCACGGACATCGTAAAAATGCGGCGACGTTGCGAATACGGAATTAGGTTCGTGTCGAAAAACAGTAAAAAGACCTTCTTAACTCATTCACGGCGAACCCGGTTACGGTATAATAAATTTGATGTGTGTATTTATGAAGTTTAAACTTTAGTAGACAACCACAATAACAATAATAGACATCAACGGATTTTGAACTTGCAAAGAGGACCGGGAGAGGAGCTTTCCAGATAAGAGATTTTGTCCCATCCTCCGAGCCCCCTCTTTGTATCAAATCCTCAAGGTTACAAAAATAGATCATCCCTAAATCAAAAGAACAGCAACATGATTGAGCGATAGAAACAAGGATGAGATCGACAAAACGACGAACAACGGTGGGTCAAAATAAGGAACTTGCATCCCAGGAAATCTCCTTCGCATTCATCCAATAGTAAACTAATCAGTAGTCGTCAGTGGATGGGTTAAGAACTGGGATTCCGTTTTTTTTCCATTCAGGGTAATGTTGATTTATGACTCTTATCTAAAACCCAGTGCTGATTGGATATTTATTTTTATTTTTAAATGTCGGGGATAAATAAACATATCTAGTAGGTTTCTGATTTCTAATTCATTGTAATCTATTAATCTAATTTCACCAATTAACTCCTAAATGCTGCCCTTAAGGTTAGGCCTTGATAAACTACGTCCCAAGAGGCTTTTAATCCGGCCTGCTGGACAAAAATAGTAACAAAATTACCGTACACACATACATACATAGTAATAGAAGATAAAGTACTACTAATTAAAAAGTATTTTATAAAAACACATTAGAAACACTGCAAAATTACTACAAATCGTATTTACTGGCAACAGGGATGAAATATGTTATTTTCCTTCAATTCCAAAAAGAATAATAAGCACTACAGAAATACTACAAAAATACTGTTACACTAATACTATACTATTACCAAAATTTTACTAGAGTAATACTACAAAAATATGACAAAAGTATAAATCAGGGACTTAATAGTATATTATTTTTCCTTTAATCGAGTTTATAAAACCGATTTCATTAACCCCCCCAAAAATAGCATGTAGATTTCTGCCAGTATTTTTGTTCATAAATGCAAATGAGGCACGGCGCCAGGCCAAATTTTCTAACCCAATGCGGCTTAACACTCCTAAAAGTTTACCCGCCCCTGCCCCGATAGTTCAAGTGATAAATAAAATACATTTGTATTTGCATTTTTGGCCTACTGCAACCAATAAGGAGGAGAGAATTATATAATGTAAAACATTTTTACACGTGTTTTGAAGACAACAGGAAACAATAAAATCCCACTTAATTGTGTGAGATCGCTCGTGCACACCGCATCATGACGATTATAGATTTGAGTATGGGTGAATCGGGCCTTAACACAGAACAGAAAGCAGAAGAAATCATTATCTCCATTGGCCCAGTGCAATTTTAAAAATATTTTATGATATTATCTTTGCGTTTTGCATTATTAAGGATAGTGTTTCCACTCATGTTTATTTACATGGCACATTTTGTAAATTAAAATACTAGTCACATGCGGCCTCAAAAAATAATAATAATAAACTAGAAAAATTAAAACAATACAGACACATTTTCAATAAGCGGCTACATTCCCACACAAAGTATGATGTGAATACAAATAAATATTAAAAAAAGAACAGAGTGGAGAATGCTCTGCAGTAATACAAGTAGCACCTTTAGTTGTCCTCCCGAGTCCCAACCTAGTTAAAATTACCTTTATTCATTGAGAAACTGCAGCATTAGCAATTTAAAACAATGGTAGTCCATAATATTTTCAGATCAAGACACATTACCTGTTCATTCCCTAAAGGCCTACACAAGCCCACAATCAACATATACGAACATCCCCTAGCTCTTACCTAAATCAAATTAGTAATTCAATTTAAATGTTTTATATGGCATGTTTCATACATTAAAATTAAATTCAGAATGCAATGTCCAGAAGATACAAGCAAAGATGTAATCCCTGGTTTATAGTGGTTAATGGGGAATAGAACCTGCCCTCCCCCATCTTTAACATGTGCTTTGCCGACTTCCGTACGCAGCAAAATTCGACCAGGGATAAGAAATCGCTGTCTCACGGGTACTGTTCATTTTTAGCTGGAAAAACGGGGGAAAAATGTGTTTCCAGACCCACTCTGAGCAATATGTATCGAGGGTAAAAGATCCCTGCCACAACCATGCATTACGCTTCAGAACGGCACGCCTCACAACAAAAGTCCTTTCTTCTGGGCCCCGCCTACAGCAATATAAGATTGGGGATAGTGGATCGCAGCCCCACGAGTGCAGTTCGTTTTAGGCAGAAATGCAATAACGTAAAAAAATAGCGCTATGACATTCCCCGGGCCGAGCAATATGCAATAGAGGATAATAGCTTGCACGTGTGCAGTTTGCAATTTGGTAGACAGAATCACAAAAAAGACCGCTGGCCCCTGCTCACAGCAATATACAAAAGGGGATAATGGATTACAGTTATTTTTCAACACATGGTGCACTAAGGCCGCAAAGTAAGTAGTATTTTAAAAAATAGCTTCACTCCCACAGAAAAAAACGAATATATTTAAAAAAAAAAGAGAAACTAGTAAGTGGTCTGCAGTATTTATAATACATACAAATGTAGGTGGTCCCTTTATTAACAGCTCTCCTCCCTCGTCCCAACTGAGCCAAAATGAGTTTTTTCCAAATTCGAAAAACTGCGACCATAGCGATTGAAAATTTGCATTCCACAATATCTTAAAGGGACAGTATCGATTAGTGCCGCTTTAGTAGTAAAAATAAACAATATTAATTGAAAACAATATTGATTTGAAAGATATGCAAAAATACATATGAATATGCATTATTCAAAACATGCAGGTGGGAGAATGTAAATCTATTTCACATAATGAGGCTAACGTAGAGGGAGCTGTCATAATTGTACACCATCTTGCCCCAAAAAAGGCTGGGTAAAACAATAAATGAAAAATGGAGAGGTTTGGTCAATTTGAGGCTTTGTAGATTGGACTTCTTGTGCTTTTTAACACTTATTTTCAGTTGCACTGCAAAATACATCTAGTGGTCAAATAATACACGCTGTCCCTTTAATGTCGATTCAGGTTTAAATCATTATCCCATAGTATCTTGCTGTACCCGGAGTAAAGCCACATAAAGCCAGATCAAGAGACATGCTTGAAATAACCCTCCTGGTACTTACAGCTTCCTATATTCCTATTAATTTGAATCACTTCCTTATATTAAATATAAAATATTTATTCGCTGCAGAGTCAGTCCTCCCTTCATTTAATGCCTAGTCACCAGTGGTGTGTAATATTGTAGACATTCGGGAGAGTTCCTCCGCGCCCTCAGGCCATGAGGAACTCACCCCACCTTATATTGGTCTACCAGTCAGCTAGTATGGCATATAATTGGCCACAGTTGGCTTCAAGTGAATGTTTGCTGCCTGCCTTAGGCTAAATGATGCAGCCACAAAAACAGCTACGGTCCGAGCCGCGTGTTAACCGCGAGTTTAACTGCTCCCCCCACGCTCTCGCCTGCCCGCCAGCTCTGCCACAAAGGGGCACATTTCCTTGTATTTAGCAGTAGTGGGCCGTCAGAGCCAGCATGGCCTTCTCTGCTGGCCTGACATTTATCAGACATCACTGTCATGATATTATAACAAAAGTCAATTTTATTGGAAATGTAGTGTCCCATAGACTTTAAACCCTCACTCTATCGTGGTTTTTAAACTTCACATTACAAACGGAATTGTCTTCATTGTGATTTATATCAACGTATAATGCATTGTATTCTGAGCAGACAGCACACAGCAAATGTTACAACAGGGGAAGGTTTGAGAGGGTTCGTGTTGGGTGGGCGTGAATGTGTGCAAGACTGTGATGGGCTGTCAATCAAACAGTGGGGTAGGCGCATGAGTCAGGCACAAAACAAACTGTGGAGCACAGCTATAGGTAGTGTTTCAGCGGCTCATTACATTAAAAATTGATTCATCAATTAAATTGGATTTTGAAGATTGTTAGAAATGCTCCGTGTGTTGTTATTGGGTCAGGGAAGCGACTGAGGAAGCATCGGAAAAGAGCAGGCTGGGGGTCTGGCGGCCTACTGCTACAGCTGGGCTAATAACTCTCAATTTGCCTTTGCCGAGCCTGTATCCATTACCCATGAAACAGATAACCCGGCGCTCCAACTCGTGGGAAACTGCTACATTGGCGACAGTTGTATTTTAATTTAGCCAGCCGCACTGAAAGGAGAAGACCTCAAACTTGTTGTCCTTTTTTTTTTTTTTTTTTTTTTTACAATGGCATAATTAAAAAAAACATTCATTCAACTGCAATTCTGTGCTTTTATTCGTAGATCTATAGTTGTGTTTTTTTTTTCAGTCTCTCAGTAGGTAAATGACGTTTGACTCTTGGGCTTTTATGAAAGTGCGACATTATTTCACGGGTTTTCACTTTTTCGCGGGGCGTTCTGGTCCCGGTTGACTGCAATAACCGAACGAATTTCAATTTACATGTACAGTGTACATTTTCATAATTACTGTCCATATTTTGTACCTTTCATGATATTGAAGCCTATTCAGCCGATCAGTCACACACAGATAGTCTCGCCCACTCAGCACGCACACACAACCTGTGCCCGTGATAGCATATCCTGTGTGCTGTCTGCTGCAGAACACATTGCACGACACGTTGATATCAATGACAATAAAGATGATTCAATTCAAAATCTAAAAAGTAAACAGCGATACGGCGAGGGATTACAGTCTGATTTTATGGGGAGAAAAAAACTAATATTTACTCTGCATGTTTAAGAATTTGGGACTACCTTTAACTCCCCCTCCACGCTCTCGCCTACCGGCCAGCTCCGCCTCTAGAGGACACAGTTTCTGTTTTGTTTTTTTTTCCTCTCAAAAATCTTTTTCCCTAATTGTTTATGACTGTCTACCCGCTGTCTCATTTGAACGTCAAGCGTGGACGTGACCTCGCCAGGAGCTGCGGAGTCAATCACTTAGTCAGCGTGTGAAAAGGTCGACATCTTAGTCAACAAAAGAGCGCCGAGGACGTCAGCGGGACGGCGGATCAGACGGGAAAAGGGACGGCGAGGACCCGAAAAAAACCCTGCGGGGGCGCCCTGTACCTGCCTGTTGCCATGGTAACGCCGTGGATGATCTGCATCACCTTCATCTTTATTCTCTTTTGTCTTCCGGTCTTGTCGGAGTTGTGTCTCTGGCAGATTTCTTTTCCTACAACTTCATCCTTTTAGCTACAATAGACCCCAAGGATACGACTTTTATCAGTTCTGAGGTGGGGATCGCTATGTAAAATTGACGTAAAGCAGGTGAAATAAACTTATGGTAATTAACTTTAAACCTCCTGGACATCAAAGAAAAATATTAAAACTGTGTATACAGATTAAACATTACTAACAAAATAGTATAGAGTAAAAACTATTTGTATGTAATTCATATATATATATATATATATATATTTACATATATATATAATGTCTAAATAGCATTGTAACTAAATATATATGTAAATGAAAAATGAAATCTACCTATGGTGTTACTTGACTTAAGCTTTTCAAGGGGAGTAGCGGGTGGATGCAAAGTGCATATGAGACAGCAACGGCAAATTATAAATGAAACTGATTTTGAAACTTCTACTTGCTACAGGGGTGGGCAGACTACAACTGGGGGGCCCAATGTGCACCGTCAGGCTTTTTAATCCAAGCGAAATGTTAAAAATATAATGATAATTTGTATAATATGGTTTGGGGAAAAGAGGAATACAAAAATGTGCTGTTTTGGTGTCACCCATATCCTCCGTGGCCCAAACAGTATCAAATTTATGGATATAAAAAATACTGCTGCGCTAGCCATATTGCATTCTGAGTTCTTCAAAGCGTATTGTCAAATTTAGTGCTTAAAAAAAGAGACATATGTATTACTTTACTTTAATTCTGAGTGTTTCAAAACCAATATGATTAAACCGTCTGTATATAGAAATGAAAAAATAAATTGAACATCTAGATGTCTGCTTGTTTTTTTCAAAATTATTTATAAATGCATATTGTCTTTGCTATTCAAAACAGGCTCCTATCCATTTTTGTGTCATTTTCCGAACGTTTTTGCATGAGTGGAATGTTTACAAAATCGGTGAAATGGCAACAATGATATAAAAAAAATTGGCTATGCCTACATTGTCTGTTAGCCTCATGTATTGCGGCGGTATTGGATTGCAGACTGTTGGCAGATGGAGGGAAAAATGGAATCCATAACTTTTTGTCCCCTTCTGCCATTTTTTTAATGCAATCGAAAAGTTTGCCCTCCCCTGCTCTAGGAGATTCTCGCTTTAGTCCCCTCCTTTATTTAAGAATAGCCCTAATCGTAGTCTGGTTACATCCATATCCCTTAACGAGGGTAATCATTTGGGGGGCCTTCTTCATATTTCTTGATAATCGCAAGCTTCCATGGTTATCATGTTTTTGCCTCTCCCTTAGCATTACTCCAAGCGAATAGACGCAGTATTGTATAGCCGACTAGTAAAGTTTTAAGGAAGCACAGAAGATTCAGACCAGAAGGTAGAAAAAAGGCATTGAGAGAGGCATTTTCATGCTGTCATGATGCAAACCAATTGCAAACCAGCATTTTATACGACATTGAACAATAGCTGACCAGCATCTGAGATGTAAGCCCACACACGCGCCAACTACCACAAAGTTGACATTTTATATATTTATGGGTATGCAAATAATTTGTTATTGATGTGGTATTGGGGGAAAAATGCTAAAAAGAGGGACCAAAACAAAAGTACATCATATTCCTCAGCATAGAGGGAAAATGCCATAAGGCGGGGATGTCATATCCCAGGGGTCTACTCTATTTCCCTTCACCGACACATATTTCAACATGGTACACAAGCATATAATCCCTTGTGTTTGAGCGCGTTTTTTTAATGTTTGCCTACACACACAGCAGTCGAGCCGCAAATGAGAGCGAACGATCCACACACTCAATCGGATGTTGGCACCTGCTGACAGTCAGCTGCCAAAGGGAGATCTATCATTTTCTGCTACAGTCTCATCATCAAGCATCATTTAGGCATGCTGGGCCTGCCTTTCCCCTCCCTTGACACGCTCCTGTGCCAACACACAGATTGCTGTTTCTCGCAAATGCACCCTTCCGCCTTGTGGGAAAGGTAAAAAATCTTAAACGGGCTATTACTGCCATCTAGTGCTTGGTTTAAGATAGTGTTTCAATACAATTATGCAAGGGAAATAGCTTCACCTGACAAAGACGTCCGATTTCACTCAAGGAATAATAGCTATTACTGTCATCTCGCGCAGTGGTTCCCAACAGGTCTTAATTCAAGACCCACCATTCCACCGAAATCACAGGCTCAAGAAAAGAAAGTTTAAAACAAATATAGTAAAATATGTTGAGCTTTTTCCAATAACCAAAATGACTTACTGTATATACTCGCATATAAGCCTACATTGCGTATAAGCGACCCCAAAAACTGCTTAAAAATAGCCACATACGAAAGAAATTCAAAATATTAATAAATAGTGGACCAAAACATTGATAATCTTTAAGGTTTTGTTATATTGTTGATAAAAAGGAATATACTGGTCAAAAGCTAAATATATTACATTTTTGTACCATTCACAGAACGTTCCAGCAGCGCTTGAATGGAAGACACTCGTACGCCATTTTTGTATTTCGCAATAGTTTTCTGCTTCAACTCAATCGTTTATGCTAGTTTTCCAATTTTCCTTCCCCTTATCACTAACTTTCTTGGGACCCAAGAAAAAGAAACAAAACCAACAAAATCACAATAAAATGAGATGTGGTTCCTTTAAAATGTGCAGGGTATTATCACAATTAACTGTTGAAGAATGTAATATACCACCCATATTTTCTTACTCTTAGCCTTATTTTGTCAAGGCAAAGGCCCACCAGCTGCAACCCATTAAAAAAAGGGTCTACGACCCACAAGGGGGTCCTAACCCACCAGTTGCGAACCACTAATCTAGCGATTAGTTTTATGAATTGTGTCACGACAATTAGGCCCAAAAATCCCCATCACTTGACAATGACGTCAGGTTTTACTGAAGTAATAATAGCTGTGTTTCAATTCAGATGTAAAATGACAGCCGCACTCACCTGCGTTGACAATAGCATCGACCTCGAGCACTGCGATATTGCCACTGTAGAATGAGATTTTCCCGTCGAGTTTTTCATTTCGTGGATAGTGAGTCACTTCAGGACAACCTGACATGGAAAGTGAGGCACAAAGGCCTAAGTATGAAGTGGGGAAGTAGCAATAATTAAAATTACCCCAAAAAAATTACAAAAACCTCCAGCATGTGTCCAAGAAGGGATGTCACTCAGCTGTACGTAGGAGTTCGTCCGGTAGAATTTGCGCCTGACCTCCACAGGCTGAGACAGAAGGAATTCTGGAAGAAACAATGGCATGGATTTATATTTATTTAGATTTCACTAAGATATTTAAACAAAAACATATACAAACTTCTAAACATATTCCGTTTTCCACTTACAATTTGAAATCATGCATTTTGAGTTCACTAGAGGATTTCTAAGAGGAGGAAAATATGGATAAAATGTAACTTTTCAGTGCTATATCCTTGGTTGTCCATGGAACAAATTGTAAAAACGCCAAAACACCGGAAGAGAATTTAAAGTTATTTGATTGGGTGAGTGGGAGGAATGGGTGGAGCTATGCAAAAAGTGCAAGCACTCCCTCCCATCTCTCGCCCTCCTCCGTCTGCGCCAAAGGTAAGCACATCAGGCTCCCTGTTCTCAGAATGTTGTGACGTTTTTACAAAATAATTTGTGTAGCATTTTCATATTTCTACTTTTGACAGGAGATATATTAGGGAGAGCAAAATCTTTTTGGGATATTTAAGTTTTGTTTAATATATACATGGACATAGGAGCAAAGGAATTTAAATGTTATTTTAATGTTAAGTTGTTTAAGTTAAGTTCTAAATTGTATAATTCAAGAATATATTTAGAGAAAATAATAAATACTGTATAAGAGATTTAAGGTTTGAATTTAATATTCTTGTCTGTTTTTATTCATATTTATGTCCCAAAAACATTCAGTTTAAGTGTGTTCAATAAATGTTTATCCTGGTTGGCCCGCGACCTTAAGTGTGTTTTGAATTTTGGCCCCTTGTGCAATTGAGTTGGACATCCCTGGTCCACACGGCGGCGCAGTGGTTAGCGCATGTGCGGCACAGTTCAAGTCATGGGAACCTCCTGCGTGGGTTCAAATCCAGCTCCAGACTTCCTTTGTGGAGTTTGTATGTTCTCCCCGTGCTTGCGTGGGTTTCCTCAACATTCATTTCAGGTGAATTGGCCGGTCCAAATTGTCCCTAGGTGTGAATGAGCGATGAGTTGTCTGTCCCAGTGTGCCCTGCGATTGGCTAGCAACCAGTTCAGGGTGTCCCCTGCCCACTGCCCGATGATTGCTGGGATGGGCTCCAGCACCCCCGCGACCCTACTGAGGATAAGCGGTGCAGCTAATGAGATGTGATGAGATCCCTGGTCTAGCTCAACCCAGTATGAGGTATCGGTATCGATAACTTTCGTGAGTGGGCTATCGGTCTGAAGAAAAGGTATTATCGAAAAGCTTCACTTGAAATGTTTCTTTCACAGAGAAAAGTATCACATTCAATTTAGCCAATACAAGTTAAATAAAACCTCACCCTTAATCTCCCTCCAGTCGCCCTCAGTGGAGTTCAGGTCAACTTTACTCGCTGCCATTGCCCCGGTGTATAGAGGCGCTGCCAGCCCGCAGGTGCCGAAGAGAGTGCCCGACCGAAGTCGCTTCTCCGGCTGCCTGGTGAAACAACTCCCCCGGGTGGACCAGGTTCTAAAAGTCACCGTGTTAATATAACCGCAGACGGTACTTGTCGCTGGGGTTATAATAATGTGCTTGAATTTAACACGGGACATTGGCCCGCCTCGAATGTGTGTAAGGAGGTTTAATATTTGTTTCGCCATGTTTCGCTTAGGAGCTCAAACTGAATTATTTAACTTTGTGCTAAATGTAAATGTCTGGTTTAGTCTTTGTTAGCATAAACTCAGTTCACGTGTGCCATTTTTGTTTTGGTTTGTCGGAATGTACCATTGCACTCCAATGGGGGGGGGGGTGATTTAAGCGTGAATTTCTCGTGAAATTGTTACTTCGGGGATCACGTTTACCCGATACAATCCTTATAATTGTCACTATTTAATGTTATGATTAAAGTTTAGTTACTGACAATTTGATCAGAAAATAATGTTTATCAAAACTGAATGATCGCTACCAACTATAATAATAGGTGACCCATTTGGGAACCTCGGACATCAAACTACAACAATGCCAGCCATTGGATTTCCTATTTGTTATAATCGTATTAAATCCAAATGTATTTCTAAAAAATAAAATAAATCAAAATGAAATTCAGACAATGAATTGCCACTCAAAGTAAGATCAAAAATATCCTACTTTTTGCCCACCCAAAAACCCGGGACGCTAAAGACACGATACACACCATTTTTAATGATTTAATAATAATCATAATAATATAATACTAACAAAATTGTTGTTAGCATAAACAAATCCTAAACTTTATTGCTTTAGGATTGATACCTTCATTTATTTACGAATTGAAAAGAAAAAACTTGATTATAAAAACTCAGTAGGCGCTACCAACCACAGTATAATATACAGTACACTACAGTAAATGCGTGATGATACCTTTAAGGACCGTCGAAAACATAGGTTACATGAACATCCAACAGACAGCAAAAAACTAAGTGATTTTTTTAAAGCATTTTTCTTAATCCTTTCTCATAGAGTTATTGCTAAAGATCTATGTTTAAACTGGTTTGACCATTTTCATTCAGGCACACATTTTGCATTTCTTTTTAGAAATAATATTGTTTAAAATGTTAGTATTACTGCAATATTACTAATTTTACGGTTTGGTAGTCCCGAAAAAGTCAGTGAAGTCAATGAAGTAAGTATTATAATGATACAATATTTAAAATAAATGTTATCCCTTTGTATTTATCATGGGAAATAATTGGCCAGGGTAGGGTTTATATTTAGGCGTTTGGAGTTAGGGTTAGGAGTTTGAGGGTTAAGGGTTAGGGAGTTAGGGGTTAAGGAAATTGTTAGGGGTTTGGATTAAGTTTATAGGGTTAGGAGTTTAGGGTTCTTCATCAGTATTTCGTCTTCTGAAAATTAAAAAAAAAATGTACATTCCTCCTACCACCCTATCACCATTTCAAAAAACTTAAAGCAGTAACACTCTTACTTATTTAACTAGAATGGTGAAACGAGAGTGTGACAATATATTCAAGCTAAACTTGGACATTATCTACATTTAATACTGCAAACTATGTTTTACCAGCCTGCCAATCAAAAGATGATGACCTCCCTCGGGTACATTTCCGCTCAACGGAAACTGAGAGAGAGAAAAAAGGAACATGCAACACAGACACATTTGCAGATCCAACAAGAAGAGAACTGCTGCAGCTGAATTTTACATGACTTCTGTTTTGAACTGACGTCTTCGTTGAGCCCATTTCTCAAAATATTGGACAGAGGAGACTGACGGTATTGTCATTTTTTTATAGTGTTTATTCATTGCCTTGCATGTAAGTTTTTGTTGAAATTAGGTGGTCAAAAGTTTAACTTTTATTCCAGAAAAACCGCATGGATAGAGTTTGCCCTTCAAAAAAGAAGATATCGATGTGTCATCTTCTTGTTGCATGTGAATTATATTTGCAATATGATATCTGTAAGTTTTGGTATCTAAAATATCAAACGAAAAAAATAATTCACATACGTTTTTCCATCATCAGACATGAAGACATTATTGGTGTTGAATGAACGTTATGCCTTTTTCTCTAAAAAAAAAAAAAAGCGGAAGTATGTTTCCTTGGCGATTAAGACAGTCGCAGGAAATGTTTGTCACATTAGACAGGCTCACAAATCAAGTGTGTGTATCATGTGAGGCCCAAAACGGTTTTAGTTCTTCTGCAGTTTTGGAATTTATTTTTAAAATTGCTGTGTTTGATGCCAAAGGTTTCATTTGATTCCCTTCCAGTCAAGATGGCCGTGTGGGACCTCTCCATTACAGTGGAAGATCTTGGACCTGATGCTCCGCCAGTCACTCTTAGTGTGACTTCTGACCTCCACGTGGGAGGCGTCATTCTCAAGCTGGTGGAGAAGACACGTGAGTTACCATCTGCAATCTGCGATACTGTAATCCCTCATTTATCTGCAAAATACCCCCCTACACATTTTTAACATGCACTCTGCCAGCTCCCGCTCTCAGCAATAGACGACTGTGGATAATAGATTGCGGCCAAAACAATGCAGTTAATTTTAGGCACAATGAAACGCTTTGGGGGCCCAAAGAGGAAAATTGCCCCCTGCCAGCCCCTGCCCCCTAGCAATAATCAGCCAGTGATAATGCATCACGTCCCCAAAGGCGGTGTTCATTTTATGTGGGAAGAATGAAAAATGGTTAGGGGCTGATGGACTTTACAGCTCTGGCTGGGTGGCGATAGCCTTTTCTCTCCTCTTGACTCATAGAGCAAAGGCCAGTGCTCTCTGCTGGTCCTGCTCGCAGCAATATGCGATCAGAGATAATGGATTGGGCCGACACCAGTGCAGTTCACTTTTTGTGGAAGGAACGGCAAAAAGGCTGGCAGACCAGACAAACATGTGCTCCACCACCCCTTTCACACGCCGCCACCCTGTCTCAGCAATATACCTTTGAGGATAATAGATCGCAAAATGTTTTTCAACCCGCGATGCATTGAGGTTGTGAAGTATGTGTGAGGTAGCGAGGTATTAAGTCATGTCAAGTCATGTTTATCTGGACGCCCTTAATCGCAAATGGTCTCAAAGGGCTGCACAGACCACAGATTTTTGCCAACCACAGACTATTATGACACCATCCCCTGACCTAAAACCTACATGATGGCAAGGAAAAACTAAAAAAACTCAATATGAGGAAAATGAAGAAACCCTGAGAAGGAACCGCACATGAGATAATCCCCCTTCCAGGATGACCAGGCCAAAATGGATGTTGCAATAACAAATAATACACAGATATTACATTATTTGGATGTTTTGGTTGTTAGTTGTATCCTTTAACCAATAGGATAATAGGGGCACCATTTCCAGTTGTGTGTCTAGGGATAATATAACCTGGTGGGGCCCATCCCTCTCCAGCCCAACATATGTTTTCACCAGGTCTCGAACTGGGGACCTTTTGCGTGTCAGGCGAATGTGCTAACCACTGCACTACGGAATTTTTTTGGGCATAATTTTGAGCAGTAAAAATTTTGACTTGGAGGTGGCCATGAACATTAAAACAAACGTGGGCCGTTATTTACAAATAGGCCATTTATTCATTTACACATGTATTCATTTTTTTCCATTCATTTGTTTTGTAGCATCAATACAATGTTTGCATTGCCATGTGAAAAACGCAGTGTCTCCCTTTTTTATTTTTTAGAGTTTTTGAATTTTTGCATTGTTTACAATGTATAAAAATCTTAAATGAAATATTTACAGTAGACCCTTGTTTTTCACAGGGGTTGCGTTCCAGAAACATCCAGCCATAGTCAAAACCCAAAAAGTAGAAACCTTTATTTCTTTATTATTCATGTATTGTGCAAGGGTCAACCCAATTTACAGTATTTGTTTAACAAACAAAAGCAATATATATTTATTTTTAAACTTCTGCTGTCAATTTATAATTTTAAATATAATCTCACTACTCAATGGATTAAGAACAGTCTATTTTGTCGACGTTATGGAAAACTGCATTGTTGCACTGTTCTGTTCTTTAAACGACATATTTTTTCAATTATGAAAAATTTCTGAAAAAGCACTCGGGAGCCAGTAGGGGCGCCAAAGACCTACACTTGGGTACACAACAAGTTTAGTGGGTCTATAAGTCCAAGTTTGCTGGCGATAGAAAGTATCTTCTTCTGCCTTTTGGTGCTTTTGTGGCATTTCATTGACATGATGTCTTTAAGAGAAACTTAAAAACAAAAACGATTTGCGCATAGATAATGTCCATCAACCCGTTTTTTTGTATATGTACAAGTCAGAGCACAACGACATTGACTGGCAGGTACACAAGTAGAAAAAGGGCGGGGCAACTGTTCAGCCAATCATAAAGCAGAAGTCAGTGCACGATGAAAATCTGCAAAGTAGCGAAACCGCGATAAGTAAACCACGATACTGCAAAGGATTATTGTAAACGTGTTATTTATATAAAAGCGACAATATATTGTACACGTTTGTCTTGCAGAGATCCAACGCGATTGGTCGGACCACGCTCTGTGGTGGGAGCAGAAGCAACGTTGGCTTCTCCGGACGTCCTGGACCTTGGAGAAATACGGCATCCACGCAGATGCCCGACTTTTCTTCATGCCCCAACACAAGGCCTTGAGGCTGGGCCTGCCTAACGGCATTACCCTGAGGCTCAGCGCCAACTTCTCCAATCCCGTCTTCCAGGCGGTGACAGGCATATGCTCGCTGCTCAGTGAGTCACGTCTTCTTTGATTGAATTTGTCGGTTCGAGCGTTTTTGCAGTGTGGTCAAAGCTGCCAGTGTGACTAGTGATGATATCATAAGGTGAAGTATATGCGAGAGGTTTGCTTGAGTGGAAAGCTAATGATGTCTTGTGGGAGTCCAATCTGCTCCCGGATTTAGCACAATATAGGATGCATAATTTGGTATGACTTTATTTGGTTGCAACAGTTTTACGACAAAGGAAGCATTTTTTTTGTTCTATTCATCAGGATGGATATTTGATCACAAACAACACTTTTAGACAACACGCCGGTTCTCATAGTCATATATTCTTTATCCTTTGGAAAAAACTATCCATTAAACGATTCATGAAGCACTTTCAATCCCTGGTGCCATCAATGTCATAATAAAAGCTTTGACGGAAATGATCATACGTTCTATGCAAGGCTTTGATGCTAGGTCCTTAGCTTGGCCTTTTGGCCGAGTGGCCCTTTGCCATGATCTTTGATTTTTGCAATCCGGAGATGGAATAAGAGCTTGTTCTGTCCACTCCACGCATCGGCCCGGTATTGCAGTACCTCCGGGAACGGTGCATTCGCAATGATCGCAGCAAGGCTTTAGGGCTAGGACCTTAGCTTGGCCTTTTGGCTGAGAGTAAGTGTCCCGGCTCCTAGGCTTTGTAGCGTATTATGAACTGACCGATAACGGATAATGGATAATGAATAACGAAGATAGATCAATAACCCTTAAAAACCCCAAACCCCGCAGCAAGGCTTTAGGGTTAGGACCTTAGCTTGGCCTTTTGGCTGAGAGTAAGTGTCCCGACTCCTAGGCTTTGTGGCGTATTATGAACTGACCGATAACGGATAATGGATAATGAATAACGAAGATAGAACAATAACCCTTAAAAACCCCAAAACCCCTTCAGGAGAGTATTAAGAGTTTTTGTGTCTATGAGAAGATTAGCAGATTATTTAATTATAAGAGAGTTGTCTAAACCAGTGATTTTCAACCACTGTGCCGCGACACACTAGTGTGCCGTGAGAGATCGTCACAGTGACAAAAATAACGAACATTAGTTTGTTTGGTAAAGGTCAATCTGGATGGATGGATGGATGGTAAAGACATCAAAAGTGGTCTTCAGTTTTCAATATTCCTGTATCTGACCCTTTTTAGGAAATTGGGAAACTAGGTGTATGTCTATTTGTGTGTGTATATATTTTATATATGTATATATATATATATATATATATATATATATATATATATATATATATATAAAGATTATATAAAAATATGTATATAAGTAAATGTCTTGTGTACTTACAGTGGCTTGCGAAACTTTTTGGCCCCCTTGAACTTGTTGACCTTTTGCCACATTTCAGACTTCAAACATCAAGATATAAAACTGTATGAAAAGTGTTGTTTAAAGTTTGCTACAAACCACCTGGGAGACACACCAAACATGTGGAAGAAGGTGCTCTGGTAAAATGAGACCAAAATAGAACTTTTTGGCAAGAATGCAAGACGATATGTTTGTCGTAAAAGCATCACAGCTCATCACCCTCAACACACCATCCCCACAGTCATACATGGTGGTGGCAGCATCATGGTTTGGGCCTGCTTTTCTTCAGCAGGGACAGGGAAGATGGTTAAAATTGATAGGAAGATGGATGGAGCCAAATACAGGACCACATTCTGGAAGAAAACCTGATGGAGTCCGCAAAAGACCTGAGACTGGGACGGAGATTTTTCTTCCAACAAGACAATGATCCAAAACATAAAGCAAAAGCTACAATGGAATGGTTCACCCAAAAACTTATCAAGGTGTTAGAATGGCCAAGTCAAAGTCAAGACCTCAAACACATTAAGAATCTGTGGAAGGAACTGAAAACTGCTGATAGCAAACGCTTTCCATCCAACCTCACGGAGCTCGAGCTGTTTTGCAAGGAGGAATGGGCAAAAATATCAGTTTCTAGATGTGCAAAACTGATAGAGACATACCCCAAGCGACTTGCAGCTGTAATCGCAGCAAAAGGTGGCGCTACAAAGTATTACCTCAATGGGGCTGAATCATTTTGCACACCCACTTTTTTGTTTTTATTTGTTAAAAAGGTTTAAAATATCCAATAACGTGTGTTCATCTTCTTGATTGTGTCCCACCTATTGTTGATGCTTCACAAGAAATTACAGTTTTATATCTTTATGTTTGAAGTCTGTCTGTCTGTTTGGTCACTTAATGACTCCCAACGACTCAGTTTGGTTGAGCGAGGGGGCTGGGAATCCCCTCCTCCCTATCAATCTCCCAAAAAGAGTCAGAAATGAATGACTCTAGCCACCTCCCACTAGGGGGATATGGCTGCGGTATATAATATAGATAATGTTTGAAGTCTGAAATGTGGCAAAAGGTCACAAAGTTCAAGGGGGGCAAATAGTTTCGCAAGCCACTGTATGAATTAGGACTTGTAAAGGAAACAGTTGTTAAGCATGCATCAAAGCCAAATGGTAAGCAGGGCTGAAACATGTCAAGTCAAGTCATTTTTATTTATATAGCCCTTAATCACAAAGAGTCTCAAAGGGCTGCACAGGTTTTTGCACAGACTATTATTTCAGACTATTACTACACCATCCCCTGATCTGGAAACAACATGAGGGCAAGGAAAAACTCAAAAACCTCAACATGAGGAAAATGAAGAAACCTTGAGAAGGGACCGCACATGTGGTATCCCCCTTTCAGGATTACCAGGCAAAGGATGTTGCTATTACAAATAATACAGATATATTGTGCACAAAAAGTATAGGTTATTCATATGCTATAGAGTAGAAGTGTGTTTTAAGCTTAGATTTAAACATTTCCACTGAGGTTGCAGATGTAATCTCAGGGGGAAGAGCATTCCACAGCACCGGTGCCTGGATGGAGAACGCTCTCGAACCTGCGGAACACTTCTTGGCTCTTGGGATCATCAGTAGACCGGCGCTTTCAGAACGAAGGATTCGGACCGGAACATAGGAGGAGATCAGATCTGAAAGATATGAGGGAGCAAGTCCATGTATGATTTTGTATAATACTAAGAGAACTTTGAAATCACATCTTAGGCTAACAGGGAGCCAATACAGGTTAGCCAAAATCGGCGTGATGTGATCGGACTTTTTTGTCCTAGTTAAAAGCCTCGCTGCAGCATT